>NC_067137.1:50376734-50685143 GCF_903995435.1 Acomys russatus | reverse complement strand
CCATACCTGATCTCAAACTGTACTATAAAGCAATAGTAATTAAAACAGCATGGTACTGGCACAGCAACAGGCTGGTTGATCAGTGGAATCGAATCAAAGACCCAGATATGAATCCACACACATGTGGTCACTTGATTGTTGACAAAGAAGCCAAATCCATTCAATGGAAAAAGGATAGCATCTTCAACAAATGGTGCTGGTCTAACTGGAGGTCTATGTGTAAAAAAAATGAAACTGGACCCATATTTGTCACCTTGCACAAAACTCAAATCCAAGTGGATTAAAGACCTCAACATAAAACCAGAGACACTAAGTCACTTAGAGGAAAAAGTGGGGAAGAGCCTGGAACATATTGGCACAGGAGACAACTTCCTGAACAGAACACCAACGGCCCAGGCCTTAATGTCAACCATTAATAAATGGGACCTCATTGAGGCTGAGAAGCTTCTGTAAGGCAGGAGACACAGTCAAGAGAACAAAGCAACAGCCTACAGACTGGGAAAAGATCTTCACCAACCCTACATCTGACAAAGGTCTAATATCCAAAATATATAAAGAACTCAAGAAATTAAACACCACCAAACCGTATAACCCAATTGAGAAATGGGGCTTGGAACTAAACAGAGAATTCTCAACAGAGGAGTATCAAATGGCTGAGAAACACTTAAAGAAATGCTCAACCTCCTTAGTCATCAGGGAAATGCAAATCAAAATAACTCTGAGATTCCATCTTACACCCATCAGAATGGCTAAGATCAAAAATTCAAGTGACACCACATGCTGTCAAGGATGTGGGGAGAGAGGAACACTCCTTCATTGCTGGTGGGAATGCAAACTAGTACAGCCACTTTGGAAATCTATCTGGTGCTATCTCAGAAAAATGGGAATAGGGCTTCCTCAAGACCCAGCTATTCCACTCCTTGGAATATACCTAGAAGATGCTCCAGCACACAACAAGAAAATTTGCTCAACCATGTTCATAGCAGCCTTATTCATAATAGCCAGAACATGGAAACAGCCTAAGTGTCCCTCAGTAGAAGAATGGATAAAGAAACTGTGGTACATATACACTATGGAATACTACTAAGCTATTAAAAACAAGGAATTCCCGAAATTTGTGGATAAATGGATTGAGCTAGAAATGATCATAATGAGTGAATTAACCCAGAAGCAGAAAGACTCAAATGGTATATACTCACTTATATCTGCATACTTGCCCAAGGGGCATGTTCCACGAAAACCTTCACTTACCAGGAAACTGGGACAGAGGGGAGGGCATCCTATTGGGACTCTAAATGAGAGACGCATGGGAGAATAGCAAAATAAAAGGATACAGAGGGTCCTAGAAACCTACAAGTAGAACAATATGATAGGCAGATTTGGGCCCAGGGGTCCCGCTCAAACTAAGGCACCAGCCAAGGACAATACAGGCTGTAAACTTTAAACCCCTACCCAGATCTAGCCAATGGTCAGAACAGTCTCCACAGTTGAGTGGAGAGTGTGATATGACTTTCTCACATACTCTGGTGCCTCACATTTGACCATGTCCTCTGGAAGGGGAGACCAGGTAGCACTCAGAGGAAGGACAGCAGGTTGCCAAGAAGAGACTTGATACCCTATGAGCATATACAGGGGGAGGTAATCCCCCTCAGGAACAGTCATGGGGAAAATAAGGGGAAAATGGGAGGGAGGGAAGAATGAGAGGATGCAAGGGATGGGATAAACATTGAGATGTAACAAGAGTAAATTAATTAAAAAATTAATAAAAATATGTATACTGTACTGACAGCGAGAAAAAGAAATGTGTAAAAACTTACTATATTAAAAAATCAGTCATAGTTGTCTTTCAGTCTGCTGAATTACTGTTTCAAATCCTTCTAACATAAAGTGAAGAAATAGCTACCTTAGCAAATGATGTAGAAAAAACTCTCTTGCCACATCATGAGTAGTGTAACTGAGAAAGGTTGTCATTTTGCTCTTCTGATGAAGAAAAAAAGTATATGGAAAAGCAGAATAATTCTACCTACATGAGGTTATTAATCCTAAAGATGATAATGAAATTTTGCTAACTGGAAGACAAAAAACAACATCAGAGATGTTTGTTGTTGTTGTTGTTGTTGTTGTTGTTGTTGTTTTTTAAAGAAAGACACAGTGGAAAAACATGACAAATAATGTTATTACTAAGGTACATTTTTCTCCTTTTTCTTCTAAATTATTGAATAAAATAGTATAGAACTCTGAAATTATTGATAATGAAATTATTATAAAAGATGAAATGAATACCTCTAAGGGAAGAATTATTGGCATAAAAAAATTACTGAAACTAGTATGAAGAGAAAATACTACAAAAGAGATTATTCTAAGAACCAAATGCTTAAGAAGTCAGTCAATGAAGTGATTACCACATACACATGAGGATGTGAGTTTGAATCTCTAGTAACAATATAGAAATGGAGACGTGAGTGCCTATAACCTAGACCTGAGGAGGTAGAAACAGGAGTTGTGGCTCAAACTTCCAGCCAGTTAATCTTGAACTTCAGATTCAGTGAACTTCAGCTTGAGTGAGAAACCTTGTCTCAAAATATAAGGTAAAAAGCAATAGAGAAACACACAGGACAGCAGCTTCTTACCTCCACATAGACATCCATCCTCATGCCTGTGCATACACATGAACATGCACACATGCATATGTTGTATAAAAATAAATAAAATTATACATTAAAAAAGAACAAAGATAATCAAAATTAAATAAATTGTATTTGTTACATGGACCATTTAATTTACAAATAGGAAAACATTAAAGGAGGCACTAATGAACATATTTTGTCAGTAAAAGAAAAATTAACTTTTAAGTTAAAATGGAATATTGTGCCTCTGAAATATATCTACTTTGAATTATCTATAAAAGTTATTATTGAGACATTTGGTATAACGTATTTGGGAAAAAAATCCTGGGCTCCTGCTGGTGTAGACTCAGCTTCAGATCTTCCAGTATTGGGGTGGTGCAGCTCCAACCACAGGTGCCTATTTCACTGAGCTGAGATTATCCAGATACCTCAGCTTGCATCCCCAATCTTGGACCCTCCCCTGAAGTGGTTACCTTCTGAAGGGGAAAACAGCTCTAACCCCAGATCCTCACACTCACTGACACATTGAGGAGACTTTCAGGGTACCGTGGCTTGCATCCCCAACCTCTGCCCTTCCGGTGGAATCGATACCTTATGATACCCAGGCACGTAGCTCCTAACTCAGGATCCAGACTCAGTGAGCACAGTGACTTAGCACAGCGGTTGGCAGTGGGACCTCTTTACATTGGAGCAAGAAATCCAGTGGAAGGGCAGCCAACACTAGGATTTCCTTTCAAGAGAGGAGGTTCTCAGACTCCTGAGGAGCCCACCTGGTCCAGGATTGTACAGCTGAAGGGATTCTACAGCAAGTCCCTGAGAACCAGTCTGAGACCATTTCCAGCAATCAATGGAGGCCACACAGGAAGACCAGCTTCCTATCCACAGTACCTCCTGCAGCCCCTGAGAATGCCCCTGGGCAACAGAGTTTACCAGCCAACACCATAGACAACTAGATGGCTAAAGGCTGGCATAAAAACACAATCAACACCCAGAGGAAGGATAGCAGGCTACCAAGAAGAGACTTGATACCCTATGAGCATATATATGGCGAAGAGGCCTCCTCACTCACAGTCATAGGGGAGGGTAGTAAGTGCAAAATGGGAGGGAGGGAGGAATGGGAGGATACAAGGGATGGGATAATAATTGAGATGTAATATGAATAAATTAATAAAATATATTTAAAAACACAATCAACAAAAACAAGAGTAATATGGCATCTTCAGAACCAAGTTATCTTACAGCAAACAGCCATGGATCCCCTACACAACTGAAACTCAAAAAATGACATTAAATCTATACTTATGAAAATAATAATGGAGGAAACAAAGAAAATCATTAAAGAAATACAAGAAGCTGCAAGCAAATAGTTTGAGGTAGGTCTTTAGAGAGAAAATGTATAAATCAATGCTAGATATATAAGAAAATACAAACAAGTGAAGGAATTTAATACATATGAAGAAAAGGAGGAAAATACAAACAAACAGATAAAGGTGTTCAATATTTAATGATGGAAATGAAAACAATAAAAAAGCACAAACTGAGGAAATTCTGAAGAACTTAGGGAAGAAAACAGAAACTACAGAGGTAAGCAACACCAACGAAATACAAGAGATGGAGGAAAGAATCTCAGGTGTAGAAAACACAATGGAAGAAATCAATGCATTGGTCAAGGAAATGATGAATCTAAAAAAATTCCTGATGCAAAACATGCAAGAAATCAAGGACACCATAAAAATATAAAACCTAAAAATCATAGGAATAGAAGAAAGAGCAGATTCATGCCTCCAAGGCCTAGACAATAATTTCAACACAATCATAAAATAAAATTTCCCCAATCTTAAGAAAGAGATGCCTTTAAACATACAAAAGGCCTACAAAACACCAAATAGATTAGACCAGAAAACAAAATCCTTCTACCACATAATAATAAAAACACTAAATATACAGAACAAAGAAAAATATTAAAAAATGCAAGGGAAAAAGGCAAAGTGACATATAATGGCAAACCTATCAGAATCACACTTGACTTCTCAGCAGAGACCATAAAATCCAGAAGGGCCTGGATAGATGTCTTGCCAATTCTAAGAGACCATATGCCAGTCCAGAATACTATGCCCAGCAAATCTCTCAATCACCATAGATGAATAAAACAAGATATTCCATGATAGAGCAAAATTTAACAATATATATGCTCAAGCCCAGAACTATAGGAAATACTAGGAGGTATATTTCCATCTGAGGAGGTTAACTACAACCCTCCAAAACAGGATATAAATAACTTTACTACAGTAAAACCAAAAGCAGACAAGTACACAAACACAGGTACACAATCAACACCAATATAAAGGTTCTAAGAGTCACCAGGCATTAGTATCTCTTAACATCAATCAAATCAACTCTCCAATAAAAAGACATATACTAACAGAATTCATGCATAAGTAGGACCCATTATCCTTATGCATACAAGAAACACACATCAGCCACAAAGATAGATATTTCCTGAGAAGAAAGGGCTGGAAAAAGGTTTCCCCAGCAAAGGGACATAAGAATCAAGCTGGAGTAGTCATTCTAATATCTAATAAAATAGAACTTTAACTTAAATAAATAAAGAGATGAGGAAGGACACTTCATACTCATCAAATGAAAATTCCACCAAGATGATGACTCAACAAATTTTATTTATAAAAGAAATTGCTTGGCTATTGTTTGCTAAACAATAAACCAGACTTCAAGTACTTTCTGGATACATAGTAAAGACTGCTGGGGTGAAACATGAGTTTCTCAAAAACTTCCAAAGTGTCACATGTAAGAAATGCATTTCATTTTAATCTGAGATTTTTGAACATATATTGAAGGTAGTATAGCTTAATTTATTGTAAAAATAAATGTATCATCACAAACTTTGAAAATACAAATTTTCTTTAAATTTGCTGATATATTTCACCAAGTGATTCTAATTCTCTTAACTAAATTTCATGTGTATACCACAAAAATAATGATTAAAATACTCACAACAGAGAAATTATTAAAATAAAATTATGGCTTTTCATGGACAAACAATATAAATAATATAATAATTATTTATCAATATAATTTTATAGATTACTTTCTGTCCTTGCGATAAAATAAAATGATATAGACAGTTTAAAGAACAAAGAATTTATTTTATTTTATTTATTGATTGATTGATTTTTTGGTTTATGGTCCCAGATGGAGAATCCATAATGGTGAAGGAAGAATGAGCCACTGATGGAAGGAGCAGGAAGCTGAGAGATCACATCTTAAACCACAAACAGGAAGCAGAGAACTAAAAGTGAGAGAAGTCTATAAAATCTCAAGCCCCTTCATGTAATATGCTTCCTCCATAGGCTTTACCTCTCCAGTTATTCATAAGCAAACAGAGCCGCTAACCCGCGAGTAACTACTCAGAACATTAGGATGGCCTGGGTCTTTCTCATTCAAACCCCTACACTCCTGAAAGACTAGTTTTGTTTGTTATTGGTTGGTTGCTTGTTTTTTTTTGGTTTGATTGTTTGTTTTGAAATGTCTGTCAGGTGACAAGAACTAAGATAAAGAGAAATATATTTACTGCACTTGTTGTTCTTGGCTGGTGCATAGTTTGATCAGGACCCCTGGGCCCATGTCCGCCCACCATAATGTTCTTCTTGAAGGCTTCTAGGACCCTCTGGATCCTTCTATTTCCCCATTTCCCATGCTTCTCTCACCTAGAATTCAAATAGTATGTCTTCCCCTCTGTCTCACTTTCCTGGTGAGTGAAGACTTTCATAGGATATGTCCCTTGGGCTAGTGTCCAGATATAAGTGAGTATATACCATTTGACTCTTTCTGCTTCCGGGTTAACTCACTCATTACAATCAACCCCTACCCAGAGCTAGCTAATGGACAGGACATTCTCCACAGGTGAGTGGAGAGTAGGGTCTGACTTTCACACAAACTCTGATGCCCCATATTTGACCACATATTTACACACATGCCAGAAGCCTTTTGTATGTGTATGGTTGTGTCTGTATGTGTTTAACAGGTTGCCTATGCATATGTTACTGTTTGCATGTGAAGACCAGAGGATGATGTTGAGTGGTTTTTGCAATAAGTCACTGCTTTATTTCTTTGACACAGGTCTCTCAACGAACCTACAACTCACTGTTTCAGCTAGGACATGCTGGCCTGAAAGCCTTTAAGTTTCCTCCTGTCTCTGTCTCTCTAGCTCTGGGTTTACAGGTATAAATCACCATGTCCAATATTTTATGAGCGTTGGAGACCGACTCAGTTTTTCATGCTTATCCAGCAAGTGCTATACCAATTGAATCCTGCTCCCAGTTCCACATCAAACTTGTGTCCACTACCGATTGTATGTGTATTCTAGTTTCTCTAAAGTATACTTTTAACTAAACTGGGCTAATCATCTCTCATCTATGTGTTTGTATCCTCCCATTAGTCTAGATATCTACACAAATAGCATAAGTTTTACAATAAAATATTAGATAAAATATCAGTTCTACGGATGAGAAATTCCTTGAAAGCCAGGAGGTGTCACTTCCAGACTCACAGAGAGCTGTATAACATCCAGCCAGTAGGGTTCCAATATGGGCGGTGGCAGAGTCACAAGGTTCGGTCCTTAGGTAAGCAGCTATTGGCAGTTAGTGGCTTCAGGAGAAGGGCCAACCATGCTCTGTTGGAGAGCACATGCCTGTGTGTATATGGGTAGTACCAACTGGAGTCAGTAGGATATGAAAAAGAAAAAAAGAAAAGGACACAGAGTTGGGAAGGGGATATGTTGAAGGAGTATCCTAGGGATACTTGAGAAGAAATTAAGGGTGTTTATGCCCCAAATGTATTACATAAATCTATAAAATTCTCAAAAATAAAAAAAAATCATAAAATGATTTCTTTTAATGTATGGTATTATATACTGCATAAATACAAACAAGCATTAATTTTATGTTTTGTTTACAGAACCTGAAAGCAGAGAGTCAATGGTATTATTGAAAAAAAAATACCTTAACTGAATCTGACCAATTGAAAATAAATTCCTTCCTTAACTTCCTAATTCTTCATTTGCTTTCTTTGTTTAGACACAGATAGATTACTTATGAATGACATGTTCAGTGATGTCAACAGTAAAAACATGTGGTTTTATTTGTTCAGAGAAAATTACTGATGATCAGCACTAGATGCAGTATAAACATTAGCAAGGAAATGACTATTTAATTAGACATTTAATTACATTTAATCAATCAGAAGACACTGAGATAGTATTGATGGTGCTGTTGATTCTGATGCTCCTTGAGGGGATATTACTAACTATGAGTTCAATATGTTTTCAATCTATAATAATGCAATGAAAGACATTAGAGTCTTAGGCATCTCCACAAACAGATCAATGAAATGCAAGCCTTAAACAAATTTGTATAGTTCTTGTTTCAAAATGGGCTTGCTTTTAGTATTTCATTAGATGTCTGTTTAGGCTAAGATTTGTTTTTCCTCTCTAGCCAGTTTTTCCTGTATATTCTATGGTAACTGAATTTCAAATTAGCAAATTTCTAAGAATACACTGTTCTTATTTTTGTTTTTAACTCACATTGGCAAAATTCTTGTTCTTATGGAAGTTTTTTATGTCAACTATGGATTCCTTTAAGCTTTTAACATCCTGAAAAGAAAATGTGAGATATACTAACCTTAGTATTTTATAGCATAATCATTATACAATTTGATAATTATAAATAATTAAACATAATTAGTTATAGTAAAACTTGTGAGAAAAGCATTTAGGCTAGCTGAAGATCTCACGCCTCCATCCTTTCCTAAAATCCAACTCCCAAGTCTCATTCTCTGCTTTCTACCAGATCATCTGTTGCAGCATCCTTTACCTCCCTGCCCTCATCTCCAGGGGATCACAGAAATCTTTCCTCCATTCATGGCTCCATCCATCCCCTAACTCTGGCAAGCATTCTCTTGGAACCTGAAGATCTCCTAGGCAAGAGAATCATGTAGGCTAACTGTGGTTATTCACCTCTCTCTCCTTTCCTCTAAATCAAATCCTTGCCCCACCTCTCAACTCCACTGCAAACAACCCGCTGTGGCCTCCTTTTCCTCTCTGGCCTCATCTTCAACAGAACATGCAGATCTTCTCTTCCAATCTTCCTTAACACTCATCCTGTTATCTCACTTCCCAACTCTTGTAATAGGCATTTCCTGTGAAAACTTCAGGCAAGGTGTCAGAGAAACAAGTAGACCAGCAAAACAGAAAGGCAAATTACTCACATTCATCTTCCCTTCTCTCCCCTAAATTCAATCTGCCCACCTCATCCCTAGATCTGTAACGATCTACATGGCAGGACCTCTCCTCACTCTCTACTCCATTCTCAGGCAACTAAGCAGACCCTGATAGAACACCTTGATTTCCTCATTCCTGTGGACTCCATTAGTGCCCCAAATGCCAGCACAGCCCCATTTGTAAGTATCGAATACCAATCAATACCGAAAAACACATTCAACAAAAAATTCTCAGTAGCCAAATCTAGCAAAATTTCAGAAGAATTTCTCATCAGGCAACACACATCTGCCATCCCTTCTTAAGAATTTCTAAGGGCAACAGAAATGAAGAAACAAAACACCACCCAAAAAAGATGAAACCAGATAATAGCACCTAGAATTACAATAATCTCAAACTGAGGAGCCTAGACTCCAGCATAAAAACACAGTAAAAAACTGGACATATGTCTCCAGGAGAGATTAATAAGCACACTACATTAGGCTCAGAGAATTACAACACCATTTTGAAGCATAAGACAAAGACGTTACAATGATGTTTATAACGATGGTAGAAGTCCCTAAAGAAGATAGGAATAAATTCCTTAAAGAAATTTATGGCAAGCAAAAACACTGGAAGGAAGTGAATGAAACAGTTTAAAACCTGAAGGTATGAACAAAATCAGTAAAGAAAACCCAAACTTAAGAGAATCTGGAAGTGGAAAAATTACAAACTCAATCAGGAACCTCAGAGGCAAGCCTCATCAAAGTAATTACAAGAGATGGAAGTGAGAATCTCAGGCATTAAGAATAAATAGAATAAATAGTTATCTCAGTCCAAAAATATGTTAAATCTAAAAATGTCCTTTCACAAAATATTCAAGAAATTTGGAAAACTAGGAAAAGATGAAATTTAATAATAATAGAATCAGAGAAAGAAGAAAGAACAGAGGCATATTTGCAATAAAATCATAAAGGAAATATTTCTATCCTAAAGAAAAATATGCATATCAAATTACAAAAAGCATAGAGAACACCAAATAGAGTAGACCAGAAAGTAAACTCCCCATGGCGTATCATAATCAAAACACTAAATGTACAAAACAAAGAAAGACAATTTAATGCTGCAAAGAAGAGCAAGTAACATATAAATGCAGAGCCAGTAGACTAACACCTGCTTTCTCAATGGAGAATCTAAAATCCAAAAGAGTCTGAAAAGATGTTCTACAGACTCCAGTAGATCACAGATACCAGGCCAGACTGCGATACTCAGCAAAACTTTAGATCACAAAAGCTGGAATAAATGAGACAAAAAAGATAAAGCCAAAAGTAAGCAATATTTATGTACTAATTTATCCCTACAGAGGGCACTAGAATAAAAACTCCAATCTAAGCAGGTTAATCATACCCACAAATACACAAAGAATAAATAATCATAGATCAGCAAATTAGAAGAAAGGAAATGCATGCATGCACACACGCACACACGCACATGTGCACTGCCACCACTAAAACCAGTAACCAACAAACACTACTCATATATAGTCTCAATTGCTTAGTAAAAACACACACACCAAAGAATGGATTCAGAAACAGAATCCATCTCTCAACTATAAACGAGAAATACATCTTAACATCAAGGACAGAAACCATCTCAAAGTAAAAGGATGGGAAAAGATATTCCAAGCAGAAGGACATAAAAGGCAAGCTGGTTTGACAATTTTAATACCTGAAAATCTAGGCTTCAAACAAAACTAATCCAAAGAGATAGGGAAAGAAACTACATGTTCTTGAATGGAAAAGTATATAAAGAGAAATTTGCACCTCTTAACCAAACACAAGAACACTCGTGTTCAAAAGAGCAACACTCCTTTTCTTTGTTTTCTCATATGCTGATGTGTTGGTTTTGGTTATTTAGCACATTACACCTTATTATATCATATCTTTAATTATATCATGTGACTATCCCCTAGATTCTAAGGCTTGCAAGCCAATTTCTTTTCTTATGAGAGACAGAAAAAGGTGATTTGGATGGGAGTTTAGTTGGAGAGGAAGTAGAAGGTATATATATTATATTACATGAGAAAATTACTCTATTTGCAATAAAAAGAAAACTTGTATTTATCCTAGATATTTTTCATGAAGTACTCAGTGATTTGGGGATGGTTCTACTGGAAAATGATGTCATATAAACAGTTATATAAAGAATTGTGAACTCAGACCACCTGGGCTCTCAAGCAGATCTACTTGAGATGGCTCAAGTATAGTGTGTCAGTTGAAGAGTTGGTGCTTGTGTTGAGATGAGATTAGAAGCAACCTGGGCTTTTTGTTCCAGGTGGAATTTTAGATATAATAGAAATTACTATCATTGTATTCTGAAAGATTTACAAGGTATGTGCTCTTTGAAATAGTATGTTTATTAGACTCTGATAACATTTTGTTCTTTTTTTAAAAAATTTTATTAATTTATTCTTGTTATATCTCAATGGTTATCTCATCCCTTATATCCTCCCATTCTTTTCTCCTTCCCATTTTTTCCTTATTCCCCTCCCCTATGACTGTGCCTGAGAGGGATTACCTCCCCCTGTATATGCTCATAGTGTATTAAGTCTCTTCTTGGTAACCTGCTATCCTTCCTCTGAGTGCCACCAGGTTTCCCCCTCCAGGGGACATGGTCAAATATGAGGCACCAGAGTTCGTGTGGAAGTCATACCCCACTCTCCACTCAACTGTGGAGAATGTTCTGACCATTGGCTAGATCTGGGTAGGGGTTTAAAGTTTACCACCTGTATTGTCCTTGGCTGGTGCCTTAGTCTGAGCGGGACCCCTGGGCCCAAATCTGCCTATCATAATGTACATTTTGTTCTTAATTGTGTAGTTTGCCATAAGTTAGTGCTTAAAATTTTTAGATAATGCTTTTATGTAGAAAATTAGAAAATGTTGGAAAAGGCATGAGACATTGCTGACAGAAAACTTAGGAGGAACCCTGGTCAGTACAGGGCCCTGGGGCCATGTGCATTTGCAAAGAAGTTTTCTTTGCATATTCAGGAAAATTTTAGGAGTTATCTCTCTAGGAAAAAAAGCCAACGATATATTTTAGCTCATATTTCCCTTGACTATTTTCTTCCTCACAACTAATAATTACCCAAAAATATACCACCCTTGTAGCATTCTCAGTCACAGTAGTATTGGCACTGTTATCTTGGCTTCTATGTTACAATGTCAGGATCAAATCCCAAATTCTTCCCTAATTCTCCTTGTCTCCCAGAACCCAGTGAACTGTTTGATCTCCTGTATGTTTACTGAGATGTAAAATATTAGAGTAACCTCAAATCAGCATCCACACAACCGTGCTAAAAATCCATCTCCAAATTTCACTTTCTATTACATTGAAGAAAACTACCTACCTTTTAAAGGATTTTTTTTCTTTCAACGAAAAATAAAAATAGGGTAGACCTTAAAGTGATATTTGGGGAATTATTTGATACAGATATGTAATAAAATTTCCATAGTACAAACCAAGTATTAAGTGTTCATAGATGCTACTTTGGATCTGCATCTGTGGAAGCAGTGATGGCATCACTGTTCTCATCAATACAAGTGTTACTATCATTAGCACCATTTTCACAGTCATCATTTTGATTTATACCTAGTCATACTTGCTGTTTTAACTTAAATCTCTCTAGGAAGAAAAGCCCATGACCCTTGATGGAAATGGTACATTTCCAATTATGCTGTCTCCAAAGTTATTACTTTTTGAAAGTAATCTTTTGAAGTAAAAATGATAACATCTTCTTTCCACTTAAAACACACATGCAGCAAATCCCTAAGGGGATACACAACTTCTAAAATGATATGTTCCCGGTGACTCAAATAAATATCTCATTGTAATTCAAATCGTATGTTGCCAACTCCTACACATTCATTTGTAATTCATTAATTATTCTCTTTCTCATTTCTTTTGTGTTTTAAGACATATACTCAAGTAGCCCAAGAGTGAACTTGAACTTGCTATAAAGAGGAAGATGACCTTGAACTCCTTAATTGTCTGTCTTTAACTCCTAAGTGTGAGATCAAAGACATGTACCACCACTCATGGGTCTGCTTTCTCTTTCATGTAAAGTGCCTTTACATTACTTTGTGGCTGAAATCGATCTTCCAAAGGAAAGGGTTAGGGTATCATTTACTTTCCCATATTCAGACTCAGTTACAAGTGTTTCTTTGTTGCTTTTCTAAGATAGACTTTAGCGGGCACATCCATTTGAGTTGTTATATTGCACAGCTGTACTGGGATTAGAACAGGGTTTGCTTAAGTGTTTTAGTGGGAGAACCTGAGACCAGTGATTATTATCATGAACCTAGCAAAACTAATCTTTTGTGATTCTCAGTTGCTACTGAGAGTCTTACACATAACCTGTGACAACTGACATGCACTGATATAGATTCCAAAACTAAAATGTTGCTTTTTCTTATTGACTCGACCTCACACTATCTACTCCTTTCTGATAATTGCATATTTATTTTAAAATATTATCCCAACTTTTTAAAGTCCCATAAGCCATGAATATCTCTTTACTATTGACATGAACTCTAATAATTTAAATAATTCCATTTGATATTTTTAGAAAATTAAAATTGTATTTTAAAACAAATACTTGAAATCAGTGTTCCTGAGGCATAAAAATTAACATTCCTAGACATAATCTTGCTACACTATAGCTATTCTAAATTTTAAAACTATAACCTATTTCTCTACAAAAACAATTTTAAAATGATCTTGTTGCTCTGAAGCCATATCTAGTGTTTGAGTATGATTCTTGGAATCTTTCCTTTGGAACAAATGCATTTTTCATGGGATAGTGGATATCACATGCCTGTCATGTCAAAGAAAAGATTACTTAGCCTTTCTAGTGATGCTTGACCTCCCCATAATGAATCTTTAATATTTTTAATGTTTAAGTATTAGTGACTGATATGGTGGTCCAAGCCTTTATTCTAGAGGCAGAGATGGGACATCTCTGAGTTTAAGGTCATCCTGGTTATACTGGGAGTTCCATGCCAACCAGAGCCACATTCTGAGACTCTGACAAAAAATGTTTAAACATTATTATGAAATAATTTTCCAGAGCTAGGTGTGGAAGTGCACCTCTCTAATTCCAGCACTTGAGAGGCAGAGGTAGATAGAACTCTGTGAGTTCAGCCTGGTCTGAAAAGGGGCATCTAGAACATCCAGGGCTACACATAAAAGAGACCCTGCCTAGGAAAAAATTCCCTGAATATTTTTTGAAATCCCAAATTTTCCTGGACCTTGTTACACTTTGTAACATTAGCCAGGTTTTATTTGATATTCATAAAGGAAAAATATGATTTATACATTTTGCAAGGAGTATCTTGATGGTAGCTGTTTGGGTAAATGAATGCTCACTGCTTAACCATGGTACTTGCTATGAGAGGGAAAAGAAGATGAGGACATATTTTATATATTGTGGTGGAGGCATTCCTTATGTTAATAGCCAATTTCTACAGACACCTCAGAAGATTTTTCTTTTTTCTTTTTTCATGACTGTATTCTAAAGTAAACCAATCAGTTCATAAAAGAAGATAATTCCTTAAATCTTACTTTGAAATGTAAATTTGTATTTATCCTCAATTGCAGACATCAAATCAAATACAAATAACATTAACTGAGATAGTAAAGGATCTCAAAGCTGGCATGATAAAAAGGTGCATAAACACAAGTCTCTGGCTTTAGAAGTCTCACCAATATTCCTCTAGTGCTCAGAGTTGAGAGCATAACGTTCTTGGCACACAAACATTAGCTTCTGGCACTGAAGAACCCAGGCTGCAGTGCTTAGCAATCTTGCTCCTTGTCTATGTCCTAATTCCTTCTTGATACTGCCTATGCACATACAACCAACCATTTTTAGGAATCCATTTCCAAAATACCTGTAATTTACTACTTGGCTATTGTACCTCTAAAATTGAAATTGATGGACAGCTCATTTAATTGGTATAAGTAAATATCTCTAGGTATAGTTAGTGGAAAATTGAGTTGAGTCACAAAACCAAAATCACAGCCCATTAGTAAATTTGAAAACATAAACTATTTTATGGGCCTTCTTTCTCAAGAAAGGACAGCTGTACTTTGTTTAAAATATATGTTTTAATTTTCCTCATATATTTCATAAACATATGATTAGCCATTCATAATAGACTCTTGAGAGATTACTGATTACTGACCTCAACCAACATGAAATGCTGAAGAATAACTTTTCTCTGGCCATCAGGATAGGAGTTTATGGAGGTGGAAAGTTCAGTAGATGTTGAGCTCATGTCTGTTCTTCAGTGACCTCAGTTGTAGATCTGCTTGCAGAGCAGTAAAAATATGTTGGAGAAGTCACGTAGATTTTATATTACGTAACAAGAAGATTAAAGCAATAAGCCTAAGGTAGAAACCACTTTGAAAGGCCAATGATTCATTTAATAGTTTTACGATTTATGAGTGATAGGAAAGAACCGTAGCAACTCTTTCTCAATGGTGGACTAAATATATTAAAATATTCTAGACTATGAAATTTCTTGCAGGTTATATATAAATTCTTCTATTTTTGGTAGACTTCACTTCCAAAAACCTGGCACAAACGTTGTATTGTCAGTGTATCGAGAGGAGTTCTTATTTCTGCACATTGGATCAATCTAATTAAGTGTCAAATGACTGTTTGATTGATTTTGTAGAATATGTAAGTGTATATATAATGTATTTTAATCATATCAATCCTCACATTCTCTCTAACTTCTCTTAGACACCCTTACTAAATCCCCATATAAAATTCATGTCCTCTTTTCATATGTAATTGAGTCTCATCAGTGTTGTTCATATTTGCACTGGTGTAGGGTTATCCACTGGCGCATAGACATAGACAATCTACCAGGGTCCATTTCCTTTGAGAAAAATTAACTTTTCTACTCCAGCAGCCTGCACGTGCCAAAGCTCCTCAGTTATAATTGGTGGTTTGCAGCAGTCCTTCCAGGTTTACGACTCTTGTAATCTTTCTGCCTTTTTATTCTGCAATGTTCCATGATCCATGTGGGGATGTGCATGATTCTTGATACTGATGGACAACTTCATCCCAACCAGTGAAAATTACACACTCCATGGTCTCTGAGTAGTTGTTGATCTCAGTCTTACTTGCCATAGATTGAAAAAAGAAATTTCTTGGGCTTGGAGGATTTTCTGAGTGGTTAAATGCATTTACTGCTCTGTCTGTGGCCTTGGGTTAGGTTACCTACTCCCACCTGGTATTTTACAACCACTTGTAACCCCAGCTCTAAGGAATATAAAACCAACTTATGGTTCCATAGTCACCAGGCACACACACAGTGTCCGTACATAAATGCATCAGATATTCACATCAATAAAATAAATTGAACAGAAGCTTCCCTATAAGAGCTGATGCATTAATGTGTGAGTACAGAGATAAGTTTTTAGAAAGCAGTTTCATACAATGTATATTTATCAGAATTATCCCAATAGATTCCTCCTTAGTGTCTATAACTTTTCAACTATGGTTGCCTTCAGGACTGTAGTACCAGATCTAAGTCCTGCATTTTTTAATGACTCTTAATTCAAATCTGTGCTTGCTTATACCCACAATACTCATGATATTACTGTATTAATTGGCATATATGTATTTCCAAGCCATTTATTGTAGCTTCCAGGTTTCATACTTGGTAAAACCATTCATTGTTATTCTCGCTCAGCAGCCTGTATAGTATATTTTGATTCTACAAAAGCTAGCATCCATGTCAGTAGCAGCTCAATTTCTTCATGTCTCGTGACCCATGTGTGCAGTGTCATTGGCAGTAGAATCTTACCATCTAGTTCTTTTAAATATCAAGCCCTAGCTTGCCTTGATTTAGAGTATTATGGAACTAAATTTCCCAACAACACAAAAATAGTATCCTACATGTTTAATTTTATTTTTTGTTATTACTTATTACCTATGATATTATACACCTATATAAAATAATTTCATATAAATATATATGTATATGTGCTTAAATGGATGTATATATACACACAAACATACATATCCAAACAATTTTAGTGTTATAATTTTTAAATAATAATCATTCTCCTTCTGAGATACACATTTTACATAAACAATAGGCTTTAGAAGGGATTTAGTGTTTGACCATGGGCCCAACTTTATCCTGCATATGATCACCTATCCTAAACTGAGTATTGCCTGACTTAGTAAATTATAAGCATATGTAGTGATTCAAATGCGAATAATCCTCATAGACTCATATGTTTAAATGTTTACTCTGAAGATGTTGGAAATTGTGGGAATAATTAGTGTGCATGGACTTGTTTGAGGAATTGTGTCACTTAACTATGAGGTTTGGAGGACCCACATCATTCCCAGTTAGACTTGTGATTGTCTCAGCATATACGCTCTCACTACTGTTTCAGAGCCATGCTCCCTGCTGCTCTGTTCCTAAACATGATAGCGAAGGACTACCCTGAAAATGCAAGTCAGCCCCCAATAAACTCTTCTTTAAACTACCTTGGTCATGGTTTCACTTCACAGCAATGTAAGAGTAAGACTTCACGTACATGGCTATCAGCATACGTGGATATCAGCATACGTGGATATCAGCATATGTGGCTATCAGCATACCATCATCAAATGGAACAGACACATATGTAAGTTATTCTTCAACAGGTATTAGTGGTTGCACTGACTACTTTTACGTCAACTTGTCACAAGCTAGAAGACTCATTTTGAAAGTGGGGCTTCAGTAGAGAAAACTGGCCAGTAGATAAAACTGTAGTACATTTTCTTGATGGATGATTGATGTGGGAGGGCCTAGCTCACTGTGGCTGGTGCTACTCCTGGACGGGTGTTCCCGGATGCTATAAGAAGGTAGGTTGAGCAAGTCAGGAGGGGCAAGCCACTAAGCATCCCTCCTCCATAGCTTATGTTTCAGTTCCTGCTCTGAATAAACAACAACCTGAGAGGTGAAAGTTTAAACAAGCCCCTTTCTCCCCAAATGCCTTTTGGTCATGGCGTTTTATCACAGTAGTAGAAGCTCCAAGACAACGGTACAAACTATTCAGATGAACAAATGGCTTCCATGCTAATGGTTCTTACTTCTGTAAAGCTACATTCTACTGCTCACCATGGACTTATTCCTTTGCTTGTAAATGTCTAGTATAATTTTAATGAAAAACATGGAATTAAAGTACATAGGCTTTGAAATAACACATTACCATCCAAATGCGACAAGTTGAGAACAGCTGGAGTTGCTTTGACAGGCAGTGATGAAGATACATGTATTTGGTACCATTCTAGGAGCTATCAAAACATCCTGACAATGACAACTTAAAGAAGGGAGGGTTTAGCAGCCTGCGGTAGCACCACCTGCAATCCCAGCACTTGGCGAGGCAGAAGTAGGTGGATCTCTGTGAGTATGAGGTCAGCCTGGTTTACAAGGCGAGTCCCGGAGAGCCAAGTTTACATAAATAAATGCAGTCTCAAGCCCAATCATCAGAAAATGAGGGTTTATTTTGACTCACAATTTGAGGAGATACAGCCCATGGTTGATAGGAAAGTCAAGTCAGTAAAGATATAATGGGTTGGTTACATTGTGATAAGAATACTTGTGCACTGGTTCATTCTTCCTTTCTTTCTTTCTTCTTTCTTTCTTCCTTTCTTTTTCTTTCTCTTCATTTTTCATTTCATGATACTAGTCCATGACCCAGTGCTACATACATTCAAACTATGTCTTCCTTCCTCAATTAGATCCCTCTAGAAATACACTCATACACTCCTTGAGGTGTGTTTTTTAGATGATTATAAATCCATTCAAATTAACAAGGAAGTTAAACACCAAATTCTCTGACCAGCATAGGTTGAATAAATAATGTGCTGGTTCAGGTGGAAAATGAATGCACATAATATGACATAATAAATATATGGACTTTTGCTGCAGGTTTCACTGAAAATTCACAGAATTAAAAAAGACATAACTGGAAAATTCTTTCCAAATATAGGAAATGAAATTTAGATAAACATTTCTGAACAGACAACCAGCTGAAGATATTTATAGCCTATGTGAATACCCTAGTAGGAAAAAATATCAGTGACTTGTCGTATAGTTGGCTTGTGAAGTAAGTAGACAGGAGAGTGGTGGTAGTCACAGAAGCTCTGCATGGAGGCTGCAATGTATGTTTCTTTCTATTGAGTTTTAATTATTGCTACGTAAGTATCCAGCATTACATTTGAATGCTCTAGTATGAATTTATTTAGTGGATAAAGAAGTGGAAGAGTCAACCAGCTGCCTTGTGGCAAGATGTCTAGAAGAGCCTTGATTTTCTGAAAGAAATTCATTCTTTGTCTTGACGACATAAATTTCCTTTCCCCAGTTTCAATGCTCATGCTAAAAGCACTACACTTGAGTTTAAAACATAAATGTCAGTTAAAGATTCATCTTATTGACACATTTATTTTCTAAAGGAAAAGAGCATGCATCATTTTGATAAAAATGATATTTAATAATTAGAAACTTAATAATGAAAAAACTATATAAACAAATAAACAAACCCAAATCAAAAGACACATAAGAGAAAGCTGAACATAATGACACAAGCCTACCTGGCACTAGGGTTAGGGAGGAAAGACTATGAGTTCAAGGCTAGTGTAAGCATTAAATATTCATAGTCTCTCTCTTTCTTTCCATTCCTTCCTCATAGACATATGTATTTATATGAAATAAATAAATCTCAATTTAATAAATATTAGAAATTCTCTCAACCTAATGGCTCCTGTGTAACTCCTACAAATAATATACTGTATACAATTGTATATAATGGTGAGAGGCTGACTTTTCTCTTCCAGATGGTAGAAAACGGACAAGGGTGTCTTCTCCTTATTCTCCTACTAAGAGTCGTGATGAATATCACAACCATGTAACTATTAGGAATAAAGATTGCACAATTTGTAAATTAAGATATAACAATGACTTTGGTCACAGATGACATAATTATTTATGCAAAGTTTTACGAAAGATATAAGAAAAATGCTACTGGAATCAGTTTGAAAAAGAAAAATTAGTAAACATTATAGGATAATAAGACCAATGCAAGCATCTCATTTTATCTCTACATACTGACAATTTAAAATATAAATAAAATAAGGGTATTTATAATGACATGTAAAAACAATGTATAAATTTAGTATAATACATGAACTTTAAAATCTTCTACGACAGAAGTAACAAAACATCTAATTGGATTTAAGAAAAAACTATGTATATAAAATATGATGAAATCATTGCTAAGATAAATATTACTTTAAGTAAAATAGGAGGTCCTACAATATCTTTATCAAAATTTCAACTTGCATTTTAAATTTGATATCAATGTGATGACGTTATACACTGAAAGCTATAGAAGCTATAGTATATTCTGAGAATAACTACAAAGTGTGGAGTGGGGCTTACCAGCATTTCTGATTAAAAAAAAAAAATCAAAAGTCAAATTATAAACCAAAGAACACAAATTGTCAAAATAATTTGATGATAGGTAAAATAGGATTCAGGCTATTTGATTTAAATCTGTGCACCTGTTTATATAAATTGAAGATAATTGATTCCTGATTGCTTGGTAGACATTCTTATTTCTGGAATATTTCTTGAATCTACATTTAGACCCCACTATATGGTCAACAAATTTTTGAAAAAAAATCCAGTTAGCATATGGAAATAAGATAATATTTTCAACAAATTATTTTATAATAGAAATGAACATCATTTATACTTCAAATTCATTATTCAGATGTTTTATAGAATGTAATCATGGATGTAAATTGTAAAACTTATTGCAGAAATCATAGAAGAAAATCTTTTGTAGTAACTCTAGTTGAGAATATGAAAACATTGATTTCAACACATATTAAACATTTTTCATTTTTTAAAAGGCCCTGCTAAGATACCTAAAAGGCTGCAGATATGGACCTGCACTTCTGACTCATCCGCTTCCCCAGTGTGAGGTCCTTGTGCTAATCTATATGTTGCCCCAGTAAAGACCATGTTGAAATACTTTGAAAACTTTTCAGCATCTTTAGCTATTGAAGAAATACAAATTAAAACTACTTTAAGATTCCCTCTTAGGCCAGTTGAAATGACTAGATTAAAAAAAAATCAAAAACAAAAACCAGGAGACAACAAATGCTGTTATGGATGTGGAGAAAGGGGAACATTTTCTTTTGGTGGAAGTGAAAACTGGTGCAATTACAATGTTGTAGATTCTTGGACATTATATCCTTTTACAAAGATGCTTGTTCATCCATGCTTATCATGGTTACATCTGCAATGGGCAGGTAGTGGAAAAGGCCTAGGTGTCTACTGACTAATGCGTAGATAGTTAAAATGTGCTACAATTATACAGTGGAATATTGCTAAGCTGTTAAGCAAACAAACTTGCAAAAGTCTCAGTGAAATAAATGTAAATATCAGCAGTCATTCTGAGCAGAGTAATCATGTCCCTGGAAAATAAATAATGTATATTCTGTGTCATATATGGAAGCTAACTACTTTAAGAATCTTTAGATATAAGTGTTTAAATTAGAATATTGATAGAGGTCAGGAAAGTAATAAGGGACTGTAGTAAATGAGGCTTTCAAAGAAAGGGGCTAAAATGTAGGATATATAAATGGGGAATGGAGAGTAATAGAACAAGAAGGATAAAATGGGGTAAAGAATGAGAGGGCAGGGTGCAGGAGAGAGTATAGAGATGGATAACTTACACTAAAGACATCTGGAAAAATCATACTAACATACACTACTGAGGAAGTCTCCCAGAATATAATGTACACATATGTGACAGCAACCCTTCTATCTACTATGGATTATCACATAAAACGCCCAATGCCAAGAATGGTTGGCCTTTTAAAAAAATTGTTTATTAATATGCTCCCAAACATTTCCAAACAAGCCATTGTTCTTGCTTAACCTCCAACACCTGTAAGACCTATTGCTGAAGACACTGCACTTTTGAGTCATAGAGCATTGCTATCTCAAGCTAGTTCTTATCTGGGAGCTTTATCCCTATTGTCTAGGGTTCATAATGATGGAAGGTGGTGTGTATACTGCTGGAGAAGGAAAGTAATCATTAACCTTAACCATTGTGAACTCTGAGCTACAACAACAGGTCTGGCAAGACATGCTCATGGGCACAGTAGTGGCAAAATATTATGGAAGTAACCAACCACTATTTGATTAAAATAAAGGCCCACCTCACAGGAAGGAACCCATGCCTGGCACCATTATCAAGGAATCTATGGCTACAGGCTATGGTCTCTACAGAATAATCTCATACTATTATTCTGCTAACTGGACATAGTACTAAAC
This sequence comes from Acomys russatus, assembly GCF_903995435.1. Taxonomy (NCBI): domain Eukaryota; kingdom Metazoa; phylum Chordata; class Mammalia; order Rodentia; family Muridae; genus Acomys; species Acomys russatus. Next base: position 50,662,830 of record NC_067137.1, on the reverse strand, counting down.
CGGCTACTAATGACCCATTGTTATACCCATTAACTAGTGAATTGCTCAACTCTTATCTCTAATTATAAAACTGTTTACTTGCTCAGGAATAATACTTGTTTATATACGTCCTCTGTATATAATTATACAGATTGACATGATTTAAACCTTAGAAACATTAACAAGTAAAATTTAAAAGTAAAAACATAATCGACACTGATCAGAACATGTACTTAGCTCATTATATTTTAACTAGGTCTTGAATATAATGTAAATTAGGAATTACTCATTTACATATTTGAATATTAAGTTTATAAATATATTAAGCATTACTTTAAAATATGTGGCGGTGCTGGCTGTTTTTATTTCAATTTGACATTGGCTGGAGTTTATCTGAAATGAGGGAGCCTCAATTGAGAAAATGCCTCCATAGATCCAGTTGTAAGGTATTTTCTTAATTAGTGATTAATGGCGGAAGGCCCAGACAATTGTAAGGGGTGCCACCATTGGGCTGGTGGTCCTGAGTTCTAACACAGAACAGCTCTTGCCTCCAGGTTCCTGTCCTGCTTTATTTTTTGTGGTGGCCTCCTTTAGTGATAGACTACTGGCAATGTAAGCCAAGTTAACTATTTCCTCTGACAGTTGTTTGGTCATAGTATTTCATCACAGCAATAACAATCCTAACTGAAACGTGGCATTGTGATCTGGTCATCAAGACAGATCTGCATGAACAGCCTATCTTCTTTTTTAATATTTTTTTATTTTTTACACATACATTTATATTATTACACATACATACAATAAACTATTTATAGCAAGAAGAACCACGACACAATCAGAAATTATATGTTACATTCCTAGTGTTTTGGCTATTAGTCTATCTTCTTAAATTTTTTTTCTGTTGCTGTTTTTGCATATATCAAGTTAATATATCTTTTGATTGATTTTGTTTAAATTTCATTTTTCAAATTAACCTTTGAGTTTCTGATTTATGTCTAGTAAGAAAAATTCACATACATTTTGGCTTAGAAATACACATTTCTAGAAATTTGTGAAATGACACTAAACATGTTTCTGAGATTTGGTACTACACAGTTATACCAAGAAATATTCTCAGCATTGAAAATTATAAAATAAAAATTTGACCCACTCAGGAAAAAATGAACACATGTTCTATATTCTGCAGAATCAAAGATTCAACACAGATAATATTTCATGTAAAATATAAAGAACCAGATCAATTTTATTAGTTTGCTTTTATATTTAGTACATAGAAAATTATATGCCCACCAAAAGATTGAATTAATTTCTTCCCTTCAAACAATACCAGCTACTGCCATCCTCTGAATTTCACACCAGAATTGGATAGGAAGAGACGATGATGAAGGTAATGAACACTTTGGTCATAGGACAAGGAGAAATTAAGCTGGAGCTAAACTAGAAGCGCCACCCCCTGGTTGCCTTTGTAGTGCCGGATGGTCCTATGCATGTACTGGGTTCGAAAAGTCACTAGTTGTCTTACCCAGCTCTGAATCCAACAAGCCACAATAACTTCCTTCTAGGTAAATTGTGCCTTCCAATACAATAATACTGTGTCTATTGTGAGTTGACAAATTACTTTCTGTTTGGATTCGAGTCCTGTTACACTTAAGGGAGCTTATACTTAATTCTGTAACCCTGTTGAAAAGCCCTTGTCTGAGTCCCAGGGCAGGAAACTGACTGTCATATTAAAATTTGTTTTTCTTTTTATTTTTGAGGTTATTATAGAATTTCAGCATTTATCCCTTCCCCTTTCCACCTTCAAACCTTCCTATATACTCCTCTCCATCCCCTTCAAATGTATAGCTACTTTTCTTTATTAATCGTTATTGCATGCATATATACACATGTATATATGATATACATGTTCCTAATATACATATATGTGTATGTATGTGTCTCTAAGTAATGTTTACACCATATAATGTTACTTGCATGTATGTTTCAGGGCTAACCCCTTGGCATTAGATAAATAATTGGTGTGGCTTCTATATGGAAAATCACCTCTCCTGGGACCAGCTTTCCTCAATTGCCTGTAGCCTTTTGTGTAAGGTTGAGGACTCATGGGCTTTACCTCATCAACTTTGCATGCCCACTGGTATTGTCCTTGTTTAGTAGCTCAAATTTGTCTCACCAACATGACTACCATTGTTCTGCTAAATGATCATGATATCAGAACACCTAAATAATTATGCTTAAACCTATGGATTAATTTTGTATTCAGTCTTCATTAGAGAAGTGCCTTACTGTGGCAGTCAAGTGCGGATAATGATGCTGTGATGATGTGGTGCTGAGCCCTACCTGAGACAGCTACATCATTGTCTCCAAATCTCAAGGAACATATAGGCGGAGAGGGACTCATAGAATATACTCCAAAGGATGTGCCCTGAAAGCCCCTCTCTCCCCCATGGCCTTGGCACTGATAGTTTTGTGTTTGTTTGTTTGTTTGTTTGTTTGTTTTTACAGAGAAGTTTAGTTTTCTTCAGTGGAGTAAAGCAAAAATGGGTGGAGTTGAAACCTGCTAAGATCATTATATAAATGTTGAAACTTATCAAAGAATAAAAGTGATTTAAAAGTCTCCAAAATCTTATGAATTTCTATCAGTAAATGTTTCATTTGCACACCTATATGGCTAAGATTGTCTAAAGCGTTCATAGGCAAAAAGGACTAGTCAGTGGAGAAAGTTACAAGTCCCAATATATAGTATAATTCAGGTAAATAGAATAATAAAAGGATCACAACAAAAATGTCATACTTCCAATTTCTAAGTGATGTTAATTTTTATTGTATTGACTTTTGACTATGTTGGTTTTTTGATACCTCACTCTTTTCATTATGCTGCTTAACTTAAAATATCGGTTATTATAAACAACTTCTGTATACCTCCTCAATCTTTGACATTTCTCTGATTTTAATTGCCACATAATATAGCCAAAGAGAAAGCATAACTTTCATTTTCCCAGACAATCATAGTAGATTTCTATAAACTATATTCTATAATTTGTCCTAAAATAGTATTTTGCTGGCCTATAAGATGGTTTCACAGATTAAGGCTCTTGAAGCAAAGCTTTTGCTGGGACCCACATGGTGAAAACAGAGAACTGAGTCCCAAATGCTTTCCTCTGAACTTTACACATGTTTGGTGGCATGTGTGTGCACGCACGCATGCACACACACATGCACACACACACACACACACACACACACACACACACACACACACACACACACACACGCCAAGCAAGCACTAGCACAGGCTGGTGTGTGATTTAATGAAGAATTCAGATATTTCAAGGCAGTTACTCACAACACAACCATAATGGTTTTAGAAGTTCATGGTCTTCACTATAACTTTTTACAGTAATTTATTTATTTATTCACTTTACTTCCCCACCATAGTCCTCTGTATCCTCTGCTCCCAGTCCCACCCTCCATCTTTCTTCCCCCATCCTCGCTTCTATATTCTTCAGAGAAGGTGAGGCTTCCCTAACAACCCACCCTGGCATATCAAGTAACACAAGGACTGAGCACGTCTTCTTCCCCTGTGGCCTGGCAAGGCAGACAGGCCAGGGGGAAGGGAAGGGAAATCAGGCAAGAGAATCCATGTCAGAGACAGGAGCCTCACCACCACCCCTGTTCTCCCTTTATTAGAGGACCCATATGAAGCCCAAGCTGCCCTTGGCTATCTGTGCAGGGAGCCTAGGGGCAGTCCACGCATGGACTTTGGTTGGTGCTTCAGTCTGTATTTTTGATAGATGCTCAGTAAAGGCAACATGAATAAAGAAAAAGATTGTGACTGACTGAACAAGTATTATCTCTCACATGGTGTTAAGGGAAAAAAAGCCAGGAAGAACAAAATAAAAACCAAACAACCTAATCTCCCACCAACAAAAACAGCTGACTGCTTTGCTCTTTGCTCTTTGGTGGCCAGCCAAATTTTCCTTCTGTTGTCTTTCACCTACGCCATTTATCTCTGTGGTATCCATATTGTTTCCATGGTTACAGCATATTGTATGCTATGCACAGCCAGATACTTTTTTTTGGCATTTAGATTGTCAATCATGACTGTAGAATGTTCCACCAGCAATATTATGTTGTTTTAAACCAAGCATGATTTGTGATATGGGAAAATCCTGAGTAGAAACTGAAGCAATTCACACTGTCTCCATGCTGAGACTTAGCTGAATCAGTAAAGCTTTATATTTCAAAATACTCACTTCACTGATACAGTCTCCTGATCTAATTTTTGGAAGGAAACCTAAAATGAGGCTGACTTCCTATCAATCTTTATTGCATTTTAAGTTATGTTCTTTACATACTTAAAATAAGTGTTATTCACCAACATTGGATCCTACATCAGACTTGGGAACTATTAACTACTTTTCAGAATGCTAGTGAAATGGTAAGATTGTTTGCTAGATCTGGAAATTCAATGACCTTTCTTGAGAACCAAGTCTTCTATAAAGCCTGTGGCTCTGGTAGCAGTTAAATCCATAGATGAGCCAGCAACAGTGGAACCAATGCCCAGAGAACATAAATAAAGGAATGGCCACTGAAAGACAAACAAGACACCCAACTCAGTCATGAGAACACAGCCTCACAGTTGTTTGCTAAATTTAAAAAACACCGCTGGAGTACATAAGGAAGTGAGGTTAGGCCTGTTTTCTTGGAAATGAATGGCTTAAGAAAAACCAGTTAATCTGGAATTATCTACTGGGATTATTTTTCATCAAAACCAAAATGAGATCCTTCCATTTATAGGATTTTTACTTATTAAAACTGATAATCGTAGCATTCTAGATTATGCATATCTCTGAAAACACACTTAGTTATTTCTTTTGGAGTTGGGAATATGGGTATGTAAACAAATGCTGGATTTTGTCTCCAGAGCACAGGGCTTGAACCACGTTTTCTCTTTCCCTCCGTGTTCTGCTCATAGAATGGCTGAGAAGAGGCTCTGAGCAGATTTGGAAGGTTGGTTGCTGACCAACCTGATACCTACTTAAGTACCTACTTAGATTACTATACACTCTTAGCTTGTCAGTAAGCCAAGATGGACTTCATCATAAAGAACAAATACTAACAGGGGTAGGCCTAGGTCACCTACTTTAGATCTCTCCTACCTATTTACTTTTGGTCTCAGCCTCATCTATAGACTGCTTAGCTGTGATCTACTTTTTCGTTTGCCAATATTTTTATTAAAATACTGTGGAGGTAATGGCTGTGTTTTTCCTTTGTTTTGTGTGTTATTTCCACATAATACGAATATATTTTATTAGCTTAAGAAAAAAAAAGATATAGTGAACAAATCACCAATCACTCCTTCAGAGGCCAAGACTTGATGGTAGGTACACAAAATTAGTAGATCTTGAAATAAATATAAAACCCAACTGGCATGGATATACACAGGTAAGCTGGGTAACTGTCTTAGCTGGGTTTCTATTGCTGTGGTTAAAGTACCATGATCATGTTCCCGACCCGCGGGTTCAGTTATTCGTGGAGTGGCGAGGAGGGTCGCGACCTGTGAATAAAGAATAAGGCGAGAGAAAGGCACGAGCCCAGGAAAAACTTGCTTATCGAGGGCCGTTTATTATAAGGGGGTATCCAAATTTATAATAAGCTTCTGAAAGGGCGGGGGTGAGAAGGAATGCAGTAGAAAGTTACAAAATCTTCTGGGCCAGGCCCAAGGACAGCAGGTGTGGAGTGGGGCGACTATACAGAAGTCTCGATACACCGAATGTTCTCTTTCTCAAGGTCAGGCTGGATCTTTGTGGTAGCCAGGCAGAATAATTATCTCAAGTATGCAGACAGCTGTGGCTTTCAGCCAGCAGGGCCTCTCAGCCACTGGGGCAGGTCAAGCAAGGTCCTATGGCTCCTGACGTGATCAAAAGCACCTTGAGAAAGAGAGTTTATTTCAGCGTACAGTTCTACATCACAACCCTTCACTTGGAGGGAATTAGGGCAAGAACTCAAAGGGGACATGAACCTGGAGGCAAGAGTTGATGTAAGAAGGCCATGGAGAAGTGCTGTTTACTGGCTTTCTCTCTATGGTTAGTTCAGCCTACTTCCCTATAGCATGAAGGATGACTAGTCCAGGGCGTAAGCTAGCATCACTCATAGTGAGTTGGGTCCTTCCACATCCATTATCAATCCAGAAAATCCAACAAGGCTTGAACCCAGGACTATCTTTTGAGGGCATTGCTTCAACAGAGTGGTTCCTCTTCCAATACGTCAATAGCTGTGTATAACAATGGGTATTTTTCCCATGCTCCAGTTCCCAAAATAATGACTCTGAGACCTTGTTATTTATGAATAAATGACTAGTCCATAAGCTTTGGCTTGTTCTACTACTAGCTCATAACTTAAATTGCCCATTTATTATATTCCATGTTTGCCACATGTTGGTCACCTTTCCTCAGTCTCACATGCCTTTCCTTTTCACAGTATGTCTATTGCTTTCATACAGAAACAAGAGATACCTTTTATAGCCATGTCAGTTTGACATAGAGCCAGCCATCACAGCTACCTCATAAAAAATAATTATTCTCTATGGATCATATTTTTCTTATCTAAAAATGTAGTCAGGGTAAATTCCCTCTTCCAAATTATTGTAAGTATTATACAAACTACTTCTGTCACCAGATAGATCAAATGTATCTATAGGTGTTTACAGTAACACACACACATGTATGCAACCACTGCTATACTTGGCAGATTTTTCCAGGAAGTTTTAACTATATAAAGCTTCAAAGTGAGAAAAGAAAAGGTCCAAGGCCTGAGTAATTGGAGGTCAGTTGTAATGGGTGCTGAAGGCAGACAACCCAGAAGCTGGGCCACTTATTTGTCCGATGTGGAAAGTATATTTGATCTTACATAGTTGATACTATGTTTGAGGTTCACAGGAAGGGAATAGAAGCTGAAAGTCTTCCACCAAGTCACTGCTATGTGGGTGTGGTTTTAATTCCTAGTTACTGTTGACAACTACAACTGTTGTTGTAGGTGTATGGATCAGGGTTCTGTTTTGTCAGACACTGCCTGCCCATAGTTTTGCCTATTGTATTTTGTCTTACACACTGACAATTTTACTTATTCTGCATATTTTATCAGATTATTGATTTGTGTATATGAATGATATGAAGACATGAATAATTATAGAAAGATGGCTTACACATTTCACGTCATAAGTGAAACAATCAGTTTATTGAATAGAGAAAATCATTCATTTTGACCAATTTAATATTTTATTTAAAGTAAATTTTATTCTGCTGAAAGTTCCACAAAACACATTTTTAAAGACGTCAATCCTCAGAGGAATACAAAGAGAATATGAGTGTCCCATTATCTGGGGCCAGGATGAAGTGTTTCCCCTCAGAGGTATAAAATTGCATATTCATCCAACTGCCTTTGGGTGGTTTTCCCTTCTTGGGAAGCATCTGGTACAGGTTGTTCGCTAGACAGGATATTGAGTCAGAGATCTGTTCATGTATGACATAAACCACAGTCAAGTCTTGCAAGTGTTCATTTAGCGATAGTGTCTGCACTTAACTCAATATAGCCTTGTTGTCACCTGTCAGGTAAATCAAGGGCACATAGCTCATATTGAATGCCTGGTATTATCTAAGTGTATCAGTCATGCATGAGTAGTCCCAAAGGCTCTACTTAAAGTAAGAATCACAAAACCTGCCTTGGATAAGAATAGGTGCCTAGGATGTGTGCTCTAGAAATAGGAAATTGTAAAATGCTACACGCGATGATTTCCTTGTTTGCAATTTTAATGTAAGCTTATTGAAAATAAAAAGTCAAACTAAATAGTACAAAATATATTTAAAATTAGTTTCTGACCACATGGACTTGTTGAGAGCAATGGCCTTCAAATATATTATGATAACTACATTTTAGAAAATCTTAATAGTTAGTTCACGCCCCCCCTTCATTGTTAAGCATAAGATTACTCTAAGACTTACAAATACCCTTCATAATTTGCCCTGGTTGCAGTGATATCCTTTTTAAAAAGTAAACTTAGTGTATTGTTTCCTGAAAAAAAAATCAAACATTTTCACAGCTGTTGTTACCACATTTCAACACTTTTCTCTCTTCCTTCATTTCCGTTCACGTATTTGGCCCTTCCCAGGAAAGATGAGCTCTAAAAGCCATTTAAAAAGAACAGAAAATGTAAATGCTTGCAGTACTAATACTCCAGCTGTAAAATCCATATAATTAATCAAATTATTGCTTTTGGCTATTGGCTTTATAGTAAAGAAAACTTTTTATTTAAAATATTATGTTGAAGAGTAAATAGGTGGGAAAATACAATCTTATCAAGGAAATAAATTTAAATCCAGTGGTATACATCTAGCATGCCTATTCAACTGTGTGCTCCTGTCACTGAATATTCACATATATGTATATATGTCTGGATGTGCATATGTCTGCATGCATGTGTGTCGCCTATGTATGTATGTGTGTTTATGCATGGATATGTGTGTCCATGTGTGCATATCAGAATAGAAGTATAAGAGAACCATGTTGTCTATTATCATGTTGTATAAGATATATTACTATTTGGAACTATTAACATATTTGAAAACATAACCATGATTTAAACAAATCAATTTCAAAAGATAAAAAATGATCCTTCATGTTACAAAACTTTTTAAACTTCCTGTGCTAATATTTCTTTAATTCTGTATAAAGATATCAAAATTGTTTTTCCCTGCCCCTCCCCCTATTTTTGATGGGCTAAAGGGATAAAAGAGTCAGGAGGTTCTTTTCTCAGCTAATTTGGGTCTGGGATTTGAAAATGCTTTCATAAAAAAATTGGATGCTTCCTTATTTATAAGATAGCATTTTACCATTAGTGAATAAAGCAGTGTTTATGAAGGGCTAAGTGTACAAAAGGGGTCAGATCCCAGCATCTTAAAGGACAAGAGACATCCTGAGTTCCAGACAGGGGCAAGTTCTGGGGACTCAGGAACACCACACCTGCAGAGTCAAGCTTACATGTACTTTCATCCTACTCTCCTTCCCACTCTAGCAAGGTATAAATCAGCAAATTGTTTCCCTTTAGTTCTATGGAAACAGTAGTGAGGCTGTGTGAAGACAGCCTGGCATCACAATAGATAGACTATAACACACACTGTAGATGAGCAAATGGCAAGGGATAATATGAAGGAATTTTTAGGGAAAAGTAGAAGATATATTCAAAAATGTGATATTTGGATAATGATTTGATAAAAATCACACTGAGGCACAGAACATAAAAACAGTACTAACCAAGAAAGGTTATATGGGATTTCCAAGAGACCACCTCTGGATTTAGGAAATGCAGTGAGCACAGACATAGTGCACAGTGAAGGATTTGTAGGTGTAAATCTCCTGAGCCCATACTTCTTCTCACAATCTCCACTGAGCATCTGTTTAGGTATGTATTACCAGAAACCAGAAAATAAGTATAGCTGCTGCTTCACAATCCAGGCCCCCCTTCTGGGACAGACAGAGGAAAAGATGAAAGGATCTCAAGGGGCAGATAGAAAACACAATGTAGCAAGAAATGTATACCCCTGAAGGACATCAAATCAAAATTAAAGGGAGGGAATTCCGGTATTTTTGTTTTCAAGAATGTAAAAGAATAATAATGTGAAGTATCAGTGAACTCATTGAACAACTGTTTAAAACTGTTAATATTTAAATGCCATATTTCTCTCTTTTAATCATTGTTCTAAGAGTTGGGACTCAGTTCTTTATTTTGTTTGCTTTTGAAAGAAAAGTGGTAATTTATGAAGACAAAAAAATTAATGTAGTTTAAAGTACAGGTGGAAAAGAGAATGAGTGATGGAGGGAGGTGATACAGGGGGAGAAAAAGAGGCAGAGCGAGACCCACAGTGAGAGGGGGGAGGAGAGAGACACATAGAGTCAGTATCAAGATGCAATGGTCCACCCAAGGGCTAATTCAAACTTCTCCAGAAAGTCTCGACTGAGTTCACAGGAGACAGATAGATCTGGAAAAGAAGCACCAATCATGGAGTATTCACTAGTGGTTCAATGGAAGACGATAATCAGATGTGTTTTGGGTTAAAGATTGTCTTTAGATACAGTCATCAATGAAATTGTCTCTGAGAAGGTGACAGTGATCTGAGGTCTGAAACATGAAACACCATAGTTATCTCTGGCACCTGTGTACATTTCATTTACCATTCTCACTGATCTTAGTGTTTATCACATTATCAGAAGATGCAGGATTGAAACCACAGCCCTTGCTACATCCTGACAATTAGCCAAACATATATCTATTAATTTAGCAAATATTATTGATTGCTACATGGCACTGTATTTCAGGCTTGGAAAATACATGCCTGAATAAAATACTCAGTGTGCTTTCTCTCAATAAGCCCTCCATCCTAGTAAGGGGGACAGCAACAGAACGTAAGTGGATCGAGGAAGGACCCATCAGTAAGTGAGACAGTCTGAGAGATAAAAGGACAAACTGGAGTGTGATGTAATAGAATCTGAAGGAAGAAAGCATCAAAGGGCAATTGCCATTTATCATACTCACAAAATTGCCTCTAAGTCATGTAATCCAAGACCCAGGAAATGAACTTGACAACATGGTGGGAACTGCTGACATTAATAAACGCAATCTTGGGGAAGTGATTGTGACCAGAGATCAATTGAAGTGAGTTAAAAATAGAACGGGAAGCCAGGCAGTAGAGAGAGCAACTTTTAAAGAGAAAAAGTAACGAAATAAAGTAGAAACAGGAGATTGCAGTCACAGACGTTTTGTTTTCTTTCTTCCTCACTAAATTTTCCTTTGCAGCAAAGTGTTATTTGAGTTTATTTAGATGTTAGCAAGAGTGTTAGTATGCAAATATTTACTGATAACTTGGGAGAAAAAAAATTCACAATTGGAGGCCTAAGTCTAAATCCAGGTAGTTTAACATTGACAGAACCCTTTGTTTAATCATTGAAAGCATCAATACAGTGATTAAATCTTGTGGGAAGTTGGGTATTTTTCTGTAGTGTATCTTTTGACCCTACTACTTGTGACAAATTAGCCTTTTAGCATCTTGAGCATGCTTGAAGAGGAAGCGCTAATGTGAAATAATCCAGTAGCTGGGTAGGAGAGCAAGAATGCAAGGAAGAGACTGACAAGTAGGAAGGGTAGTTACAATTTTAGAAGAGCAGGAGCTCTTCCTATTATGGAGCTGCTGCGGCAACACAAGTAAAAGCACAGTGCACACAAATAATTGGCAAGAGAAGGAGACCAGGGATACAATGAAGGAAGAGAGGGCAGGAGTGCTGCATCTTTTCTTCCTGGCGTGGTTATCTTAATGACTATGACTCTTAGGAAGTAGGGAGTAGACAAAATAGAAGAGGTGGGCCCTGACAACCCAGGATCAACAGTACAGGGAAAGCTCCCTACACAAATGCCTCCATAGTATCAGGCAGTAAGCAGTCCTGCAAGGCAGTTTCTTAATTAGTTATTGATATTTTGGGTGCTGCTAGCCCTGGGCTGGTGGTTCTGTGTTCTATAAAAAAGCAGATTGAGCAAGCTAGTAAGCCTCTGCATCAGCCCTTGCCTGTCACCACAGTTGAACTCTACTCAACTTGATGTACAATACTTCCTAAGTCATAAATTTCCCCTGTTTTGTTCACACCTAAGATATCAGACTAATAAATACCACCATTATAAAACATTTTACAAACTTAAGTTTCTCAGTCTTTTCCAATTCAATCTCTTCAAAGTTCAACCTCTGTAAAGTTCCAAAGTCTCATTTAAAATCCAAAATCTCTATTGAAATTGGAAAGACCTTCAACTGTAAGTTTCTATAAAATAAAAAAATAAACTAAATAAGTTCTTACTTGAAGATGGAAGAACCAGGGCACAATATGAACAAAACAAAAACCATATTCCAACAGTGAAAGTAATTCAAAGTCCAATATCTGAGATTCAATCAAGATCTTTTAGGCCCCTCCCTGGGACTTTGTTTTCTACCCCAGCTGTGCCGTCTGCAGTACACACAGCTTGCCTTCTGAGCTTGCTCAGGCTGCACACCATACCTTCTGCAGTTTTTGGTGGTCAGTCCATGTTAACCGGCATCTTTATGGTGCTTGAGTTTCCTGCAGCACCTGCCTACACTTTAACCAGTAGTCTCTCTGGTGTTCTCTTCAAAATGCCAAGCCCTGAATTCTCTCGATGACCCCTTCAATGCTGGATTTCAATAGGGACTGAGGCTGCACCTTAGCCAGTGGCCCTTCCTAACCTCTCAGTGTCAACTACCAAGCTTCACTGCCAACAGGAAGTACAAGCTTGACCATTTCTGGAACACAGCTTCTGTGGGCTGACACAGGAAAAAGCAAACAAAAACGAAACTTCCTAGAAGGTTTCATTTCCACTCTGTTAATTTATTCTTAATCACAGCTGACTCTTTAGCGCCAGTTCACAAGCGTCCATTGGCCCAGCAAAGCAAGGATTTTACATTAGTGGTTCTGATCTCTTCTTCATCGCAACTGATTCTTCAGTTAAATATGACCAGACAGCACAGATTCTTTACAAGGTGAACCTCTATAGTCTCCATTGCTCTTGACATTCCTGTCTTCCAAAGTTCCTACAGAACACCCAACTGAGCTCTTAAGACTCAATGGCTTTTCTGTCTCAAAGTTAGAAAACCCTTCCACAGTCTTCTTTGAAACAAAATATGGTATATTATACTCAGCAATATTATACTCTCTGGTAGTAACTTCTGACCTAGTGTTCTATTGCTGTGAAGAGACATGACTTCCACATCAACTCCCATAAAAGAAAATATTTACTTGAGGCTTGCTTATGGTTTCAGAGATTTAGTCTGTTACTATCATCGTAGTAAGCACGGTGGCATGCAGGCAGATATGATGCTGGAGAGGTAGCTGACCGTTCTACACCCTGATCTAAAGGAGTTAGGGAAAGCCACTGGTCTTGGCTTTGGCTTTTGAAGCCTCAAAGCCAACCTCCAGTGCCACACTTCCTCTAAGGAGGCCACAAGTACTCCAATAAAGGCACACTTCCTAATCCTTCTCAATCAGTACCATACCCTAATGACCAAGCATTCACATATAAGAGACTGGGGGTCTGCACTTCCTCAAACTATCACATGTGTACATGTAATTTTGAATATTTTTGCAGATGGATGCATATATTCAGCAGTTTTCCAAATGTAGATAAATAAGGCAGATAAGTAGATAGATAGATCTCCAAGAACATTATATTTACTTTACTATGTTGTACTAAGGTTAAAAATAGATCCATACAGTTAGTGGGTTAAAACAATGCATATCCACTGACTTTCAGGTACTGTGGGTCAAAATCATGCTTTCTATTTGAGGCTCCATGTCATTGTAACTAAGATGTTACAGGATTTGGTCTCAAATTAAAGGTTCTCTACGGAAAGATCTTCTCATAAGATTACTAGATCATCTCATAAAATTACATTGACAAAGCCACAGCGACATGCAATTTCTCCAAAAATATACATGTAGTCATATGTAACATCATGGGAGTGATTACCGTCATTCTTATTACAGTATTTATCATCAAATTACAGTTCATTATTGCTTGGAGAGATAATGCATGGTATGAGCATCAGAACAATAATCTTAGATATTCTGTCAGTCATCAACTATGACAAGGGAATTAGATAACAAATGTCACTTGTCTATGGGATAGTGATGTGAATTTGTATAGGAGAAAGATTAGGGGAACAGTCAGTGACGTTAGTGAGAAAAATAAATTCCAAAGATTTTTTTAGTATAAAGGGAAGATATTTCTGAAAATGAAAGGTAGGAAGTATCTTAGTTAATTTTTTATAGCGTGGAAAAGGCATCATGACCAAGGCAAGGTATAAAAAAACATTTCATTGGAATGCTTACTTACAGTTTGAGATCATCAGTCTATTATCACCATGGTGAAGAACATTATTACTCAGGCAGGCAGGCATAGTGCTGGAGCAGTAGCTATGAGCTTTTATCTGATTCACAGCAAGGAGGGAGGAAGAGAGAGAGAGAGAGAGAGAGAGAGAGAGAGAGAGAGAGAGAGAGAGAGAGAGAGAGCGCTTCTGTGCCACATACTTCCGCTGTGACATACTGCCTTCCCATCCAGGGTAGTTGAGCCAGGAGAACAACCTCTGAGAAGTCATGATCCCTAAATAAACTATTTTTTATACATTGATTTATTTCAGCAATTTTTATAGTAACAGAAAGCTGACTTTTATATCAATAATCAACACTTGTTTATCTTAGTGTGAGTGACCATATGTGTGCCTTAAAAAAAAATCAATCTAGCAGTTCAGAGAATTTTGCCAAGACTTTGAAGACTCACTATGCAAACAGAACCCCAAGAGTAACCAAAACAGAGCAGAATCGCTGACATGCCCAGGTGTTCTAGGACTCTAGTCCCCAGAAGTTCTGTAGGAGATGTCTAGTGTCAATATCAAGGGACATTTTTCTTCCCAAGTAGAACAATTGCAGTAGTAAATGATATATCCACACATCTTGGCTTTGTGGTGCTTTCTTAAGCATTTAAAAACAGACTCACTTAGGTAATGAATGCAGACTTTCCTTAAAAGTAACATATTTAAGTCATGTGCAAAATGGACATTAAAATATTTTGTGATTTTTTTCCTTTCTTTTTCTTTTTTCTTTTCATTGCTTTTTAAGTATGATCTCTCCATTAACGTGTTCTTTCTGCTGCTGCTTTCCAAAGTACTGGGAATATAGGTATGTGTCACAGTAACAAGTCACAATTCTCTATTTTTATCAATGTGTATTCATAATAGTAGTATGCTTGTTATTATTATTATTTTTTGTCTATTTCACACAAATTAGAGTCACCTGGAAAGAATGACTTTCAATTGTTCTGTAGGCAAATCTCTGGGGTATGTTCTTGATTAATGGTTGATGGAGGGCCATACCACTGCTTGTGGTGCCATCCTTGGCCTGGTGGTCCTAAGGTGCATGAGAGTGCAGGCTGATGTAAGGCAGCAAGTACATTTCTCCAGGGCCTGTGCTTCAGTCCAAAGACCTATTTATTATGTTATACTTAAGTGGAGTTCAGCCCACATTATGTTTTTATTATAAGAAAATAGCATGTGTAGTATTCCATAGTGTATATTAAAAACAAGGAATTCCCGAAATTTGTGGATAAATGGATTGAGCTAGAAATGATCATAATGAGTGAGTTAACCCAGAAGCAGAAAGAATCAAATGGTATATACTCACTTATATCTGCATACTAGCCCAAGGGGCATGTCCCACGAAAGCCTTCACTTACCAGGAAACTGGGACAGAGGGGAAGGCATCCTATTGGGACTCTAAATGAGAGACGCATGGGAGAACAGCAAAATAAAAGGATCCAGAGGGTCCTAGAAATCTACAAGTAGAACAATATGATAGGCAGATTTGGGCCCAGGGGTCCCGCTCAAACTAAGGCACCAGCCAAGGACAATACAGGAGGTAAACTTTAAACCCCTTCCCAGATCTAGCCAATGGTCAGAATATTCTCCACAGTTGAGTGGAGAGTGTGATACGACTTTCTCACGCACTCTGGTGCCTCACATTTGACCATGTCCCCTGGAGGGGGAGACCTGGTGGCACTCAGAGGAAGGACAGCAGGTAGCCAAGAAGAGACTTGATACCCTATGAGAATATATAGGGGGACGTAATCCCCCTCAGGAACAGTCATAGGGGAGGGGAATAATGGGAAAATGGGGCGGGGGAGGAATGGGAGGATACAAGGGATGAGATAAACATTGAGATGTAACAAGAATAAATTAATAAAAAAAAAAAACAGAAAAAAAAAAAAAGAAAAAAGAAAATAGCATGTGAAAGAGGGGCTAGTATTTTGAAGCAGGAGAGTGCCATGATTGAAAGTATTTGAAGGAAGGCATATATCTTTATATGAAATGAAAGTGCTTGAAGGAGAGTGTATGTTTGCTTAGGAATGTCAGAGCTGAGAGAGCAAAATGATGACGCAAGTGGGAACAGAATAGACAGGAGGCTTTGTGCTTTGATTCCATGTTTCCTGAATACCTCCAGTCTTTTCACTAATTCTGTGTTCTCAACACAGTCCTGACATTCTGCTTTTGCTATTATTTGGCCTCTAATGTCATTATCTCTTTTACCCTAAAAATTATATTGTACACCCATTTCAACTCTTCCCCAACTACCAAGTTCCTTCATTTCTTTACTTTCAGTCCCTGACCAAAATAGCATTATCTTTCCCTATTGAATGATGTTTTCCACTTTCAGGATATCTATTATTGATACCTACATCTGGATTTATTACTATTTATTCTGAACCAAATTTCTATAGAATCTCCCAGATAGGTATTTGTTAAATGAAGGTTAGGCAGTGATGGCAAAGTAGATGTTGTGTAAGCCAATGCCTTTTTGATGTCACAATTTAGAAACAGTAAAAAAACACAGCATGTAAGTGGATTTTACTGCATTATTTGGGAAAACTAAGGCTTAATTGCTGAATTCCAAATATAGTGTGCAGTCTGAGCTGTTGAATCAATATGTATCCAGCTTAATGTTATAAAGTAAATTCCAATTATCCTTGTGAGAAAGATAGTCTATGCTAAACCGAAGAGTCATGAATCAAGCAGAAAGCATTCACAGTAACTTGATTTCCTTGGCCACGAATTATAATGCATATAATCATGTTTCATTAAGGAAGGAGGAGCAGAAGGAACCATTACCTGAATATCAATGCGTCAATATTTACCTTTGCACAGATAATTTATAGGTTGAAGGGCAAAATAACAATTTATTTTATGAAGCTGAGTGACATAAAACAAAATA
This sequence comes from Acomys russatus, assembly GCF_903995435.1. NCBI lineage: Eukaryota > Metazoa > Chordata > Mammalia > Rodentia > Muridae > Acomys > Acomys russatus. The sequence goes on along the minus strand of NC_067137.1, from coordinate 50,645,979 downwards.
TGTATTGGGAACAACAGAACTTATAAGTAATAAAATAAATAAGTCCTGGATCAGTAAGTAAAAATTTTACTAATTAAAAATTGACTTTGCTTATTTGTTGGATATGTGTGTGTGTGCATGCGTGCGTGTGTCTGTGTGGGTATGTGTATGCATGCATATGAGTGACCAGAAGTGAGTGGACAACTGGCAACTGTGTGATCTCGTACTTTCTAGGGATTAAACATAAGTTGTCATGTTAATCTGGCTGCAGGAGCATTTACCTCCTTAACTGCCTTCTTAGCCTATAAGTTGGTATTTTTAGCTCAGTTTAAAAAATGTTATCACTTATATATGCATCATTTATATATGTATACATTTTAAATTTCACTTACAAATATATTATATGCATCTATCTATATATATACTTATGTATATCACATACAAAACTTAAGAAACTTAATAAAGCAGTAAACATTCACTTCAAATTATTCACCAAAATTATCATGTAGAATTTTCTTAACATCTTTGATTCTATTTTTGTTTTTCTGTCTCTTCAGACTACTACCAGTCAATAAAACACTTCTCAGAAATGAACAATTCTCTTCTACCTACTATGCATTTTTATTTATTGGCATACAGACCCTTAGATTTTATTACAGCATGTTTAAAGAAAGTGTGTTTTTTTGTTTGGTTGCTTTTGTTCTTTTGAGACAGGGTGTCGCTATGTAGCCTTGGCTGTCCTGGACTTGCTTTGCAGACCAGGCTGGCCTCGAACTCACAGCGATCCACCTGCCTCTGCCTCCCAAGTACTGGGACTAAAGGCGTGTGCCACCATCTCCCAGCAAGAAAATATTTTTGTTGTGTCCCTTTCCCACTTATCCCCAGTCCTCTCTCTCCCTCTACGCATTCTCTACCCCAGTAGGTTTTTTTTTTTCCAATTCCGTCTCCTATGCGCACTACCCACCTCCATCCCTTTCACCACCCTTCTCAACTCCTCATGTCCCCCTTTCACTCACAGTCTCCTATACAGTTCCATAGTCTTTACCCACTTTAAATCTCCTTATCTGCACATGCACATACACGTTAGCTTCCAAAATGTAACATGAACTGTCAATTTGTTGTTGTTTGAGGAGGTTGCTAATTTGTTTGTTTTCTTGTGATCTTTGGTGTTTTGTTTGTTTGTTTGCTCGCTTGCTTGCTTTTGTCTCTCTGGGTCTCGGTCACTTTGTTCCAGATTTATCTGTTTTTCCCAAAATTTTCACATTTTCTGAAGCTAATTAAAATCCATTGTGCATATATGCCAAATTTTCATTATGCATCCATTGATGAATGTGTAGGTTGGCTTTGTTTTCTCATTATTTTAAATGTGGCAAAAATAAACAAAAATAGAGTAGTTATAGTGGGGTTGTTTGATGGGGTTATTTTTAATTTGAGGTGAAATCTCTACACCCATCCCCATATGGCTGTGGTAGTTTCCACTATCACTAATAGTGAATATGTCTCCTCACAGCCCCACCACACGTGTTGCACTTTGTTTCTTGATCTTTGCTTTTGTAACTGCAGTGAGATAGACTCTTGGAGCCTTAATTTGCATTTCTGTAACAGCTGTGGATGTTGAACATTCTTTAAATCTATTGTCTTTCCTCATTTGAGAACTGTCTGTTTATTTCATGCGTCTACTTCCTCAATGGCAATTTGTTGTCTTGATGAAGGCGCTTATCAAGCTACAAGAAGCATACCCAGTACCAATTAAGCTGAACGGGAAAAAATTCCCCATGAGGTATAATAATCAAAATACTAAACTTACAGCAAAAGAAAGAGTATGAAAAGCTACAAGAAAAAGTCAAGTAACATATAAAAACAGGCCTATTATAACAAAACCCAATTCTTTAATGGAGAATAAACAAAGAAATACTGGTGCTAAGTAACATGTAAGCCAAATGGGATATTTACACCACAGAATATTACTCAGCCATTAAAAATATTAAATCACAGAAATTTACAAGTAAATGGGTGGAATTAGAAAATATAATCCTGAGGTAGGTAACAGAGACTCCAACAGTTAATATGGCTTGTGTTGACTTACATGTGAATGTTGCCTGTTAATTCTTTGATAAGTAGGCTACAATCCATATAGCTACAGAGATTAGATATAGAATAAAGAATTGGTGGTATAAATGGAGAGCCATAGGAAGCAGAAAGGGAACAGACAGTTATGGATGAATGTATTTAACTAGAGCAGGAAGATTAAATGGGGATGGGGAGGAAAAAGGGGAGTTGAGGGGAGAGCACTGAGAGAGACAGCTAACACTCAGGGCCGTTTGGTGGGTTATATGGAAACCTAATACAACAGGAGCTTTCTAAAGCATACAGATATATGAAGGTGATCTAAAGGAAATTGCCAAATAATAGGGAGACAGAGATCTTGGAACACTCAATTCTACATGGGATGTTTGCTTCAATTTTCTCCTCCCAAGCCTCAGGAAATGCTGCAGGAGAGGAGAGAGAAAGAATGTAAGAGCCAGAGGGGATGGAGGACACCACAGAGGCAGTGTCTTCCAGCCACAACAGTAGTGATGCAGGTATAAACTCACAGAGACTGAAGCAACATGTACAGAGCCTGCACATACGTGGGTCCCACATCTGAGCGTGCAAGTGGACACAAGCCCACATTCCTGACACAGAAACTATCTCCAAGTGATACCCACATGCAAGTGCAAAATTAGCTTTCTCCAACAGGGTTTCACTTGGTATACAAAATGCTCTTAAGGCCAGGCCCCATGCTTACCACATGGACACAGAACAACTCCATGGTATTTGGAAGATTAATTTTTTTAGTCATACTTTGATTTGCTGTTTTATTTCTTACTTACAATTCTTTTGCTTATATATCATGCTTTCAAGTTTTATGGTTTTGTGAGATTCTGTGCTTGTCAGTGTGTAGGTATCTGGGTCTGGATGTGTTTCTTGTGCTTTTTCTAGGAATCTTTGTTTTTCTGGTTTTTTTTTTCCTATTCAAATGCGCTTGTTAATATTTTATCTTATTTTATTTTCTTTCCATAGATTCCAGTTTTCTGATGAGAAAAAGCAAGAAATGATAGGGATTTAGGTGGTTGGGAAATAGGAAGGATCTGGGAAGAATTGTAGGAGGAAACTCATAATCAGAACACTTTGTTAAAAATGGTTCCATTAAAAAATTTAAAATGAAAGGCTGGAGGGATTGCTCAGAAGTTAAGAGCACTGGCTGTTCTCTACAGGTCCTGACTTGAATTCTCAGCAATGACATGGTAGCTCACAACCATCTGTAATGGTATCTGATGCCCTCTTCTGACCTGCAGGTGTACAGGCAGACAGAGAACTGTAAACACAACAATAAATAAATCTTTCTTTTTCTCTATTTTATTCCTTTTTATTTATTTTTTTATTAATTTATTCTTGTTACATCTCAATGTTTATCCCATCCCTTGTATCCTCCCATTCTTCCCTCTCCCCCCCATTTTCCCCTTATTCCCCTCCCCTATGACTGTTCCTGAGGGGGATTACCTCCCCCTGTATATGCTCATAGGGTATCAAGTCTCTTCTTGGAAACCTGCTGTCCTTCCTCTGAGTTCCACCAGGAAGACGCAGACAAACAAGTACTAGAAATAAATCTTAAAAAATGAGATAAATGAAAAAAATCATTGAATTTCTAAAACATATATTTTCCCTCACACTAGAATATATATCATGTATTTGTGCATGCACGCATGCACACACACACATCATATGTCAACATTTTGGCATGAAATAAATAAAGGCTAGTGCATCATTTTTAAGAAACTAGGAATATATTAGGAAAGGTATGAAAGAATTGTCACTTTTTACTTTATATTGTTTACCTTTATAACATACTCATATGTTGTTTTAACAATTTTTGTCTAGACAAGGTCTGACTGGCTTGAACATTGCTATGCCATTCAAGCGGGCTTAGAACTCACAACAGTCTTCTTGCCTCTATGTCCTGAGTCCTGGAATTAAGAGGTAAGTCATCATGTCCTCTTCCCTTACAGAATTTTAAATCTGTTTGCTAACCAAAAATAAAATAAAATCAAAGGAAATTTCTATTTTTATCATATGTTTGATTTTCATATATCAACAAAATTTCAGAGGAAACAGATGAGCAGTCTTTAATGTCTTCTCAATTTGCATAATGATGATATTGCCTAACACATAAACCAAAGTGGGTGAGTTAAAATTTAAATGCATCTAATTATCTGTGTAATGGGGGAGAAACTGGCTTTACAAGATATTTTGTAAGCTTGAAAATGGATTTTTAAGCAAGTACAAACTGGTATTAAAATAGTTAATTTTTAATTCATACATTCAGAATTTTTCAAAATGTTTGTTTTAACTTTAGTTTTTATTTTCCTTTAAAATAATAGCAAACTCACCAACATATTCTTCTGCTTTCCAATAGATGTCAGTATCAAAAAGGAAAACAGAAAAATAACATTTTAATCTATCTTGCAGTAAAACAGGGAACATTCTTTTCTTTATTTCCTTTCTCATCTAAGGATAATAATTTTAAAATACAAACCATTTATTATTAGGGGTGAAAGATGTTCACATACTTAGTGTAATTAAATTTACTTATGATGACTAAGATGAATAAACAAGTGAGAAAGAGTGTGGATGTTTTCTGGTTAATCCTTATTTTCTTTTCTATATATGGTTCTTCTCTTTACTTTTTTTTTTCTTTTTTTTTTCTTTTTTTTTTTACTTTTACAAATTGGTAAAAAGCAAAGTGGATGATTTTACAATGTGCTGTGTGATGATCTGAGAATGCAGTGTGGTGATCGTCAACTTCACACCAACCCACACATCTTTTACCAAACACAATTACAAGTCAGCATGTATGGCACATGTATGCCAAGTAAACACAAGAAAACTTGCCTTAGCAAAATTCTACCAAATAATTTAATGTTAACTACGATCAAACTACTGTACACTGAATCTCCAAAATCTACGTTTTTATATCTGTGAGGCTCATAACCTTGGCAAGGCACTTTTTAAAATCACAAGCAGATAATTATTTTGTGTCCATGTATATGTTCACATATGCACATGCCACTGTGCCTGCAGAGGTCAATGGACAGCAGAGCTGATTCTTTCCCTACTGTGTAGGTCCCTGAGCCAAAGCCACAAGACACCGTCTTCCAGAATGCTAGTATAGTCTTCTGGGTCAAATTTCAGAGAGATGCTGGTCTACCTCCTTGGCATTGTCTGATCACAAGAGTAGATCACCTTCTGATCTTTTGGACTCGGGCTGCAGCAGGTGGACTTCTGACAGAACTTATAATGTGCCTCACTAGCACTGGAAGACGATGCCTATAAAATATTCTGAAAATCGCAGGAGAAAAGTCAGGATTTTAAATCAGTTTTGTTGGATCCAGATTACTTTTGCAGATGAAAGAAACCATCTGTTCTCTCCAAAAATCTTACAGACATCATTTTTAATGAGGTGCAGTTTATGCCACTGACACGATGCCAAAAAATAAACAAAAAATCTTCAGACCAGAGTTAACCAAAGAAAAGCTAGGCTTACTCATTTATTTTCATGAACCCCTTTGCCTTGGCCCTTGTTTTCCTTAAGTCAGTTCTTCATAAATTTATATATATATATATATGTGTGTGTGTGTGTGTGTGTGTGTGTGTAAAACATAAATACTTTAAAGGAACAAACAAAAAAATTTCCACCCACCAAAAGCTCTAGCCTTCCATAAGCAAAGACCTTCTTACTTCTGATTTTGCACTTGCTTTTACTGTTTTCGTTCCAATCTGTCATACTTAGTCTTATTTGTTACACTTTCTCAGTTAGCAAATAAAGACCATTAAGCCTGCATTAATGAGCATATAAAGCACAGCCAAGGGATTTCTCTAGCTTCTAAACATGTTATAGGTAACTTTTATAATCACCATATTCTATATAAGTTGTGCACATTTATGGCAACATTAGTTACACTGGCCCAAATGTGGAGACAATGTAAATGTTTAACACCAAATGAAAGGATAAAAAAAGTAAGTATGAACATGTAGCAAACGTATTCAGCCTCAGAAGGAAGGAGGCTGTGATGTTCAGAATGGAGAGAGCTCTTGAAAATACAATGTAAATTAAAAAATTCTGATCCTTCCTAATATCTCAGGTGCCCATGGGACATTAGCGATATACACTGTTTTAAAATTTTGGGTTTTTTCTCAGTTTTTGCAGGTTTTATTCCAATAAAGTATTTAATTTTCCTCATCAAAAAAGAAAATATAATGTAAATACAACCTAATTTAAAAAGTGGAAAGTGAGAACATTGTGGGGTTCTACCTACAAAAGGTACATAGAATAGTCATAATAGAGAAATAATACAGCACAATCATAATACACAAAGCAAAACAGCATTTCGGTGTTTGAGAGCTGAAAATGGAAACTTACTTCTAGATGGATAAAAAGTTTCCGTTTTGATTAAAAAGTCTTGAGAGCAGATGTTCCAATAGCAGTGAATTTATCTTTAATACCATAATGGTAAGCTTTAGCCAATGTTTAAAATGGCAAATTATATATTACAAACATTTTATCATGGTAAAAATTGACAAATAATTGGAGAACACAATTTTTGTTCAAATATTCATTAAGTTGTTTTAACATAATAGCATGTATTTCCTTATATGTATATTTTACCATGTCTCTATTTTTGTTTTTGTTTGTTTTCAAGTTCAGAGAAAATAATTATTTCTCATTTCAGTACCCACACAATTGGAAGATGTTCAAGTAATTGGCCCTTCCCTAAAAGTCACTATGTCGAGTGATTCAGTAACAAAAAAAGCAAACATAAGGAGTGTGTGAATCTTATAAGATTCTATTTACTTTGGATTCCCTGTCAGAATATCCTGGAGCTGCTCCTTCCAACACAAATAGCACTGATTGATTTCATGTTCTTCTCTATAGAAGAGTTCCACCCTCAGCATCCTCACTTACACACCCTTGTTTGCTGCTGGATGCTGTGGGGTTGTGGGTGGTGCTATGCCGTGGGATGCAGACTCTAGACTCACACACTGTAGGGTTCCTGCAGATTCCCACACTTAGCAAATTTAAGGCTTTCCAGTAGGTGTTTTGTTTTTTTCTGAGGCTCGGTTTCCTCAATTGTGAAACAGAGATAATGGCCACTATAGAAATGGAGGAGTGATTCAGGGAGTTCATAAACTATTCTAGCTCTTGGCAGGATTCACACTACAATCTCTGTTAACCATTTCTTTGGCCACACTTCAGTTAAAGTAAATGAAATCTGTTCTTCTAGTACCCAGAAATTATAGCCAAATGAAAAATTATAGGAAATAAATTCTTTTTAACTACTTTGTTGAAGGACTCAACAAACAACTAGAATTGTATAGTCCCTGCTACTAAACCCATGAAGTGAGACAACTACTCCCAGGGAAGCAGTTTCCCATAATGTGGTTGATATTGTTAAGCACATTTTAATGAACCAGAAAATTGCAGCATGTTTTAATGAATTGTTTGAAAGTATTGTTAGAACTATTTCCTCCGGAAGCAGTATTTAATTTAATCCTCACTATCCACAAACCCGAATACATTTAAAAGTATCCTACACTTTGTATCGAAAAGTGTAATTTCTTTTCAAATACTCTGTGCTCACTTGGAATAGAACTTCTAAAATTTATAAGAAATTTAAAGGGTGTATCTCTAAAGAAAAACAGAGGAAAGAATAATAATATAAAAACCTGGAGAAAAGATAAAATTGAAAATAAGAAAGATAACAGGATAGGAGAAAAAAGAAAAAAGTGGGAGTGAAGAAGAGGAGGGGAAAAGGAAGAAACTAAGGAGTGAAAGTAGGGGCAAGAAGAAAAGGTAGAAGGAAGGAGGGACAGCGGGAAGGCAGATTATCATAATAAAGTATTTGAGTTACAATAAAGCAATAAAGAATTGGTTTATTTGGTAAATATGTTGTCTGCAAAGATTCAAGGCTAGAAATGAAAGTAAACAAGGAATCTATTGTTAAAAACTTATTCTAGAATATATAGGAAATAATGTTTTTATAAGGTTAAAATATATAACAGATATTTCTTTTGTATTCATATTATAACACTTTTTATATGTTGTGGTCAGGCAGGTTGTCATCTTTAGTCCTGTTATTTAATGTTTCATTTTCTCTACACATTCATATTTTAACTAATCATCTTAGTGTCTCTTTTAGAAAATATGAACTAATCGTATGACACACTTAAATTAGAAAGCATAAGATAAGTGTTTTCTGTATATTTCTATTTGCATGACTGATATAGGCAGTAAACACATTAGACTTTGCTTTCATTTTAATTCTATTGTGTTTTCTTTAAAAGGTACCTACAAGTATTTTTCCAGTTGGGAAATGAATGAGACCACAGACTCCTGGGTGTACGAAACACCTTCTACACCATGCACATTGATTACTTAGTGTCTGTAGCAATTTCTGAGCAGTTCCTTAGTGGGTGAAGGCAGTGAGGTGAAGTGTAGTGGAGAGCAGTTTAGGCCTGCTCACCAGCATCCCAAGGAAAACTTACTGCTCATGCATGCCAGAAATGCGCTGTCCGGAAGAAAGGAGGACGGCTTGCCTGGAGTTTAATCAATGCTAGCTGACTGTAAGAGTCTTTTGACATTCTTTTTCTTTTTAAGATCAGAGCCAAAGCCTGGTTCACTAAGGATCTGAACCAAAGGTGAAGAGTACAAACTGTAATCTACAGAGCACTTGCATCTTGTTTTCTAAGAGAGTAAGGTTAATAGAATTTCATTACCACTGTGTATAGGAGACTTATTAAATTGGTCCAGAATTAAAATTAATTATGCAGGTTTCAAAAGTTCATGGCAGCTTTTTTCTTTTTGTCCTATATTGTAAGTGTAGCTCAGGCCCATGTGACTTTGGGACCTCTGTGCACGAATTTTAAATAGCTTCATACACATATTGCGCTCTGTGCAGGATGTCCAGGTCCATAGTGCTATAGACCAGAGCAAAGCCCGTGTGCACTTGACAGGTATATGAATCCACCTCCGTACTCTCTACCTCTTGGAACAGTCTCTCCTTTATTCCAAATGTCGGCTCTAAGGCTGGTTATTGTTTCGCTAATATTCTGTTGGTAAGATGCCACTTCGCAAAGCTTTCTTCATGAGTTCCAGAAAGTACTTGGCTCCAGACAACACAAAGGATCCTTGCAAGCATTTTTGGTCAGTTTTGATTGAATGCAGATTGCAGGATTGTTTTGCAAACCACATTATTCCCTCAAATGTTTCTTCAGTAGTAGCATATTACTTTCTAATGATAATCATTTGCATTTCCAGGACCCCGTTGGTCCCTGATGTTTTATAATGAGTTCATCCCCGTCTTCAGTCTTCATTGTGCTTTCCTCTGGGTTGAGAGGAGGCTTGCAGCTCCTGGTCTTCACATGGCCATATTAACAAATGGCTGCATGGGGTAAACAGGGAACGGCTCATGTAAGCCACCAGCTTAGGCTCTTTAAAGTGTGTCATGCGAAGCACCGCTTTTCCCAGGATTACAGAAAGAACAGTTCCTCCAAAACGGCCTCAACTCTACTTCATCAACATTATAAGATTGTTTTTAGCATGCATGCTAAGATACTTATGCTTCTTATATAATGCAGAAGGTAAACGGAAGGTTAAGCGGTTCAGCTGGATGTTTGGTCCCAAGCAGCGCCCAGTTTTCCTTTTCATTGTCTGCCGCCTCCGCCCCCTCACGCTTCCTCCAGTCCTCTTCTGGTGGTCCAGCAAGCTCACTGCAGATGTTTCTCCCACACAGTGGAAACATTCCCTAATGGATCTGGGCACTTCCCGGCTGTGCTCATATGGGAAAAGGAAAAGTTGGAGAGAAAGAATGAATTTCTGGATTGGTCTAATTTCCTTTTGAGCCTTTAAAAAGTGCTGAAACAGAGTAGAAAATTAATTTAGACCTATTCACCTTTCCCACACGGCTAGCCATATAAGCCATTGCAAAACAATTTTCTTTTTAAGTGAGCAGAGAGTAAACAAGCAAATAAATGAACTCTTTAATGTCATCCTCCTGAAGTGTAAAGTAACTATCCTATGTTAGATAAATTTACATAATAGTATATAAATTTTCTAATTTTTAATGAATTATTATAATTTATTCACTTATTTGGGAAGTCAACATATATGTCATTTATTCTACATAAACTTAAGCATTTAAACTTAAAATTGTCAACCATTTCTGTAGGAATTCTTTGTACATTGTATGGGGGTTGTATTCTGAAAACTATAACCTGCAATAACAAGAGAAAACAGCTTTTCCCTTTGTTCATCACCTCTCAGGAAAGCCCCTCTGCCTTTCCTTTTGTGACCTTTGGTTTTTAGACAGGTTAATTCTTTAAATAGTAAAACTTCTTTTGTCACAATAATTATAAAATTATTCTCAGTTCAGAAATTTATGTGGCAATATTTATGGTTTAAAAAAAAGTTTATAAAACCTAAAAATTTCTGTTTCTAGAAACTTCTGTTTTCCCAATTTCTCTGAGGAGAACTTTTAGGGAAAGGAAGATGGAGGGAAGGCGGTTTAGGAAAGGAAGCCTGGGGAAGAAAGTTTGGGGAAGAACAAGAGAGAGACTGAGATTGTTGTGTGCTGGGGACTTGGCTTTAGTTTCTCTTTGCTCTATGAGTTCTACTCTTCTGACACAGGAGAGCGGAGCCATGAACAGGTTTGTTGGACACCTCCAAGGTCCTATTATGTTGACTTTGCCTTGGCCTGGCAATGGTTAATGCAAAGTTCCTATTAGGCCCTCCCACTCTCTTTCCACTTCCTATATGCAGCACCTTCACTGCCACCATCCTCCATTGATACTTAGTGAGGCCTCTCATACTTCTGATTCCTGCTGGAGATCTTGTTCCCATGCCCCTTGAGTGAGGTAACATCCTGAACGAAGCTGGTGGCCACAGGGGGAACAGATAGGACAACCAAAAGTCTATCAAGGCAGACAAACTTCAGAGAATGAAAGATCAGGTCTGTATGCAATATAAAGAGGAAAGGACCATCCGCTGTGCCCTTGGGCAGCATCACATCACTAGACTCTCTACATAAACACTTTCCTTTGTTTGTTGTCTTCTAGATTCTCATTCTATGTGGACTTCTGCGGGAACAATCAAGGAACATAATGCTCATCATAGATAATGTCTGTCCCTAGTGGTTTCTATAATCCCTCTTTCAATTTAGGATTATCTTGTAATTATTATCTTGTGTGTCAGCCAATACTGAGACGATTTCAGTTATTGAAACTGTTTTGAAAAAAGAAAGCATTAATAATCATTATTCTTCTGTCATGTGACAGCATTATATTTGATGCTGGGAGAACCATTTCAAGACAATTGTCAGTTTTTGGTCTTGCAAACTCCTTGTAAAGAAAACAGAAAACACACACACACACACACACACACACACACACACACATACACAAAACACAAGTAAATCCAATGAAAGTGTCTTTGCAACAGAAGAAAATAACAAAAACAAAAAACAAAAAGAAAGCTCTTTGGAAAGTGTGAGGGGTCAACAGGTGGGCGGGGCTTGGGTTTGGATGTTTGTATGTGTGTGTGTAAAATTGTTGTGAGGGGAAAAAAATCTTCTTTGAGATTTCATTTGGCTAAAACTTCTTTGTCAGGGAACAAAATAAGCAAACCATTTTCAAACCTGAAAATACTTCTTAATAGATATTGGCAACAACATCCATTTGAAAATGACTTAGGAAAATCACTTTCATTTATAAAAATTTCAAAGCATCCCTTCCATTAGAGATCTGGACAAAGCAGGGGTATGGACATCACTGCAGGATGAATGGAAGCCAGTCAACAATCGCGCAAGGACAACATTCTCCCTGTCAGCAGCAGCTCTCCACTTTCCTCCTCCCATTCTACCCAGAGCCTCTGGAGCATGCAAAATTAGCATCATAAATTTCAATTATCAAGATATCCAAACTAAGCCACTTTTTATAGATGACCTTTACCTCTCATACATCCTGACACAGAGATCAGCCATAGCAAAAATTATTTCTTGGTCTATTTTATGCCAATAGATTATTTTTTTCTGAAAAAAAAATACTCTTATTGTCAGTAAAATGTTGTTTACCTCTCATATTTAACAGTAAAATAAAAATGTGATTGTTTCCTGACATAGTAAGCAATTTCCTTTTGTGTCCCAAGACCTTTCTTGCTGCTACACGATGCTACTTACAACCATATGGAGCAGATGACCTGAATTTCCTGAGTTTTTTGTGAAGTCTGTGTTCTCAAGCTTTGCAAGGGCTGCATGTGAGCTGGGTTGCTGTTTATTCATTTTTAAAAGCAGAGGAAATTTTCATTGAGGAAGTCTCTGAGCTTTTTTACTCCACAATAGAGTAAAAGTTCAGTATGCACTTCCAGTGAGTAAAAAGGTGGTGGCCAAAATGAGCACATGGAAAGAAATGCAGAACAAGCTGTTTCTAAAACTCTCTTAACTTAACCTAGTAGATAGAACAGAGTGATGGAAATGGAAACAACAGATTAAGATACACAGAGTTCAGGAAGCACCACAGACACCAGACAAGACTGAGAGTGTTCAAGAGGCATGGGTGTAGATGACGACTGATATTGGAAAGTAATGCTTTGTCTAAAAACAACTGAGTTAGAGATGATGCTAAGATTTTGAATTATGGGAAGAAAATAAAAACTGTTTGCATTATAATTTTCTAGTTCTCTTACCCTTTTTCTAATCTTGACCCATACACTCATAATAATAAGCAACTATAAACTTTATTAATTCGTTACGGATATAACAAGTCATAGAAAGTTCAAGTGTGTGTGTGTGTGTGTGTGTGTGTGTGTGTGTGTGTGTGTGTGTATTCACATGCTTAGCTCATAGATATAGGTGTACAAGCGCAAGAGAGCCAGAAGTCTATGAGATCATTCATCCTCCATGTTAATTTTTGAGACAGTTTTCGTAAACCTTAGAGCTTGGCTACTTAACCAGACAGGCTGACTAGCAAGCTCCAGGAATTCTCTGTGGTCACTGACTTCCCAGGGTAGGGATTAAGACAGATACTGTCTCTACTTCTCTGTAACTTGGGTGAAAATACTCAAACTCAGATATGCAGGATTGCATGGCAAACACTTCACCACTTGAGAAATCTCCCTAGGCCACTAAATTCAATTTCTTTCCTTTACAACATGAAAGCAATTTGTATGAACTACTCATTACAGAGTCAGGATTACAAAAGCTCATGGACAGGCTTGATCCGGGGATCCCATTTTTTTCTCCAATGAAGGTCTTAAGAAGATGGATTACCGAGATAGTTTGCTACCTGAATAGTAACCCAAAACTATAATATTGGAGCATCTTCTTCAGCCTTCTGGCCCAATATATCTTACAGACATCTTTGTGAGGCAGGAAGTATTGAGTACTTGCTTACCCTGTCTTGGCAGAGTTAGGTAGTCGACTCTGCCTGCATCCAAGCTTGCCCTCTTTTAGGCAGAATCTTGTCAGTGGTTGAAATGACTTTTGGATCACTATTCAGGTAGCAAACTGTCTCTGTCATTTTCTCATTTGGAAAGCTACTAACTTTTACTCCCGGCATACTCAGGTAATCAAGTTTATTCCTTCACAGATCTCTGATGGGGTTGAAGACCAGATAGCTTAGATTTACAGTAAAGCTTAGTTGTTTAGGGGTTAAGATAGTTTTTGGTCTAGGTAAATGTTTTAAGTTGATAATGACAAGATACTATGGAGATTCAGAATTGTAGATGCACCAAGATAGGAAAGATGTTTTCTTCCAGGCCAAAACACTAAGATGTAACATTTATATAATTTCTGATTATGTCATAGTTCTTCTTACTATAGGTAGTTTATTGTATATATGTGAAATAACATAATGTGTATATAAAAAATAAAATGTTTTCAAAAAGAAGATGGATTATTAGACTTGAATATGTGGACATGTGGTCACTGTTTCTTAGCTACTTTCTGTGTTTAGAGTCAAAAGTAGGTAGCTAACGTACTAAGAAAGGTTTAAGTACAACCTTTCCCTCATTTTCCTTAAGCAAGTGAAACCCATTTCAGAGAAAGTGAGTCATTTGCTGTGTGTGTTACAGTTTAAAAATTTATTTGGGGACAACGTTATATAAAATCATTTGAAATTGGCATTGGATACTTTGTTGAATTTATTAAACAAAATTCACACAGTTATAAATATGTGTAAGGGATATTGTTCTTACAGAGCGAGGGAAAATTTTATTCCAGACCCAGTGTAACATGATTTCTTATTAAATATATAGGCCTAAATGAACCTTTTCCCCTCAAAGGCAGGGATTCATTAATTTTAAGGTGTAAATAATTCTATGGAAAGCTATTGATTTATACAGATACCGGATAATTCAGTTTTTTAAAGTGTGAGTGGATATCTCAGAAGCAAGCTATGTTATGGTACAGAGAAACCTTAGCCTCCAAAGTGAGGACCACCAATCCAGTTAGACACCATTTTATAGCCTTAGCATCAAATTATACTGCATAATTCAGTTGTCTTATTCAAACACAAAACCAAGGCTTAAGCTAATGGAGTGGCTTACATAAAAAGTTGGTCTATCTTCCAAAACATTTTATTTGGTGGGAGGTGGAGGAGAGGGAGGGGAAGGGGAACAGAGACAGAGGAAAGAGAGGCCATGGACACACACACACTACCTGTGTACAAAGGTCAGAGGACAACTTTGAGGACTAAGTTCTGATTTTCCAATACAGAATTCTAGATCAGGCTTGCAAAGCAAATGCATTTACACACTGAGGTATCTCACCAGGTCTATATCAGTTCTTTATCAGTTAGTGAAATTTGTAAAATATTTCTTGTATTTATCAAATTGGTACCTTCAGAATATAAGAAAGCAGAGGCATGGTCCACAATAAATCTACAATAGATGGACATGTTGGTGGTGAGGAGTGTGGAAAAGTGCTATAGCTAGTAATCATCTAAATTGCAGACCAAACAGAGATGCTTTTATATCCATTTATACCAGAAAATACATTTATTTAACTAAAAATCTATGGGTTGCTAGATTTATACAATTTGCTCAAAATTGTTTTCCCAATATTTTTTCCAAATATAAGAGTATATAATAACATCATCAAAACAATGTTAAGAAACCCTTCATGCTGATTAAACTAATTATGGTAATATTGACATTATCTTGAAAAATATAGCTAATGGATAAATCTTTTGTCCTTTTTTAATTTATTGTAAGAAGTAAATAAAAAGCCATCCAAATAGATATTTTATGCTCTCTTCCATTTGTGGTAAATTCAAACATATTCAAAATTTTTATTAAGTAATTTGCCTCAATCATCTTGTTAGGGCCTTTGAGTTGTTCATTCCTTTCCAGTGTTATGCATTTAAAATAGCATATATATGTATATTGCACATAGATCACATATAATATATAGAGAATTATCTACATAGAATATATATATATATATATATATATATATATATATATATATATATATATATATCACAAAGAAAGATATTGTTCAAGTGACTTTAAAACCTAAATCTTGCACTACACTTTATCTCACTTATGCTCAGTGTTTTCTTATTTCCATAGGTATAAATTTCCACATTTTTATGATTTTTTCTTTCAATTTGTAAAAATCAGCTGCAGCATTGACACCTCACAAATAGTTTTGCAGTCTCTAAATAAACATCCCACTACTGATGGAGAATATACATTCATCTATAGAACCATTGTTTATGCTGTGTAACACTCAAATGACTGAGCACCTGTTTAGCATGTGCAAATCTATGCTACAATCTCCAGCACCAAAGTTTCTATAAAACATCACTCACTACTCAATCTGATATCTGACAGAAAGTATACTGCCTCTCTTTGTTTACTATCATATTAACAAACACCGCTCTAGATAATTAACTATCTTGTGTATATAAGATATTTTAGCCTATTAACTTGTCTCTCTCAATACTAACAGTCATACATATTAATGCATATGTCACTGGTTTTTTAATCAAGAAAAGATACTGTTTTTTACCATACTGTTATCTGTCAGAATTTGTATTCTTCTCACCATTAACAAAATGTTTTGATCTTCTGTATTAAACTTCAATTGACACATTAGTGCTAGATGTGTCACATTTGATGTGATGAACATCTTGCAAATGGTAGTGCTTAATTGATTGTTCATTTACTGCAGTGTGTGTGTGTGTGTGTGTGTGTGTGTGTGTGTGTGTGTGTGTGAGACTAGTTTAGAGTCCTTTAATTAATCCTACAGCCTTCAGCTTCAGGATCCAGGGCTTTAATCATGATTGCTTCACTTCTTGTGTGTGTGGAAGAAGGAAGCTATAGTGGTTAAAAGTGAAGTGAACTTATAAGACTCTTTCAATCTGAATAAAAATGTCTCTGCATTCTATGTGCCTCCTGCAGTTACCGGTGCTAAATCATCTCCTGCAGACACAACTGCCTTAAAGAAAGCACAGGCTTTTAAAACACATGTGATGCTTCTTGGCTTATCTATTTCTTTCTATTACCTATAATACCAGATATCATTAGCCTCTTATCACATGGTGAAACACATGGATATGTAAGCTACATGTTTAGGTAAAAATTTTTAGAACATTCCAATACATTGTTCACCACATATGCATTTTTAATTTTGAGAGAGAGATTAATGAGAATTGGTACTCAAGTGATTTTTTTTTCGTCTTGTAAACTATTGCAAATGACAGCAATGTCTCTGAAAATGTACTTGGCTGCCACACATTATTGTTTAAGTTAAGATAACATCTACCTAGGAAGAATTGTCAAGGCTTCCTTACTAACAGTGAGAGCAAGCATTTCCCCTCTGAGTTAAAATTAATTATGAGCACTAAGTCTGAATGGAAAATGCTAGATGCATTTTGCCTAGACTGGATGGAAAATCAGTAGAAACCATTATCATACAAAAATATTTTATATTTAAGATTGTGTTAAAAGGATAACATTATTCCTCCTCATGAATCTCTCATATTAGTAAAAGAGACTCTACCTGGAAGTATAATTAATAAATAGTATTTATAAAACCTAAAGTAGTTTATTTCCAATAATGATACTTAATTAAAATAAAGAATGCAGACAGAAGCAGGAGCGAGGTCACATTTCTCAAAATTGTACCCTTCTCTACTCCATAGTTTATCACTCCTCATCTTTCTGAAATTTCCCCTGCTTTTAAACTTTCAGGATTAATTTTTTAAAACACATGCAAAATAGTTCCATGTTAAAATGTGTGCACTGGAGAGGATGTGGAGAAAACGGAACAGTCTTCCATTGCTGGTCAAAGTGCAAACTCGTACAACAACTTTGGAAATCAATAAGGCGTTTTCTCAGAAAAATGGGAATAACTCTACTTTATGACCCAGCCATACCACTCCTGGTCATATACCCAAAAGATGCTCCACCATACAACAAGGGCATTTACTCAGCTATGTTCATACCAGCTTTATTCATAATAGCCAGAATCTGGAAACAACCTAGATGTTCCACAACTGAAGAATGGATAAAGAAACTGTGGTACATTTACACAATGGAATACTACTCAGCCATTAAAAACAACCACAGCTTGATTTTTACAGGCAAATGGATAGAACTAGACACTATCTTCCTGAGTGAGGTAACCCAGACCAAGAAAGATACACGGGGTATATACTTATAAGTGGATATTAATGACATAATACAGAATAACCACAGTACAATCTATAAACCTAAGAAGCTAGATAAGAGGAGGAACCTAGGGAGGAAGCCTAATTCTCATTCAGAAGGGCGAATAGAATAGACACCAGAAGCAGCTGAAGAGGAAAAACAGAAAAGGAGCCTACCATACATATCCTCCAAAAGAGTCCACGCAGCAAGGGATCAAAGCAGATGCTGCTGTGACTTACAGCTAAACTTTGGGTTGGAGTACAGGGAGTCTCAGGAAAGAATTGGGGTTCATAAGAACCTGGAGGCAACAGGATCTCTACAAGGAGACCAATAGAGCCAACAAATCCAGGCCCTGTGGATGCTGGACCAACCAAGGACCATGCATGATGAAGACCTATACACCTTGCTCAGAAGAAGTCGATAGACAGCATAGTCTCCTCATGGGTCCCATAATAGGGGAGTAGGGACTACCTTTGACATGGACTCTGGTGCCCACTAGTTGATCACTCTCTTCTGTTGGGGCAACCTTGTCAGGTCACAGAGGAAGAGAATTCAGGCAGTCCAGATGAGACTTGATAGGCTGGGGTCAGGTGATAGAGGATGACTCCCCTTTTTGAGGATTAGGAGAGGCGGGAGGGAGAATGATGGTGGGAGGGTGGGATTGGGAGGAAAGAACAGAGAGGGCTACCATCAGGATGTAAAGTGAATAAATATAGAATAAAAAATTAATTAAAAATGATATCTTAAAAAGAAAAAATGTATGTGACATCTAAATATTTATAAAGATATACAATGATGTGTTTTTGTGTTATTCTTAAGCAAAAGATCTAGTAAAACAAAAGTAATGCTCAAACACAGCAATATAAGGAAAACGATTGGAAAATTCTAGTGAGAAAGACAGGCCAAGCACACAGATGGACTCTTTTTTGTCTATGTAAAACATATCAATAAAACTAATACATTACAGAGGGTGTGGTGGTGCACACCTGTTATCCCAACACTTTAGGAGGCAAGGCAGGCAGATCATTGTGAATTGGAGGCCAGCCAATCTACAAAGTGACTCCAGGACAGGGAGGCTATGCAGAGAAGCCTTGTCTCAAAACCAAAACCAAAACCAAAACCAAAACCAAAACCAAAACCAAAACCAAAACCACACAACACAAACCAAGAACTGAGTATATTATCAAATGTCCTGGTTGTATTTTTGTGTCAACAGGATGCATGTCATGGTTATTTATCTAGATAGAAGAGCCTTAATTAGGAAACATCTCTAACAGATTACCTGTAGGCAAGTCTGTGGCATTGTCTTGATTGATAATTTATATAGTAGGGTGAAGTCACTTTGGGCAGTACTACCAATTGGCAGCCTATGCTCTGTTGTAAAAGAAAAAAGGCTAAATGAGGCATGGAGACCAGCCAGTAAGCAGCACTGATCAAGATCTCTGCTTCAGTTCCAACCTTGGCTTTCCTTGGTGATGGACTATTACCTGGAAGTACGAGTTGAAATAAGCCCTTTTCTCCCCAAGCTGCTTTTGGTTGTTGTGTTTATCACAGAAATCAAAACTTAAATAGGACACCAATCTTATAAAACAAAATTTAAAAGTCCAGGACTCATAAATTTCTCTACTATCACTCACAAAATTGTCTTTCCATCTTTTTTCACGGTGAGAACATCAAATTGAAGGTAATGACATACACTGCACATGGACTTCTGAGCCTATAATTCTTGAGTTTTGCTCTGAATACCTTATAGCAGGAAATGAGGATGTGTCATAGTCTTTGATGTTAAAATTTAGAGAATTAGAAAATGACCACCCACTGTGTTCCATGGTGGCTTGGCATAAGTGATTTAACTTCTCTCAGATTTCTGCATAATGGCTTGTCAATACCTGTTTTTGCAATAATTTCAAGGTTATATTAAATGTTACTCATAGAGTTCTGCCTTATAAACAAATAGCCATTTTGGTTATTTTGGTAGATAAGCAGGCCTGCGTGTCCCTGTGATTGCACTTCTCCATGAAAAATGGGCAATTGAAGAGTCCTATTTTAGTGCTTTTCTCTTGAGGGAGAGAAATAAGGACAATTAAAGTCCTTCCAGTCAAGAGCCAGCATAAATTACATGGAATCATTCAAAATCAATTTACAGTATTACTAAGGGTTGCATGATCTGTCATCATGCATTAGTGCTCACCAGAGGAAATAGAACTGGAAAATTAGCAGGGTTGAAGGTGAATAAAAGTCCTATCTCATGCACAGACGCCCCAGGAACATCACACATCTGGGAACAACATCCATATTCAAAGGCTTAGGAATTTGTAACTTGAAAATACTTATATTTCTAAAAGAAAATGTTCCAAATCACAGTGAAAAAAATCTTAAGGTAGAAAAAAGAAAAGAAATATATTTGAATTCATTCAAAGAAAACTGGGTTTCAAATGCAATATTTTCATTATTAAACTTACTTTAAGCTACCCCTGTATGTTCACATGTTCACATGCATTCTATCTATCCATCGATTGTGTGTGTGTGTGTGTGTGTGTGTGTGTGTGTGTGTGTGTTTGTGTCTGTCTGTCTGTCTGTCTGTCTTTTCTATCTCTCTCTCTCTTTCCATCATGGAACTATCCTGACTTGCTAAATAAGTATCTGAGAATCAATAAAATATTCTTTTCTTTCCGTTATTAAATGATAGTACCAATGATAGATTTTTGGGGGGAATATATGAACCTCAACAATTTTAATTATACATTAAAAATTTCATACCAGCAGAGGGCTCCCTGCTGTAAGGTAATTTCATACCTGGGAAGGCCAGCAATGCCTGTTAGTGGGACACTGAAGTAGGATTTAATATTTGCTGTGGACTTCAGAATTTGCTTGAATTTTATGTTTAGTTGCAGAGTATAAAAACAGAAAAGGAACAAAGCCAAATGCACTCCTGGTGCTTGAGATATAGTATATATTTCTATCATGCCAAAAAATCTTCTGCTGCCCCAGTTAAGGAATGAATGTGCTCCCGCCGTGTCTCACTCCTGCACAGACACCTGCAGCCTGGTTTTCTGACAGCTTCCTATGTTTCTCTCTTCCAGTCTCAAGCAACATTTAAAAAAATGAGCTTAAGCAACTAATTATAGTTAGTCATTGTAATTCAGTTATGTATCTAAGTTGAGAGCAATAAAAGTCATTAAGTTAAACTAGCACTTTTGACTTGGATTGTTAAAACTGTCACTTGAGATTTTCTAATAAATATTTCAGGAAAGGAACAATTCTTACTTTTTAAAGACTTTTAACATTCCTCTTATAAACTCAGTTCTTATTTCTGTCAATTCTCCCCAAATGAAACATATAAGAGAATTTTAAAATCTTAATAAGCAACATATTCATACCACCTTTGTCAGTTCTGTTCAGAAAACTTTGTTAGCATTATTATGACAATTTGAAATATCATGAACTATTATATACTCCTCAAGCTATTGAAACAAATTGATCCAACATTTTAGAAGAATGTATTATAAATTAATCTGTTGAACAAACTAATTCTGCCCAATTCTAATCATTTTTATGCCGTTGATGCATTTTTATGTAGTGTGGCACTACGGACTCTTTGGAGAGGCAAACACAGGCTCACATAGACACCAATACAACGTAAAGACTACAGAAATGTAGCTATACTTTTAACAAAATTAGAGAAAATGTTCTAGGATCAGTCAAGACAAGTCTAATTTTCATTCTCTCAAACATGTTTAGCCCTCTTTCCTTTCCATAGTCATTGCCGCAGACAGAAAGTGAATACAGTCTCGATATAAATGAATTATTTAATTTTTAGTGAGAGCAAAGAAATATAATCCACTTTAATTTCAACAAAAGAAGACATGTGAAAAACAGAGGTAAAGAAGTACTTTCATTTCATTAATTGAGTAGCTCCCGTAGATAGTATGTAAGATAATGATCTTCCTTCGGGTAGTTATGGTACACCATGGGTAGCTGACAGGGCTGAAAGAGCTTGTGCACTAGGGCTTTTTCCAAGAGCCAGAGGCGAGCTGTTTCATGCTTCTTACTCCCCAGAAAGCAATGCAAACAGAAAAGAAAATCTGAAGAAAGAAACAACAAAATGAGTCAAAACTTTTGTTCCAGTGAGTTAAATTATTTTCTTAGAAGAAAACAAATAATTTTATATAGTCAAATTACTCACACAAAATTTATGAATTTGTTTAATGATAGAATGTAGTCAGCTTAACACAAGGCATGCTATGTGAAGATAAAAACAAGAGTAAGAAGTATTTTTCTCTGTTTTGTTGTTGTTCTTACATTTATATTTATGTATTTTGTAAAGATATGGGGCTATGTAAACTAGACACTGAACAAAAAAAAAAGGCATATTTCTTTTATACTTCTGGGTACCAAATACAGTATGTTCTGTGTTAAATGATGTCATTGCTTCTATAGTTTAAGGAGGCTTAGGAATACGAGAAGTAAAAACACTGATGAAGAATCATTTTCCTCTGAGGCGATATAATCTAGCCAAACAGGCATTTCATCTAACAGGAATGAAATCCACAAGACCGTGGCTAACTTGCTTTCCCCACCTTTTGATCTCACTGTGTATGAAAATGTAGCTTAAAATTCTATTTAAAATTAGAGATATATCTAATTCAGTTTTTAAAAAGCAGCATTGTGAGTGCACTGAGTCTAATTTCACGCTTTTGGGTAACACAAGATACAACAAATTACCAAAAATCAAACACGTGGTACTCTATTTTGTAGTGAATTTAGCAATACATTGCATACAGCCATTCCATGCAAGAATAATAGTTGTAGTTTTATTCCGCTCTTCCTAATCTAAATACTAATACCCATACTGCATCTTTCTATACACTGGTTGCAGTTGTGAGCCTTCAGGTTTCTCCCGTGTGAACTCTGGTTCTATTTGTTAAGCCATAGGACTGCTTTCCTGATCTCCATTTTAGGAGAGTGTTAGCCTGAATGTTGGCTAACCATACAGGCTTGTTCTTCTTGCTCTCTACATTCCTTTCAGTCTATCATCTCCACAAAATGAAAAAAAAAATAAGTCCTTATATTGAAGTAGAGGACAAGAATAATATTAGCATTTTGGGGTTGCCTCAGAAGGCAAGCACAATGTATTTAATGGCTGGTTTTCAATTTGTTTCTTTTGACTGTAACTCAAGAGAAATGACCTCATGAGATTTCTCGATATGGTGCCAGGTAAAATACGACGAGGAGCAGAAGAGAATTGTGACTGCTTCTGTACTGCAGTAGCAAGTTCCTTTTGTCTTTGAACATGAGTTAATGTGGACAGAGTAGCTGAGAATACAGCTTCCAAGAAGGTCAGAGACGATGTCTACAATATTGGTAAATATTTTATTATAATTCAGTATTTTCATCAAACAACTAGTACATTGTAGTGGACCCTGAAGTATATGTGGCAATAAAAGATTTTTATTAAATTTGAATCTGATGTTTAAGGTCCCAAGGATTTTCCCTATGAAGGAAGACTGGAGAGTAATTTCCATGAAGCCTCAAAAACTCATGTGAAATTTCATGTGTCATAATTCACCTTTTTCCTAGGCCCCAATTATAGATGGTCTCCTTTAGATTATCCATAATTCTGTCTAGCGTCTCAGTGATTCTAAAAATTCTTAACTAAAACTAGAGTGAAAAAGTTATGACTTTGCTATTAATCCACCATCATGGCAAAACTTTCTGCCTTTGAAACTCTGATCCAGTTGGATCCTGTAGGCCGCCTTCCTGCCAAAGCCTGAGCAGCGACTATTTCTTTCCCACCTCATGTTTTTTTCAGTTTCTCTCTTTGGGTCATCTATGGAGAAACTCTCCAAAGAGAGGTACAGCTGGTGATTGTCAGGTGGCTCAGACAGAGCTACTAATGTGCTGTAGGGGGATGCCTGAGCCAGGCACAGCTCTTGCTGTCTTTACCAGAGTGTGTAGTTTGATTTCTATGACACAGTTTGGAGGGTTGGTATGCAGTTTGTGAATGAAGCAGTGGGAACTCATATGTGTTAACGTTCGATTATCAAGCAATCTCAAGGCAATCAATAGCAGGAAATGTGCCTCACATTTTCAGGGGCGCTCAGAAAGCCCAATTGTGCAGACAACGCTGGAATGCAGCTCAGTGACATGAGCATCTGGATGAGAGTGAATTTATTCTATTTTTAAGAGCAACAATCTTGATTTGCAGTCTTTAAAGCCAGTAACTGCTAGGCTTTTGAGATGTTTTCATAATCAATATTATGAGAATGAAAATTGGATTTTTTAAATATAATGACATATACATTCACAAAGAATCACAGAAATGACACAAAGTAACTATGTCTTTCTAAAATTATGGTTGACTCTTATCTGATAGAAATATCAAAGTAGAGAAAAACAAATTATTTTTTATTTTTGAGCATGTGGGTAAGATATATTATCATATATACCATATAATAAATTTAATCATGTTCCATGATAATTTAATATAGATAATTTTGTCATGAAATCCGTATAAATACTTGATTATTCATATCAATTCTGTTAAAATGTTTCTCTTTTTCAAATTCATTTTTCCATTAAGCTATTTGTGTTTTCATTTCATAATAGATATTTGTGTCCCATTTGATAATAGATACTAATATATCTCTCAATCAAATGAAATAAAGGAAGCTATGTTCTTGCTTAGGCAGAGTGATAGAGTAAATGGGTATTGCAACAATTTTAGCATTTATTTGCATATGTTATAGATATGTTTCTGGATATATACAAACTCAATGCACTCTCATTTTATCCTAGGTCTGTCCAAGTCCCATGATTATAACATCTGGATGCAAACTATGAAACAGAGGAAGTTCATTCCTAGTGTCAAGCCCTCCCTGTGCTAACACATCATTAGCGGTCCTTGTCTTTAGGATATATTCCTGAATTTCCAGGGACTTCAACTTTCATGCCTGAACTTTGAACTGTACAGATGCTCTCTCTGTTTCTTCCACCTCATTCTAGAAAAATCATCAGTTGGCAGGTGGCTAATCTGAGCACCTAATCCCTATTAAACACCAATGGGAGCTATTGTCCTTCCCAGTTAAGTCTGTTTCAAAGGCCTTGTTAAAATTGGCTCAAATATGACCAATCAGGCTTATAACTTACTGGAGGAAAAATCATACAAGCAGGAGTAATCTTGTGCAAATGGCAAGCCCTAAAGCTGCAAATCCCTAATTCACAAGCCAGGGTGCTTGACTTCTTATATCCCTCTATGGATACTCAACCCTTCTGGTTTGGGTATTCTGACTATAGACATTCCAATAAGCAAAAGAAACAAGCCTGCTGTTAAACAGTGGACTGTCATAATGACAGCTAGTGAACAGTACTACAGCTTTTATGGAGGTTTTAAAAAGATTCTTCATGGCATTTAACACTGATATAAATTTTCAGGAGAAGCATGGGCTTTAAAATTTCTTGAATTAGTCACAAGAGAATGAATATCTATGGGAGAACTAGACTTTTGCATTGATTGGTTTATGAGTCTCAAACGTTTATTTTCCATGACATTGAAATAAAAACAGTCAGTGTGCTGCATCTCATTTAATTTTCTGCCTACTGATAAAGCAATACAATGTTTTATGTAGCCCCGAAGCACTAATGAGTTAATGAGCATGTCAAATGTGTTAAGTCATTTTCTATAGGGAAGGATCACTTATTAAACTTGACTGGAAAGAACCTCAATTACCAGAATATAAAACAATATTTTTGTGTATACTAAAAATCATTAATTAGAAAATCACATAATTCTGTAGGTTTATAAAATGTAGATTTCTCTAATAATATGAGGTCTTAGGACAATTTAGTGCCATTTATTTTTTTAAAATAAACTATTTTTGTGCTATGTTATGTATTAAAATGAATTAAAGTTTTTAGCTTTGAAAAAGCAGTAAGTTTATGCCCATGTATACATGAGCATTTTTGGAAAGAATATATTTTAGTCCTTAAACACTATTGACGTTAATTTTAAGTAAGAACTAAGCTAAACACCCATGTTCAAGTTTTAAAAATGCTTTAGGATGATGTTTCAAAGCATCAGAAGTCATAGTTTTTCAATTATCTATTTAATCACTTGACAGAATGATCCCAGCCCCAGTCCCACCCTCATATACACCTCCTTCCATTCCCCTCTCCTTCTTTTTAGAGGAGGGAGGCCCCCAAAGGGTGCCAACCCACCCTGGCGCCTCAATCACAGCAGGACTAAAGGTATCCTCTCCCACTGAGGTATGACAAGGCAGCCCAACTAGAGGAAAGGGACCCAAAGGCTTACAACATTGTCAGAAACAGGCGCTATTCTCATTGTTAGGGGACCCAATGTTGACTGTTAAGATACTCTGCTATGCTTACAGACAGGACACTAGCATAATTGTCTTCTGAGGGGCTTCCTCCAACATCTAATGGAAAGAGAGGCAGAAACCCACAGCCAAACCATAGGCCTAGCCCACAAGCCCAGGCCTTGTGGAAGAGTGGGAAGAAGGATATAGGGATCAAGAGGGTTCAACGACACCACAAGAAGACCTACAGTTTTTTTTTAACTTTATTTGACTCTGTATAGTGAAAATTAATGTATTATACTACTTCATACTAAGTTGGGCAAAAGAAAACAGAGAGTCAAAAAAGTACCACACAAATATCATATTTTCCATGTCAATCAATTATTCAGCCCCTGTCTGATAATCTTGTATCATGTACAATAATGTACTCATTTTTGATAGTCTAGACCATCAGAGAATGTGTGTATTACTTTCTGCACTCTTTAGGAGCTAGTGTACTCTCTATCCAAACCATATTTGAATTATAACGTAAACACTTGACAATGACAAATATTCTTGATAACATTAGGGCTCACTTGGAGGTCTACAAAGCCTACCTACCATTCAGAGAACATGTCTGAAGACAGTTGGCCTGAATTAGCTACTGTGCATGAAAACCCATCTGGTTGGAATTGTATAAACCATAATTAACATAAAGTGAAAATACATGCTATATTTCTCAAAAACATCTGTGGACACTTCTGCATTGAATTTAAAGTTTGAATTAATTGTCCTTATTGATACACAACTTTTAAGAATACTAACAATACCAAACTTTGTCTTCAGAGTATATTATTTGCTCATACAATTTGTAAAATTGCTTTTGATTAGTTGCTAAATTTTGAGCAATAGCTTCTCATTATTCGGGTTTCCTTCTGCATACCCTGACCTGCCGCCCCCACCCCCACCTTTCCAGTTAATGGTTCGTTCTTTCATTTTGAAGTTGCAGGAGAATTTAAAAAGAGTGAAGTCAGTGAGTTGGGGAATATTTTAGGAAAAAGTGTTCATTTTCTCAGATTCTTTATTCCAAGAGTCTCCTTGCACTTATGGACCACCACGTTCTTCTTTTGTGTGCATGTGAGAAGGAAACAGAACAAAGAGAAATGGTGACAACTCATAAGCATGATCAACCTGTTTTAGCTTTTAGAATGATGGAACTAAAACAAAAGTACAAAGAATAGCAAGGGCTTGAACATTGCCAAGTGTTACTTTGTGTTGAAATTTTTATATGCGTTTGAGTTACTGATAGGTAAACCATACCAAATACCCTGACATTATAATCTAAAACTAAATGAACTATGACTGAACTATTTTTTGACAGTTAGTGAATTTAAAAGTTCACTATTAAAGTTTTTATTTTTTATTTTATTAAAGTTTTATGGGATGCTATTAAATACAAGCACTGATAAATGGGAATGAAGTTACCCACCACACCAACTATACCCAATAGATACTCACATTTCTTTTGTGCCTCTATAGTTCTAGAAAAATGGTATGGTTATAACTAGAAATAAATTCTTTATCATTTCATTGTGCATGCCTACCATCAGCACAAAGTTCTTTGCCTCCTATCCAGTATATTTGAAACAGAAAACGTGTGAGTAAAATGTTGCTGTATCCTAGTCTTTCCATTTCCCTAAAGAATCTCTAATGAGTAGGAGTAGGGCCTACTTCTCACACAGACTTTGGCCACCACACATTGATTACTTCCCCCTGCATGGTGACCTTGCCAGGCAACAGAGGAATAGGTCACAGGCAGTCCAGATGAGACTTGATAGGCTGAAGTCAGATGTCCGGGGAGGAAGGCTCCCCCACTTTGAGGACAAGGGGAGGCAGAAGATATAAGGAAAGGGTGGGGCTGGGATGCGACAAGGGAGAAGGCTACAATTGGGATGTAAAATGAACAAATCAAAAAGAAAAGAATCTGTAATGAAAATTGCTTGAGAAATAATCTAAGATTCAAAGTATCTATGTTTCTAACTTACTTCCAAGTAGTGAAATTGCAGTATTTGCATTCTAAAACAGAACTGTGTTTCAATAAAGTTAATAAACTAAAATCAATTGGCCACTGTATTCTAACAAAATGGCATTTCTGTGCTTCATGAGTGGCAAGCAAACCCTCTCCCCGGAAACTTACCATGCAGCATATGGATTTTCAGTGCATCCCAAAGCCAGATCCCAGAGATTCTGATATGACTAGAAATTCAATATTTGTACAATGCTCACATCTGCAAAGGCACATGTTTACTAATACAGAATTACATTCAACAGTGCTTATCAGGGTATTTAGTGGTACACCAAAAATGTCTTTATATTTGTATATTACTTAGGAAATAAAAACAAAATGTTTCATGTGTCCTATTTTTCAGGAGAAAATGCTCTTTACAGACATAATAGTGGTGTCTAGTGTTAAAAATAGGACAGTGTATCTTAGAGCAAGGGATTTTGAAAAGAATCATTCATAATGTTTTTGCTTGCGTCACGGGGATGATTAGCGTCCCCCTAAATGGGAGCCTCCAGAGTAGACTAATAGAAGGCCAACAGCTCACATATGTTTTGCAGCTTGGGAGACTTCTTAGAGTTCTTCCAGAGATTGGACTGACCAAATGGTTTGCTGCGAATGTCCTTACTCATAAACTGTTTCCTACTAGGCCAGTCATGCCAGAACTGGACCCAAGGGTATCCACAGCGGCGGCTGACGCCTAATAATGACGACTTCCCAAGGAAGCTACAGCTGCCTTCCTGAGAGACACCCCAGATGCCTGAACGTTCTTTTACTTTGCGTTTGGACTACCTGTTCTGGCAACACTTCAACAGGAGAGGCAGACAGCAGGCACTCAGCTGTTTCTATAAGTTTGTCAATATAGGTCCTGATTACATACAACCAAAGTTTATATTCTAGCTTTAAATCCCTAAAAATTGTGTTAGCCTGTATGTACCAAGACTCACATCTCCCTGTTCC
This sequence comes from Acomys russatus, assembly GCF_903995435.1. NCBI lineage: Eukaryota > Metazoa > Chordata > Mammalia > Rodentia > Muridae > Acomys > Acomys russatus. The sequence goes on along the minus strand of NC_067137.1, from coordinate 50,616,938 downwards.
AAGTGATAATATTATTAATAACACACTTAGTTATGAAAACAAATATATCACTAAAGAACATATCAGGAACCAAAGGAAAGATGTAGAATTTGCCAAAATTGAGAGACAATTTATATATGTGTATATTAGTTTCAGGGTAAAACCACACATTTCAGAACTTTCCCAGAGGATCTTGAATAACATAATGGAGTATCTGTAAGAAATACGTTACAATTCAACAGTAGAAGTGTTTCTTGAAAATGCTGACAAAGAAAAAACAGTAAGAAAAATTGAGTAAATTCTGAGAAAAACAAACATACTAGAATGATCAATTATTAGAATAGACAACTGATAATCAAACTATGAAGGAAAGAGGCCCAACATAAAGGAGAGTTTGAATGAAGAATTGTAGGAGCAGTAACATAGGGATGGCTTTACCTTACCTCTGCTATATTGTCAACAAGGAACAGTCAAAACTATTAAAAGCTCCCACATAGAACTAATGTAAAATAACTCAGTATTTCAAAGTCACAACTGACTCATTTGAAATAAATACCGATATAATTCTACGAACTCATTAACTATTTATTTAGTGTTAGGTATGTAATCCAAAGGAGAAAACAGCATGTTGTTTACCTCAGATGTGAACAGATGCACAAAATATTATGTACTCAATCCTCATTAGATAATATTTGTTTTATTTTTTATCCTCTCTCAAAACTCCATATTATTTCATGCATGTTGCTAATGATCTGAAATAAGAACAATATAGTTCTTGAATTCATATAACTTGGAGTTACATAGTTTTTTTGTGAATTTATCTCCTATAGACTGAAAGATTTTTATATGTATGCTTCTAAGTCTTTAGTTAAAATTGTATTCATAATATTGTCAGTAAATATAAAAGAAAAATTTTATTAAAATTTGTTAAATTATGGAGCTATCATATTTATTTTCATGCTTTATTTAAAACACAAGTTCTATTTAATTATTTTGTAGCAGTGTATATAAATAAAGAAAAAGTCATCCTAATTTTAGCAGGCAGGGAATTTTTTATGTCAGTCATAGTTCAGAACCATTGTTCCATTTTTGCACACAAAGAAGTGTAATTACATTACAATTTCATCTTGAATAAAATATTTAATGCCAAGAAAATATATTTAATGGTACCATACTTTAAAGTATACATTTGAAAAGAAAAACAGTCTTATAAATTCACTGGCAATATTAATTGAAGTAATGCGCATGAAAGTTTATTACAGCTTCAGTTGTGCCTCTATTACATGGGTGTGAACTGTCATGCTTTCATTGCCATTATGTTAGTTACTCAGTCTTAACAATGATGTTTCCTAAATTTTGTTCTGAAATTATTCACGTAAGTTAATTTTCCATTGTTTTAAATTTATTATTATCATTATCATCTTCATCATCATCATTATATAAAACACATATAAAGGATTTATTTTTTGAATAAAGAATGTACAAATAAAAATTTTAACATCCACTTCTTTCATCTCAAAGGCTACTCTCATCCATTGTCTTTGAAAACCACAAATCATAAGTGTAAAAGTTTTAAATGCTCTAAAACTTTGGGTTCTAGAAAACCAATGCCTCAGAGCTCTGGAATCTCAGCTGTACCTGTTGTCACAAAAGGACGAAAGTATTTCTATTTTCTCAAGAAGAGAGAAAGTGGAGCCTACCAACACAGTAAGATGATATTAGAAAGTTCCGAGGATCATCCCCAAAAATACTTACATTGCAGGAAAAAGAACACAGAGTAATAGTATTGCCCAAATCATGGGCATGACAAGGTCAATGAATGAACAGATAAAAAGTGATGAAAAGTGCCTTGTAAAAAGTATTCTCCATGCATTTTGGAGAATGAGGAAAGACATGAAATGAGGAAAAGAGAGGTATTTTTATGTTGCCAAGTCCCAGATATAAAATTTTGTAACCTCCATGGACGTAATGGTCTCTGGCACTCCAGTGTCTGAAACCTAAAGGTGCATGAGTACACTAAGAAAATCTCCAAAGAACAAGGCAGTGGATAAGACCAAAATGGTGGCAGGTAATGTACAGTAATGACTGATTTTGTGACAACTCTGCAGAGGCACAGTCATGGGAATACAAAGGAAATACAGTGATTACTTGGTAAAGAATGAGACTTTAAGGACTAAAACTCCAAAGGTAAATAAGGTGTTTATGCACATAATTAAAAAATAGAAAATAATTTTCCTTGGTCATGCTACAAAATGATAACCTACACATCATTGCTTAGCTTTTAATATAGTGCAAAGTTTGTTTTTGCTTTTTTTTTTTTTTTTTTATGTAGAGAGATAAAATTTGGGGGAGATAGACAGAGCTGGAGAGGACAGTGAAATTGAGGAGAGGGAATTCTAAGAATTCTTAAAATAATTATGATGTTCTAAAAATTGGTAGAAAGCTTATAAAACATTTCCTGTAGATCAAATTATATTTTAGGCCAGTATGATTTTTCAGAAAGTATTCTTGTAGCTATGGGTACCTCTAGAAGAGTAGTGAAAGGTGGCCATGGTATATTTTACAGATAAAGGGCCCATGCTAATGATTCTGGAATAAACAAGGGTTATAGAGGACCCCTTGTTCAGCTTATGATGCTAGGATGAAAGGTGTTAGAGGTAAAATTATCTAGAACATTCTTTAAAGAGCCCTTATATAACACAGATGGTTTTGTGTATACAATCCTAGTGTATTAGTATACAGTTAGGAAACACTGTGTTAGACTAGAGCTAGTGGTGGATGAAAATTTCCATGTAATATGTGGCCATTCAAAAAAAAATCCTACTTGTAGGGGGTAAGCTTCAGAACATCAGCAGAAAGACATCTTAGTGATGCACTCTAGCTTCTAGCTGCACAGTGGTGTCAGATATCGTGGTCTAATAATATTTCAACACTGTTTCGTCGCCCAGCTATGATTCTCAGCCATAAATCAGTCCACCACAGAATACTTACTTCACCGGTGCTCCTTGTTAAGGAGCAAAAGCTCTAGAGAAACTTCACAGAACTCTGGAATGAGGAGATTGTTTTTGGCCCTTGACAATTTCACTGATGAAAATTTAACTGGATGAAATCAAGGAATTTTCTAGGCTGAAAACTGAAAAATGAACCCACATTTAGAAATGTTCTTTGTCTCTCTCATTTTTTTCTCTCCTTGTTTCATCTCTTCCCCTTTGCTCTGGCAAAGTGAATTACAAGTTCGCAAAAAACCTGAAGACAGCCCAGCTTGGTTTGTCGACCGGATTTTTCCCACATGAGTTTGGCGGCCAGGTCACCATGATAGTAGTACATTTAATTTTCAAAACACATACAGTTGTAACAGATGGTTCTTATAGGGACTGCAAAATGAAGCAGAAGACTGAGGAGGCCTGGGCAATGTTGGAATCCAACATAGTCAGCGGTCACTCTGGGAGACTAACGCCTGCTGATAATTACAGATGGTCTCTGTGAAAAGCAGTTTATACTATTTGTATATAGCACTGTGGAGAATATCAAAGCTACCAAAAGTTGAAGCAGTACAGCAGGAGCTCCAGATCTTTATGTAAATTAGCCGCACAACATGGAAAGCATTAACTTGAGGGTTTCAGGAATTTGGAACTTGAAATGGCTAGGATGTGGGTTTAATTGAAACATGGTATTATGACAATCAGTTTTTCCCTTGAGATGCTTTTTAAAGGTGCATACAAATATGTAACTGAGCACTGACATATTACATCACAGTGATGTATTCTAAACAAGCCCTATCTTTTTTATGGTATTTATTTCATCAAATACCACCGATGTTCACCGATTCCTCCTTTAGAGTCAAGGTATCTGAATAAATGAGCAGCAGACTGAGGTGAGTCAGTCAGCTCCCCGATGAAGCCAGGACTCAAAGGCTCACACATAAGCAAAGCACTTCTTCTGGAAAAATATTCCAGGGTTTTTAACATAAATCAGGGTCAACACATAATACAATCATACTCTAGTGCATTTAAAAGCTGGAAAACAGTCTAGCTAGGACATTGCTGCTTCCAGCAAACCTTCAGTCCAAGCAGCAATCAGAAAGAATTCATGGCTTTTGTTTAAATCCATCTTGCTTAGGCCCAGAAAGGGGTTGCCTGGCCTCCTGAGGAAGTTCCAAATGGGTGTTAGGAAATAACACTTTTTCATTGCCAAGAGTCCACAGTATTTCATTTTCTTCCTCTTTTGGTAAAATATACACATAGTAACATAGCAGTGATTAATAATACATGTCTAAAAGTCTTGATGTTCATGTCACAATTAACTTACAGGTTGAAAAATCTTTTAACTGGAATCTCATATGTCTCCAACTCATAATTTTTAGTATTAATTAGACTTAAGAGGCTGAGGAATGGTTGGTGGTTAGCTGGATGTAGAGGGAGAAACACCTTACAGTCAACTAAACACATGTAAAAAAAATAGCCTCATTAGGTATGTCCAGACCACAGGTCACACACAGCCAAATGTCACTGTTAACTAAACTCAGCATAAGCATAAATTATGAGGGTAGTTTTTTGCAACTTTTATTTTTTTCTTTGGTAATTTGACTGCAAAGTAAAAATAAAAAGTGAGTTCTACAAATAGCAGGAACTAGAGAAGTTAGGGTCATTTGAGTTCTAAAAAAAATAATTTGGGATTAGGAAAATTTACTATTTAGGTATCAGTAAAAAAGTAGATGCCTCAAAATTATACATAAAAGTAAAAAATTCTATTTTGTCAAATTGCATACTTGATTAAATAATTCTTCAGATAAATCAGTTTAATATTTTTCTAATATATAATGTAAGACATTAATTAAATGATGCATATGTCCTGTCAGAATTGAAGGGATAAAGATCAGCAGATGAAAACACTTCATTTGATTTTACATTCTATTCCTAGATAAGTACACAACAAGCCTGGTTGGGGTAACGCTTAGAAGACAGAGTGTCATTGTGAAATTGAAGCCAGCCAAAGAAGAAAGAAAACACTGAAACCCTGCTGTTAAACAGGACAGAGAAACCATTCTGTGTGTATTTTTGTATAGTTTTAATGTCTTTAGCACTGTATTGTCAATATGAAATATGCGGTTCCTCTTATCAAACAGTCTAGGACTTCCTGTAAAGTGACTTATATGATGGATGTAAAGAATCCTTCTAACATGTGGAACAAGAACGTGTTAAAGAAGGCTAATATACAGCTAACCTCCAAAGAGATGGAGTAATTGCCAGATTCTCAGTGAAAACCAACAAGGAGGAGGAGTGTAAGGCTGGATCATGTAGAGGAATTGAATCCAGCAACATGACTGCTCTGGCAAGGGATCACATCCGACGTCCTATGTCTTTGTGAGCCAGCTGGAATGCAGGGATACCCTTAGTATACACCTTTAATTGTTCTGTAACTTTAATCCCTCACTCTGGAATATAGACACAACATAACTTTAATCCCTTTGACTGGATTACAAACATGCCTTTAGTACACACACTTGATCCCAAACAAGGACTTCTAGTTGAGGGGTAGACAAAGTGACAAATCAGAAAAAGATTTGACAGGATGAGTCAGTGATAAGATATGCCCAGCTCTCAAGAGAGCAGACAGGAAGTAGAAGCTACTTAAGAGCAGTTAAGAGAGCATGAGTAGGAGACAGACATTAAGAGAGTGAAGGAGACTACAACTTGGTACAGTTTGTCTGAGTTCAGTGCAGGCAGTTCAATGCAGTTCAGTTCCAGGAATAGAGAGGCAATTTTTCCAAGCAGAGCAATTTAGTGAGAAGCCAGCTTGTATCAGTCAGCTTGAAGAAGAGTTTTGAGCCAGAACGGCTAAGTTGAACAAGCCAGCTAGAGTTCAGAAGGAACTAGAAAGGATGAGTTTATTCAACATTAAGTCTTGGAGGTTGAAAACTAGGTCGGGGTTAGCAAAAGTCTGGAAGCTGAAGTCTTCAATGTCTGGGCTTGCAGATGATTAGATTTTAGGGCTTCCAGTTCTATGCCTAGGGATATTTAGATACAAATGCTCTGGGCTCAGCCCAAGCCAGGTAATTAGTAAAGCTTATGTATGGCTCTCATCTCATCCCCATCATCTGGGGAAATAAAAAGAAAAAACACTTAGAGGAGCAGAAGTTTTTATGTTGCAAATGAGTTATCATATGTGGCTTTGCATCTGTAAAAGCAGGCAAGCTGGAAAGCAGCCTATAAATTGTCCAATAAACAAAAAGAAAGAGTCCTAGGAAAAAGCAACACTGGCTCAGAGATGTACTAAAAATGAGTTTAGTTGTTTCCATGTCACAGATAATGAAACTCTATGAAAACTGATTTTCTGAGAGTTTATTCACAGCTGTGAAATGAACATAAACCTGAGTTTATCCCATGAAGCTGATGGTGACACAAGAGGTGGAAATGTTAAGTTTTAACGAAAAGCCTCATAGAGTACACAAGAAGCCCAGAAATACAACAATCTCAACCAAGCCTGCGCTCAAGTCGAACACCTAGTCATATGTGCACACACACACACACACACACACACACACACACACACACACACAAACACACACATACATTTATGCACATTCACACACAGGCACACATATACAGAAAGAGAGGGAGGGGCGCAGACACACGCAGGACATCACAAAGGAGATACCAGTACATGTAATGCAAATTCTTATGACAAATATTAAGCGATGAGGAGTCTGAAAACTGAAGGTAGTATTTTTTAAAGCTCTTTCTAAGATGTATATTTATTTTTAATTGTGTGTATGTGTGAGTGTCTCTGTGCGTAATTGTGCAGGCCAGAATCACAGTGAGCCACCTGGCATGGGTGCTAGGAACAAAACTGTAGTCCTCTTTAAGAGCAGTACAAGCTCTTAATTGAAAAGGCATTTCTCTGTTCCTGAAATATGTAAAAATTTTAATTAAAACTAAACAATAATATAAACAAGGAAAAATATACATGAACTGTGAAAATAGCAGGTGAGTGTAAGTGAAAAACCAAATAAAACTACCTCAAACAAAACAAAATGTACTTATTGAAATTAAAATATGATAAACTGATAAAACAAGATGCTTGAGATGAATATTTAAAAGCATCGAAGGGTGTTAAAGAGGAAAGAAGTACAGAGCATAGATGGAGATGTGAAAGATTATGTGAGAAATACAATGTGTAGAATTTGGTCAAGTAACTCAAATTAATTACAATCAATTGAACAGGAATTAATAATAACTGACTGAAGAGATAGCTCAGAGGTTAATAGTACTTGCTGTACAATCATGAAAATCAGAGTTCAGATAGAATCACCCTAATGACAAGCCTAACACCCCAATATGCCTGTGACCACGATTTTTCTAGGAATAGAGAGAGGAGGACCCCTAGGCCTGGCATTCTTACCATCTGGATGAGGAATAAATGTGAGGCTTGGCTCATTCTGAGACCTTGCTTCAAAGGAACAGAGAGTGTGATGGAAAAGGACATCTAATGACTCTTCTTGTTTCCATACTTGCACATAGATGCATGTGCCTGCACACAGACATGTGCATTAGATTCATAAACAAAGATATATGCACACATACATACTTTAAAACCTAGGCATAATTAAATGTGGGTATAAAATTGGAGATGAAGGTGTTAGACTAAAGGTGTTAATAAGTGCACTTTACATAAGAAGTATGAGGAAAAAGTCAAAAACTAAAATCATAATTTCCAAAATAGTGAAACAAAAGTAAAGTACACACATACCAATATACTCATACAAATATTCATACCATATTGCATGTTCTATATAATACATAGCAAGCCTTATATCATGATAATACATAACCATACAACCAATAATTATTCTAGAGTAAAATGAGATGACATATTCTAATGTGGGTAAATTTTAAGAACAAAGTTGAGTAAAATACAATGTTACCTAATTTTTAAAAGCAAAATAAACTACTGTGTACTTAATATAACACCTGGAAGAACATTACCAATGCATAGGACATATATATATGCATACAATATAGTATATTAGCCATGGTGTGTAACTTTGTGTGCTTTATACTGTTTTCTGCTAGTTTAGAAGCCATGTGTTTCAGTTGCTCTTCAGGTCATGATATCCATAGTGATTCCTGGCCAAGGAAGGAAGACTGTGGGTCTTCCTTTTCAATGAATGCATTTTCTTTGTAACAAAAATATTAAAATATTGACTATTGGGACTGAGGAGACTGCAATTTTGTCCCTAGCAACCACCTGAAAAACTCCAGCTCAAGGAAATATGACACCTCTAATAGAGTATATATGCACAGACATGGTACTCATACCTACAGGGACACACACACACACACACACACACACACACACACACACACACACAGAGAGAGAGAGAGAGAGAGAGAGAGAGAGAGAGAGAGAGAGAAATAGCAAAAACATGAATCTTAAAATAATTGACACTGCCTAAATTCTATTATGCTTAAACATAAGTATTTTGTTTTCTTTCTGTAGTAAAACTCTTACAAATTAGTAGTAACTTTAATTTAGAAAAAAGGAAGGAATGAAAGGTGGAAAGTTTGGGGGCAGACGAAAGATCTTCAGGTGTGTGATGCTTTTGGGATCCCACAAGTAAAACTGAACTGGCAGTGAACAAAGGATTGAATTCAAGCAAATTGTGTACCACAGCCAGGCATATCACAAAGGAGGTAGGCACGTCTCCCAGGGTATCTGAGAATTAAAGGAAAGCCCATGAAGCCATTTCAAGGGCTATTTTAGTCAAGTCTGAGTCACATGGAACTCCTATGGTGATTATGAGGGCGAATGTCATTGAAAGGTTGAAAATAGCTGAGTAAACTAAGTAGTTCAAAGGATATCACACACAAAGACAAGATATCATAACTTAATTTAGTTTACGAATCCAATTCATGTTGAGTACTTTCACACAAAGGTTATCAGCAGAGAAGGGCTAACAAATATATGCTTGGTAAGTACTTTTTGAAAAGTAGCTATCAAGCAGGACATTTCCACTGATGTGGCATTAAATAAGAATCAGGGACACAGACCATGGCACATTTGCAGTGCAGTATACCGTGTGGAGCAGAGCACAGCCTGCAATCTACATGATTGAAGACAGTGTCTGGGAAGGGTTTTGTGCTTGGGTTAATTTATGAATGAGTGACTACATGATTGCACTAATTGATATGTGGAGCAACTCACATTGAACTCAGTTGCTCCACATATCAGCTCATGTGGTATGTGGAGCAAGTGATACAAAAGGGATGAGTAAGAGTTTTCAAGGTTTAAAAGAAACAGTAGAGTCCCAATAGGATGCCTTCCCCTCTGTCCCAGTTTCCTGGTAAGTGAAGGCTTTTGTGGGACATGCCCCTTGGGCTAGTATGCAGATATAAGTGAGTATATACCATTTGATTCTTTCTGCTTCTGGGTTAACTCACTCATTATGATCATTTCTAGCTCAATCCATTTATCCACAAATTTCGGGAATTCCTTGTTTTTAGTAGCTGAGTAGTATTCCATAGTGTATATGTACCACAGTTTCTTTATCCACTCTTCTACTGAGGGACACTTAGGCTGTTTCCATGTTCTGGCTATTATGAATAAGGCTGCTATGAACATGGTTGAGCAAATTTTCTTGTTGTGTGCTGGAGCATCTTCTGGGTATATTCCAAGGAGTGGAATAGCTGGGTCTTGAGGAAGCCCTATTCCCATTTTTCTGAGATAGCACCAGATAGATTTCCAAAGTGGCTGTACTAGTTTGCATTCCCACCAGCAACTAAATGAGAGACGCATGGGAGAACAGCAAAATAAAAGGATCCAGAGGGTCCTAGAAATCTACAAGTAGAACAATATGATAGGCAGATTTGGGACCAGGGGTCCCGCTCAAACTAAGGCACCAGCCAAGGACAATACAGGCGGTAAACTTTAAACCCCTTCCCAGATCTAGCCAATGGTCAGAATATTCTCCACAGTTGAGTGGAGAGTGTGATACGACTTTCTCAGGTACTCTGGTGCCTCACATTTGACCATGTCCCCTGGAGGGGGAGACCTGGTAGCACTCAGAGGAAGGACAGCAAGTAGCCAAGAAGAGACTTGATACCCTATGAGAATATATAGGGGGACGTAATCCCCCTCAAGAACAGTCATAGGGGAGGGGAATAATGGGAAAATGGGGGGGGGGAGGAATGGGAGGATACAAGGGATGGGATAAACATTGAGATGTAACAAGAATAAATTAATAAAAAAAAAAAAAAAAAAAAAGAAAAAAAAGAAAAGAAAAAAAATAAAAGAAACAGTAAGTTTTGAATAGAGTGACAATAACTCAGATGTGGACTAGAGGCAGAAATGAGGGGTTGCAGCTTTAGAAGAAGAACTAAGAGATTTAGAGAGTTCTGTCTCAAGAAGCAGAAGGGTCAGGGTGGGCTGTTTTCATCATGGCTGGTGGCATTAAATTGGATACAGTGTAGGACAGAGGCAGGAAACAGCAAGAAAATCCTGTTATAATACAGTCTGATAAGGTGATCCTGCCAGCAGTCAGAATCAGGAGTAGCATGGACTGTGGCCACAGGGAATATTGTGTTTACTGACTTAAGATTTAGAGAGAATGCATTCTCTAAGGAGTTTATCCAAAAAACCACTGTTTTATGGTGTCTTGATAATACACTAATGTCCTTTAAAATACATTATATAGAGTTTGGGCTATTTCTTGACCACAACACACTGCTCTTAATACACAGTTGTGTTCCCATACACCTCCTTTTTTTTTTAGGAATCACTCAATATGGCCCGATTCAGAGAATCTCTTACCTTCCTAATTCCTTCACAGGATATTTAATCTCTGCTTGCTCTATATTTCCAGAATTTCAGAATGTTATTTCTATTATTGTTTTTACTTAAAAGTGATGTGATATGTTAAATTCATATTATCTCTCGTTAAAGTATTTGGCATACTTCCTTATGCACATGGAAGACAATGATACTAATGCATACCAATATAGAGATAGCTAATTTTGTTTGCATTTTCAAATTATTTCTATAGAAAATTAGAATAAATTTAAAAAATTAAATTAAGACAGTGAAAAAACTACAAGTCATAGTCTATAGTTTTGTGTTGGTATATACTAATAATGTTACCATATATAGTTTCAGTTTCTATATATCTATATTCAGTATCTGAATAAATTTAATTTGGGTTTCAAGAGATATATGTACAATAATATTGCTCTTGTTTGCAATGGCACCCATAAATCAGAACAGGGAGTGAAAATTTAAAAAATATTAAATAGGAATGAAAAACTAGAAAAATAAAATTGAGACACTGTTAAAAGCAACAATAAGAAAGCTTGACTGCTTCAATCCATTTGTCCACAAATTTCGGAAATTCCTTGTTTTTAATAGCTGAGTAGTATTCCATAGTGTAAATGTACCACAGTTTCTTTATCCATTCTTTTACTGAGGGACACTTAGGCTGTTTCCAGATTCTGGCTATTATGAATAAGGCTGCTTCGAACATAATGAGTGAGTTAACCCAGAAGCAGAAATACTCAAATGGTATATACTCACTTATATCTGGACACTAGCCCAAGGGGCATGTCCCATGAAAGTCTTCACTTACCAGGAAAGTGGGGCAGAGGGGAGGACATCCTATTGGGACTCTAGGTGAGAGAAGCAAGGGAGAATGGGGAAATAGGAGATCCAGAGGCTCTTAGAAACGTACAAGAAGAACATTATGATGGGCAGATCTGGGCACAGGAGTCTTGCTCAAACTATGGCACCAGTCAAGGACAATACATGCAGTAAACTTCGAACCCCTACCCAGATCTAGCCTGGACAGGACATTCTCCACAATTGAGTGGAGAGTGGGGTCTGACTTTCATATGAACTCTGGTGCCCCATATTGGACCACATCTCCTGGGGGTCTGCTGGCACTCAGAGGAAGGATAGCAGGCTACCAAGAAGAGACTTGATACCCTGTGAGCATATACAGGGGGAGGAAGTCCCCCTCAGTCACAGTCATAGGGGAGGGGAGTAAGGGGAAAATGGGCGGGAAGGAGGAATGGAAGGATACAAGGGATGGGATAACAATTGAGATGTAAAATGAATAAATTAATAAAATATATTAAAAAAGAAAAAACCAATTGAGTTGTAATCTGAATAAATTAATAAAACTTAAAAAAGTTAAAAAAAAAAAAAAAGAAAGCTTGACTAGCAAGGTCATAATACAGAGGTCAGACTTCACTACATACCAAGACCTCATCTCAAGTAAAACAAATAGAGACAGTACTGGAATGATAAATAGGATGCTGTTTGGTACTCCTAAATTAGGAGAGAGGGAGAGAGAGACAGAGAGAGAGACAGAGAGAGAGACAGACAGAGAGAGAGAGAGAGAGAGAGAGAGAGAGAGAGAGAGAGAGAGAGAGCGCCAAACTGTACAAACATCTTTCCTCTGAATCTCCATGCTTCCTTGGTATCATGCCAATGAAAGATGCAGAAGAATCATTTGGCCCTATTTGGCTTCTGGATATTGAGGACATGTGTGTGAGATCAGAGTTAGAGGGTGATTTCCATGAATCCATTCCATTCCCTCTGGCAGTAATGTCCAATTCTCAATTGCTTGAGCCAGAACTGAGTTCTTGTAAGTCATCTATCAAAACCAGAATCTGGCTGATAACATTGACTTCTGCTAAGACGCCTTTCATGAAATAACAACTTTACCCACATCATAATCGCAGTGCTGGAAGGAAATTGACATGATTTAAATCACAACCCCTCAGTGTTTCCTATTCAGATTCTTTATTTTCCTCAATGAGCGAAAATACAATAGTGGCAACATAATGCCAACTCCCACCCTCAAAAATCTAGAATGGTTTTGATTTCATCGCGCTCAGGTTGGATGTTCTGATCCCTGCTTTAGTGTTCAACCAACTGCCTTGTCTCAGCTTGTCACCACAATGAAGGTAAGTTAGAATATCAGTTATAGAAATAGAGTGTGCATATGGAAGTTCTTGCTGAAAAACTGCTGTTCAGCTAATTGTATCATATGTCACCCATGAAATTAAACTTAAGCATTTGCTTCCTTTAATGAAGAGCCATTTGTACCTCCTCCGGAGGGAACCCCTGCAGAAGAAGCAGTTTATTTCTTTTGTAGGGTCTACTGTCCAGCAAGGGATGCAAGATCATGCCGGTGTATGGTTACCCCAATTACATAGCATTATTGTCAGATTCCCAATGTCATACTAAATCACATTTTCACTTTCAAATTACCTTAAATTTTATATCAAAGGAAATCAAGGACTTACAGAATTATCTCTTATTATTAGTTATGTGGTTAGGCGTGCAAAACTTCCAATTAATTTCATAATTGTCCTTTGCAATATTTTTATCTGAAATACTGTCAGTGAGGAGAAATGGACATTCAAAGTTTGAACTGAGAACTCTACTTTTTATACATTCTACTGAAGCTCGTTAGAAAAAAAGAGTGGTAGACCTTATTCTGAGGTAATACCTTTTGGAAACTGTATTATAGGGTTATGGATATCTAAGGAAACAGTTATACAATTATTCATGAATTGGTTTCATATTAATTAGATTACAGATGCCTAAACTATAGCCTTAATTATTGATATTATAATTGAAAAAAGAGGGGCTTGAGGAGCATTGTGAAAAAGCTTAAGCATTTATCTTCCTCTTTCATATGACAGATAAATTGTGTATCTCCAAGTATCTTCACAATGAACAAACCTATAAAGAAACAAAATAACACTTTTCAAAAGTAAGAGAGTCCTCAAATATTGGGAACACCCTAGGATACCAGAGCTTATGATGCTCTTGTCTATTCGGTACAATGGCTGATGCTTTTCTGTAGCCCACTCATACCTTCTTACACTTTAATTGCACTCTAGATCACTTGTGTAAGCAATACAGTATAAAGGTTTTATAGAAGCTGTAACACTTTACTGTTTAGGGAGCAATGATGAGAAAATCTATGCAAGTGTATGGTGTAGAGCTGCAATGCTTCTCTGAATATTTTGGTCCAAGGTAGGATGAATTCTCAGAACTCACAAGTACAGATAGCCCACTTCACCTATATTTAAGCATGTATGTGACCATCTAAAATATTTCTGAACATGGAAATTTATGAGTAGTTGGAAATTACCCTTTTTATTGTATTTATAAAGAAAAAGAACTTTCTTTTACATGCTAACAAAAACATGATAATATGAGCGCTTTAATGCAGATCAAAAGTCCATTATATAGCATGCACACATTGCATATGACCTCTCAAGTATAATCTACATGCACCTGTTGGTGTATTAGTGGGCATTGTATGAAATTAGAGAATACTCAGAAGTCAAGAATTGCATTTTATCAATTTTTACATTAAATTCAAACGCCACTTCAAAATTGTTTGACCATAAAGTATAATTGGTATCTATTAACTACAATGATCTGTAACTTGATAAATTTTAAATAAGAGACCAAAAAGCAATTTAGGACAAATACTGAAGTTCAGTTTTCAAAAGGATGTAAAACACGTAAGGGAAGTCAGCATCACAGTACTGCCATTTCTAATTTGATCTTTCTTGTGTTTTGGTGTGATATTAATAAACAGTACCTAGCAGATAGTTATAATATGAAATTTACTCCAATTGTGAGGTCAATAACACCATGACATTATTCAGAACTACTTTATTTATTGAAAATATATAATATTTGTAAAGGAAGATTCTCATATATGTACAAGAATAACATTTTATTTCTTAAAGTTTTTTTCAGCGATGTAAGCAGACAAAAGTTAGAGCTTGTTCAGAAGAGAAGGCGAACAACAGGCTCACTAATAGAATATTAAACAGACGTCCAAAGAGAAGAAGAAGTTGGCCTTGGTCATAGGGGTGTGTGAGGCTAGATAAAATATTCCACACCTATGGTTAAAAACAATGTTACTTAAGTGACCTCCAAAATTCCACCAGAGAACTACAGCTGATAAACACCTTCAGCAAATTGGCTGGATACAAAATTAACTCAAAAAAGTCAGTAGCCTTCCTATGTATAAATGACAAATATGCGGAGGAGGAAATTAAGAAAGCTACACCCTTCACGATAGCCACAAGCAATATAAAATATCTAGGATTAACTCTACCCAAGCAGGTGAAGGATTTGTTTGAAGAAAAAAAAAACTTTAAAACTCTGAAGAAAGAGATTGAAAATGACATCAGAAGATGGAAGGACGTCCCTCATTCAAGGATCAAGAGAATTAACATAGTAAAAATGGCCATCTTACCAAAAGCAACTTACAGATTCAATGTAATCCCTATCAAAATACCTACACAATTTTTTAATGACATTGAAAGATCAATTCTCAACTTCATACGGAAAAACAAAAGACCCAGAATAGCAAAAACAATCTTGTACAATAAAAGATCCTCTAGAGGAATCTCCATTGCTGATCTCAAGGTATACTATAGAGCAACAGTAATTAAAACTGCATGGTACTGGCACAGCAATAGGCCAGTGGATCAATAGAATAGAATTGAAGACCCAGAAATGAATCCACACACATATGATCACTTGACTTTTGACAAAGAAGCCAAATCTATTCAATGGAAAAAGGATAGCATCTTCAACAAATAGTGCTGGTCGAACTGGATGTCTACGTGTGAAAAAAATGCAATTGGACCCATATTTGTCACATTGTACAAAATTCAAGTCCAAGTGGATCAAAGACTTCAACATAAAACTACCTAACCCACTGTCTAACTCAAAGCATACGCTCAGCAAATAACTTGTAAACAAAGGAATAAGACACAGCTCTTTTGAGTGTGATGTGTGATTTCTCACTGGGTCCACATGTGTGGAGACTGCCAATGTTAGCCCTTGTTTTATTTGACTCAGTCTTGAATATCCTCAGACCTAAAGCAACAATTGTCTTTTATGCAAGACAAGATTGACTAATATCCTTTCAAACCTGTTCTGTGAAATATCCAAAAAGCAGAACTTTCATGTCTATCTTACTGCCCTCACGTTGCTCCCCAACATGCTCTTTACTATAAAAAAATATTACCAGAGTGGATCCATCTCCACATTTACTTGGCTTTTGACTCCCTGATCTCTGAGATGAAGCCACAACAACCTTAGGAAAAGTTAAGCTGTGAAATAGCATTTTCCTTCTGACATAGTTCAGGACAAGGTGCTTATGGCTCCTGAGAAAATGGTAGCCTTAAATGAATTACAACACAGCTTTCTGCATGTACTTGATGTTCCAACCCCATGACTTAGCTTATGAGGCATGGTATATCTTAAAAGAATTAAACTCTGAAGTCAGAACTTTTGTCTAGGCAAAGCTGACATTTGAGAAAAAATATCTGTACATGACCTTCATTTTATTATGTTAGTGTTAGAAAAATCAGATTGCTCACTGACCCACAACAAATCATGTTGGCACCTGGTAGCACACTAAAAATGTTAGAATCTTAATCTTCACACTTTTAGGAGAGACAGTTCTGGTTATTGATCACCACAGATATCACACACATTGAAAGTCATCCTGTGAAGAATAGCATAGTCATAAAGAAGAGCTTGCCATAAGTTCAACAGAAATGCAAAAACACAGCAATCATCCTACATATCTCTGAAAAAATGTCATGTAGTAGAGCAGAGGTGTGGCCGCATATGGACAGGGGAAAGTTAGCACTGGAGCCAATACCTTAAGAACTTGAGCAAATACAAATCCCTTTCTTTAATTCCTAGAACCACCTTACCTCTGTTATACCAGTTTCTTTTAACATGGGGCAGGACTCATATTTCTTAAAAAAATTAAAATTCATACTTTTCCAACAGACAACAATGTACCTTCTATTGTAACCAAGAAATGCATGTTAAATCATGGGGTAGCTTCCTGGAGTACGGCGGTCAAAACCTGAGTTGAATGTTAAGGATGGATTTCCTGACTTAATGATGAGGTTGAGCATCCTATGTGCCCATAGAGGAGAGTTGATTAAAAATAATTCATTAGAGCTGAAGGATGAGCTGTGGAAAAAGAAGAGAAGTAGAAACAGACACTATGAGGAAGGGGAAGGGAAAGATTGAAGAAAGAAATCTGGAAAAACATCCCTGAAAGGTTTAAATAAAGCATTCAGGGAGTGCAAGCAGAAAGCTGAAACTACCAAGGAAAGTCTTGAGGACACAGAAACGAAAGGTCGAGTCAGCAAAAGAGGATGAAGGAGTCAGGATGACAAAGGCAAATGAGGGCACCAAGAAATATAAATGATCACTTAAAATATTGGACATTTATTCATATTTTGGCATGGCAATTATCTAGCAAAGCTGAAATTACTGTATTCCTCTGTGATTCACCATAATAGGTTTAGCCAGGTGCATTATGTGCAAGCATTCTCTTTTAGGAGTAAAATAAGACAATCATGGATCTGGATGTGAATTTAAGAAACAGGAATAAGTGAAAGCCCTCCCAGCGATATTTACGTAGTGGTCCAATCAAAATTGCATAAATTACTGAATTCGATTGCCAGGGAAAAGGGGTTAAATTTAATACAGCTAGACAGCTAAGCAGCTGCTTTTATGATTTAAATAAAAGCAAGCTGAACCCTTGCTGTCAGCTCAGTGATATATGACTTGTTATGGGATGTTTCCAACCTTCACTTCCATATGGCCGCCTACACATTAGGTAATGCTCCCTGCCTCCAGTACAACCTACTTTCCAGAAAACATCTGGATCCCATCCCTGCCCTATTAGCTACAACAATGCCTCCAATGAACACAAGTGATTCATAGGGCAGCATTCTTCACTCCAGGATCAAATTAGGGAATCTCATTGATAATTTCATCATGTTTATACCAAAGATATTATATGCAAACATGTAATAAATTCATTCCATAAATTTTCTTTACATACTGATGATACTCATATAGATAGTATATTCTAGATTAATTAACAGTTAGAAGTAATATATATGTATATATTATGCATGATTATGTATGTATGATATGTATCTGTAAATTCCTGAGTGCATTTTCTGTCTTGCTTCTTTCCCAATACCCTGTGATAGACAGATCTCTTCATCTACACAATACCTTTATCCTTCCTAAAGTGATAATCTTCTGAAAAGTAGGATCTTTTGTAGAGGAGACAAAGAGAGCTTTGTTTTACACACACACACACACACACACACACACACACACACACACACACACACACCAACTGATACTCTTTTAGTATTTAAAGTTTCATATGTAGTAATGCATGGGAAACTGAATATGTACTATAAGATATTTGTTTTGGACTTGAAGGTATCTTGAAACCCTATGAGGCAAGCTCTCATCTTATAATTAGGCACTTCCTTCAGGAGTATCTGAGCTCTGCTAGATACTATTTGGTAAATGTTATGAGGAAATCTCTTCTCATACTTCGTGCTGGGCCTGTCATTGTCACTTTTGCAATACCCAACAGTAATTAAAGTGCAAACTGTATTTCCACTGTATTTCAATAATCCCAAATTAATGTTGCGACTTTGAAATTTTGCATAAGGACATTTTAAGAAGTACTTATATGTATAAATGAACTCTAAAACAAATTTTATTCTCCCCATCTGAAGATGTCAATGATGAAGAAGGAAGGAAGACATTTATAAAACAAAGCCAATCCGGACCTGGCCTCAGCAGTTCGAAATTTTTCCTTTGGGAATGGTGTGGGGGGGGGGGGGGGGGCGGAGGGCAGGAAGCGCTCACATCTCCCTCTGTAGAACAGAACCAAGCCTTTGCAATTTCTGCTTATTTCTGTATTAAATTCATACTGAAATTTATAAAGTTCATTGAAAAAGTCTGCTCTGGTGGAAAATCTATATGCAGTTTTTCAGGCCTGAACTGAGGCAATTACAAAGACTTTAGCTGCAAGTCTCAAATGCAAGTGCCCTTCCTTATGCCTGATCTGGGACACTGCTAATGCCTGGCTGATTGTGAAGAGATATCCACGAAGTGGCAGGCCCTGTCTTTTACAGGGCTCTTTTTTTTTCCTACTTATTTTTTATTAATTTATTCTTGTTAGATCTCAATGTTTATCCCATCCCTTGTGTCCTCCCATTCTTCCCTCCCTCCCATTTTCCCATTATTCCCCTCCCCTATGACTGTTCCTGAGGGGGATTACCTCCCCCTGTATCTGCTCATGGGTATCAAGTCTCTTCTTGGCAACCTGCTGTCCTTCCTCTGAGTGCCACCAGGTCTCCCCCTCCAGGGGACATGGTCAAATGTGAGGCACCAGAGTACGTGAGAAAGTCATATCCCACTCTCCACTCAACTGTGGAGAATGTTCTGACCATTGGCTGGTCAGGGTTGATCTGGGCAGGGATTACACATTTACATTCCACATCTGAGAAGCTTAGTCCCTGAAGCTCGCATTAGGATGGCTTGGGCAGAAACCTGTTCCTGTTGTCAGCAGGGGGGAATCTTGGGAAACAGATCTGGGTGTGAATCCACACCAATACTGCTTACTTCTAGCTCTTTGCCTCTGTACCCCTGATCAAACTGTAGATCTGTGAGGCTCTACTATGGCCTTGACCAAAGGGTGTTGGAAGCAGGGGAGGAATGATAGCAAGCCTTAACTGTAAGCTCTCAGGAGGCAGAGGCACCTGGCTGTTTGTTGGTATGAGGCCTTTGTGATCTACATAGTAAGTTCCAGGATGTCTGAGTTGCATAATGAGACCCTGTCTCCAAAACAGCAAACAATAACAAGAGATATGAAATGTCTTCTTTTTTTTTTTTTTTTTTTTTTTTTTTAGATAGGGTTTCTCTGTCCTGGACTCACATTGTAGACCAGGCTGGCCTCGAACTCACAGAGATCCTCTTGCCTCTGCCTCCAGAAGCTGGGATTAAAGGCTCTGAGATATGAAACTTCTACTCTCCATATATCACTTGTTTGACAATTCAAACCTCTAAGTAGGATAGTTTGGTTAACTCTGCTTCTCTGTCTCTGCCTGGTTGATGCTAGTGACAAATCAGTGTATATGCTGTTTGTCTTCAACCTGTCCCATTATTCTGAGGCATAATTCATACTGAGATCTATGAGATCATGATCTTTCTTTGAATAATATTTGTATCCTGCATTAGATTTTTATGAGGCAGTTTGTTCAGACAAAAATATCTTCTTAAATGCCTCAACATATGCACACATTTCTATGAGTCTTTTGTTAACAGTTTATCACAATAAACAGCCTAGTCACTCGGTACGCATATTCCACTAAGGCAAGCAGTTTCGATTGGAGGTGGTCAGACTCAGGTTGCAATCTGGATCTCCTAGACGTGCCTAAATTATCTATGAGGATAATGTTCCCTGCCTTCCAAGTTCCAGTGAGGGTTAAATGAAAGGTGATCTTTCCACACATATTTCTCCTCTTTGCACCATGCTTCTTGTCATGTGGAAGTGGTTAAAATCTATGCAACTTTGTGGCTCAAGTACAACATGATAAAGTACCCAAAGCAGTACCAATATGACAATCAAAACCAGTGCATGAGAAATGTATGTTTTTATTGCTGACTCAGGAAAATTCCAAATGGTATTACAGAAAAATATAATATTTTAAAATATTCCTTTTTTTTTATACGCTTCTTCTCCAAGTGTAATATTTGTGATATAATGACATCATCAACCAGTCAATCTTTTTGTTTTTTCTTTGTTGATTGGTTCATTTGAGCTAGAGTCTCATGCATCCATGGCTGGCCTAGAACTTGCTGTGTAGACCAGAGCTCTGCCTGCCTCTGTCTCCTGTGTGCTAAGATTAAAGACTTACACCATCAGGTCAAATTCAGCTGAGAGAGCATGTTTGCTTTTTTGTGTGTGTTGAACTTATTTCTAAGTAATTTTTAAAAACTATCTGTTGAATGCTTACTTGTTTTTCCTTCACTCATCCAACAGATCTAACTGAGAGCAAGCCCTCCTTTCCCATCTTCACCACAGCCATTTGTTCACTCTGTGCAGAAGTGGCCCTGGAAGCTGCCTGGCCAATTCCACCTGTTTCTTGCAATGGCAATGAGGGTGTCAGGAATGCCATATGTCCTTGGAGAACTAGTAGCATGGAGGCACACTGCCTTTCTCTGGTTCACAGATCCTGGATGTAACTGCTACTCAAGTGTCATCACTTTGCTCACTTCTCCCACTTTCCTCATTGAACTTGCTCTGGTAGCCACTGTATCTGAAACATACGTCAACATATCGGAATATTGGAGGAATACACACGTGAGTCTCTCCTTCCAACTGAATTGATTAATAAGATGTTTGCAGAGGATTCTAGAGTGAGCAGCTAATTAATGGCAGTGCCTTTGATGAAGAAAAAGCTTTTGCTTGTCACGTGGAGTGTCAGTGCTAAACTTGGAAGCACGGGGCTCAGCTCTGAAGGGAATCTATCTGCTAACACGTAGAGGCCAAGAGGAGAAATGTTTACCTGATGAAATTGCTTCCATAACAAACTAGCACTTCAGTAACTCATGGAATCATTGCAGTGACACTAATATTTAAGGTTAAACATGTAAGCCACAAATGCAAATTACTAAGAATTTCATCTGGTCCAGTCTTTCACATAATGTTTGTGGAGAGTGTGGAGATAAGTGTTTTGGAGGCCCACAGGGAGTGGCAAGTAAAGTGTCAGTGGCACCTAAGACTCCTCGAACGGACCTGAGCCACCGTACACAATGTTTATCTACTAGGGACTCCTAGCACAGTGGTGAAGTCTCAAAATGGATGCAAAGTTGGATAGTGACTGCTTCTACCTTCTTTATGGAAATTTTGTAAGATGGCCTTGGCCCCTCATATCTCCCACATTTCCTCATAACTATAGCAACCCAATGGATTGCTATTGGTGCTTGAGAGTTTGGCTTTGCTTATTATGGGTGTGTGGTATTTTCTGTTTTTGTGATTTTTTTTTTTTACTGCTTTCGTAGTTTTTAATTAATTTTTAATTTTTACAAATACATTTATTTTATGACACATATATACAATAAACTACCTACAGCAAGAAGAACTGCAAAACAATGAGGAATTATATAAATATTACATTCTTAGTGTTTTGGCTATTTGTACATGACAGCTTTGAAGAAAACATCTTTCCTATCTTGGTGTGTCTAAAATTCTGAATGTATTCAGTATCTATCATAGCTCATCATTATCAACTTAAAACATCCATCTAGACATAAGAACATCTTAACTCTCAAACTATGGCACCAACCAAGGGCAATACAGGCCGTAAACTTCAAACCCCTACCCAGATCTAGCCAATGGACAGAACATTCTCCACAGTTGAGTGGAGAGTGGGGTCTGACTTTCACATGAACTCTGGTGCCTCATATTTGACCATGTCCCCTGGAAGGGGAGGCCTGGTGGCACTCAGAGGAAGGACAGCAGGCTACCAAGAAGAGACTTGATACCCTATGAGCATATACAGGGGGAGGAAGTCCCCCTCAGTCACAGTCATAGGGGAGGGGAGCAAGGGGAAAATGGGAGGGAGCGAGGAATGGGAGGATACAAGGGATGGGATAACCATTGAGATGTAATATGAATAAATTAATAAGATAAAATTAAAAAAAACATTTTAAATCCCTAAACAACTAAGCTAAAGAATAAAACTAAACTATGTGGTCTTCACCCCATCAGAGACTTGAGAAGGAATAAAATTAATTACCTGTGTATACAGGGGTTGCAGGTTACCAGCTTCTCAAATGAAAAGACTACAGAGACAGTTTGCTACCTGAGCAGTCACCCATTGTATATAGATGCAGAATACATTTAATTTTAGATACAGTAGTATAGAATGCAAATTTGAGATTATTCTTCACATACATTATGTATATTCCTACTCTAACATGCAGTATTGTACCCAAATAACTCAATTATAATATAAGGTTTACTTCTAATACTTTGAAAATGTTATTGCAGACTGCTTAGGATAAATAAGTTATACAAGTTGTTAGTTGATCAAATCATGGTCATATCATTTACTAGTCTATTTATATCATAAGAATATACATCTTAGGTGCAACAGTTAGATAGATTCTATAGAAAGATAGGGTCAAATCATTAGATAAGGCCTTCAAAAACCTCATAGACATACAGAATATGGCATTAAAATGTTTTTATTATTTTAAAGATTCAGTGACAATTAGACAGTTTAACTCCTGGCAACACCCAGTCTACCTCAAAGAGGATGATGTGCATCAGAGAACCTCCTTATGGAGATGGCTTTAAATGTGGCAAACAAGCCCTTGGACAAAATGTCTTCCTTTCTACCACTGACAGAAATCTCGTAAAAAAGGCAAGCTTGGATGGAGAACGAATAAGAATTCTAAGAGAAAATTCAAATATTTAAGGAAGGAAAAAACTATCAAATGTTTCTGAGAGCATTCCTTATTTGTTCAAGCATTATTAAATATGTCTATCTTATTAAAATGCAGAGAATGAATTGCGTACATGTGTGTGCACTTGCAATTTCAGAACTAGTGAGTCCAGGCTGATAATCTGGTTACATCGTGAGAACTTATCTCAAGAAGCCAGGTGATAAAGAAAATAAAACATGATATAAAATAAAAATAAAACTTAAGGTTTTTTCCTGTGCTTCAGGTGTGTTAGGATATACAGGACAAGTACGGTATCTGGGTTTTGGCGGTGCCATATTGCTCTGGGTTTGTTGAGTGTGTTCTCATAACTCCTCTGACCATCTGGTTGTCCCTGGTGAGTGGGTTGGTGCTCCTCTCCTTCTACTAGGGGAACGGTCTAGTTAGAAGGTGGCCTCTTCATTATCCTTGACACCTACACTATCTAGAGTCACTGTTGTATCATCTCAGGAGCCTACCCTGTCGTAGGTCTCCAGATTGTCTCGGAGATGCCACACCGCTGGTTTCTCTTCTCTCTGCAAGCTCTCTGTCCTCCCAAGGCCTCTCCCTGCATCTGATCCCCACTCTCATTTCTCTTCACACTCACTCTCCTACCCTGTTCCCTCCCCTGGAGGTCCCTGGTAGTCCTGATGGCTGAAGCCTCTGGTAGTCACTTACAGATGTCACCTCTGAGATTTCAGCAAAGCTGTGGACAGGGGAACTGGTGCACAGAAGGCATTTTCTCAGAAAATTGAGAATAGCTCTATCTCAGAACTCAGCTATGCCATTTCTGGCCATATACCCAAAAGATGCTCTACCATAAAACAAGGTGATTTGCCCAACTATGTTCATATCAGCTTTGTGTGTAATATCCAGAAACTGGAAATAACATAGATGTCCCTCAACTGAAGAATAGATAAAGAAAATATGGCACATTTTCACAATAGACTACTAGCCACTGAAAACAAGAAAATCATCAACATTTCCGGCAAATGGCTGGAACTAAAAAATATCCTGAGTAAGAAAATGCAGTCCCAGAAACACACACATGGTGTGTACTCACTTTTAATCAGATATTAGCCATATAGTACAGGATAGCAATACTACAATTCACAGACTCAAAGAAGATAACTAACAAGGAGGACCCAAGGGAGGATATAGAAATCTCACTCGGAAGGGGAAGTAGAGTAGACAGGACAAGCTGTTGAAGTGAAAGAACAGGGTAGGAGAGTGAGTGTGAAAAGAAATGAGAGTGGGGATCAGATGCAGGGAGAGGCCTTGGGAGGACAGAAGGCTTGCAGAGAGAAGAGAAACCAGCGATGCGGCATCTCTGAGACAATCTGGAGACCTATGACAGGGTAGGCTCCTGAAATGATATGGCAGTGACTCTAGCTAGTAGTAGGTGTCAAGAAAAATGAAGAGGCCACCTTCTAACTAGACCATTCCCCTCATAGAAGGAGGGGAGCACCAACCCACTCACAAATACTTTGACTCCAAATTTACCCTGTCTACATGATTTGCAGGGAAAAAGATAGAGCAGATACTGAAGGAATGTCCAAGCAATGCCTGGCCAACCTGAGATTCACCTCAGAGGAGAGAGCCAACCCCTGACACTATTAACGATGCTCTGCTATGCTAGCAGATAGGGGCCTAGCATAGCTTTCCTCTGAGAGACTCCACCCAGTAGTGGATCAAAACTTATCCTAAGAATCATAGCAAAACATTGGGCAGAGTGCTAGGAGTCTTGTGTAAGAGCAGAAGTAAGAATAGAAGGACTCAGAGAGGACAGGAGCTCTACAAGAAGACCAGCAGAGCCAACTAACCTGTGGGGGAGGGGCAGAAGAGGTTATAGAGACTGATGCACAAAACAAAGACCATGCCTAGACTTGACCTCGGTCCCTTACATAGTCAATGGGTAGCTTGGTCTCAATCCTCACCTAGAAGGCAGTGAGGGGGCTGTCTCTGACATGGACTCTGTTGCATGCTTTTTATCACTTCCCCTCACCAAGTACAAAAGAAAAAGGTGTGCTAAGTACTGATGGGTCATGATGAGTTGGTTTTAGTTGGTCGGGGGTGAGGGGCCATTCCCCTCATCTGAGAAGCATGAGAGCTAGGAAAGGGAAAAGAGAAAAGGAGAATAGGAAAGGGAAGAAAAAAGAGAGGGATCTGCAGTTGGGGTATAAAGTCAATTAATTAATTAATTAAACAAATCAAATAAATGCACGGGGTAAATGAATACATTTACAGTGCCAATCAAAGCCTGGTGTATGATTGCTTGCTTGGCTGTACATTAAAAAACTATACCATTAGGGTTTGGAGCAATTGTTCAGTTGGTTAAATAACAGATGTACAAGAATGAAGAGCAGAGTTAGGATTCCTGGAAAGCACATGAAAAGCCAGGCATGGCTGATTGATTTTAGTCCCAAACATGGTACAGAAACTGGTCTATGAGCATCAGGGTTACTGAGTGACCCTGATTTAAAAGAGGAAAGTGTAAAGTAATTAAGAAAAACATCTGATGACTGATGTCATACTTTGCCATACTTGGCTGGCACAGAATGAAGAAAGAGGGGGAACAGGGGAGTTTTCTCAATAGTTACAGACATTATACAGTTGTGATGGTAATAAAGCAGTTATAATGTGTTCAGTGGCACTATTCTGTATACTTAAGATGTTTGGTATATATTCTAAAATTGCATTTCTCTTTTTAATTAAACATTTTTATTTTTACATATCCATTTATATTATTACATATATACATACACACATACACACATACATATACATATGTGTGTATGTGTGTATGTATGTATACAATAAACTACCTATAGCAAGAAGAACCATGAAAAAATCAGGAATTATATAAATGTTACAATCTTAGTGTTTTGGCAATTTTATTTGACAGCTTTGAAGAAAACATCTTTCCTATCTTGGAAATTCTGAATGTAAGCTTTATCTATCATATCTCATCATTATCAAGCTAAACAACTAAGCTCAATTGTAAAACTTAACTATCTGATCTTCAACCCCACAAGGGACTTGAGAAGGAATAAAATTGATTACTTAAGTATATCTGGAGTGCAGGTGAGCAGCTTCCCAAATAAGAAGATGACAGAGACAGTTTGCTACCTAAGCTGTCACGCAAAACTCTATATAACATTGGAGTGCCATCTCTAGCCCAATATATGACAGACATGTTTGTGAGGCAGAGAATTGCATTTCAACTGTCTAAAATAAATTCATTTTATCTAGACTTTGCCACAATTACTAATGAAACAGAAACCAGACACAGTGTCTCACAAACTGTAGTCCCAGCACTGGAAAGGCTAAGTAAGGAGGATTCTGAGATCAAGGCCAATATGTCTTCATATGAGACTCTATTCCACTAATAAAGGTAAAAATAACAAAGAGAAAGGGCTTGTATAATAAAGTGTTATAGCAAAGAATAGTGCCCATCAGAAAACAGAGAGGAAGATTTACAAATTAAAAACAGAAATATACTGCCCAGGAAGTCCTGGTTGCCTAGACTGGAGGATCTACAGTATCCACTATTGGTTATCAGTGGCCAGAGAGGTAGAAAAAAGATTTACAGAGGTCAGGAAGTACAATTTGCAGAGTTTAGTACATGCAGGGTAGAAGTAAATGAAGGACAAAAAAATGGGTATAGAAGTTGATAAACAGTTAACAAACCACAGAGTATACTGCCACCATATACAGTTAGAGACATTTCAAAGGATTACTGACAAAACATACTATGAGGATCATAAACCACGTGACAAAAAGGAGAGGTCAAAATAAATCTTTAATTTTATCATAACTGCAAAGTTCTGGAAAGAGGATTAAATTAAATCCATCTATCCACGGGTCTTTTTCTATCACTGAAAGACACATTTTACTCAAGTAAAGCATAACTGGAATCATCCCGTTTGAGAGCTTTTGCAATCCTCAAAGGAGACAGAGTTGATTCATTGCCATTCCTAAAACTTTATTTTGTCCGAACATCTATTTCTCCCAATGGTAAATTTTTCTCAAATCTTCCTCAACTTTCTTACACAGTAAGGGTCCAAAACCATCACTACTGGGTTTCTCATCAATCATGCCTACACACAAACTATTTCCAAAGTTTGACACAGAATCATATCTTACATAAATAATAGCACTTAACAATGTACTCTCACTTATAAAGAGCATATGGGTTTTTGTTGTTTTCTTTTTCCTTCTTGTACCATAAACTCCTGAAGAAATGGTCTATGACAAGCGTTAGTAAATATTCTATGCAAAGGACCAGATAATAAATATGCTGACTTCTATTGCAGCTTCTCGACTATTCCATAGTAGTATATAGATGCAGGCTAAGGCAATCCATGAATTAATGAGAGCAGTTGTGGCCCAGGAACCACTCCTGTTTAGGAAACCTTGAACTTCATGTCACTGGTGTCCCAAAATATCACACTGGTCATTTTTGTAAGATTCACACATAAAAAAATTCTTAGTTAACAAGTTGCTGAAATCCAGTTTATGACATAAACATTATGTTCTGGACCCTGTTTTTTTTTTTCCATCTTCATCTGTTCTATCCTTCACACTCTTATCCTGTAGTGGGGTTATACAGAATCACTAGAGTTCTCTGGCTTGTCTGGCCGTTTGCCAATGATGTCCTCTTCATTGACTGGCTCGTCTATGTCTTTTACAGACATGTCAATCTCTGTCACTCTCACCCTACTTTGAGAATTATTAATTTAAAATGTCTCTTATTTTCCTTGTCCTACAGGCTTTGCACTGTCGAGCTATTGAAATCTCTTGTCAAATGTGTCTTCTCCACTGAGCCTTTGCTAGAAGATGAAGACCAAAATTATATTCTCTTCCTCAGGATATTGCAAATGTGAAAAGAATGCTTGCTCCTCAAATGAACAGAAGGATAATTAATTAAATAAAATTGACTTTCTTGGCCAGTAAGTAATTACCATAAAATATTGAATTTAGCGGTCTTCCGTTGTCTCCATACATCCTACTACTAAGTGTCCTTTTTTAGAGTGTTAGAGTTCCACTTCTCAGTGCACAGGCAATTCGAACAAGTATTGGAGATGGGTGGGTCAAAGTCCTTAGTGCAATATTGAACTTAATTACTGCTTTGTTTTGTTTTGTTTTCCTGGATACTGGATAGGACATAAGTCCTAAAAGAGAAATAGCGATTAGGATTACAATAACCAGTAATACCATAGGCACCTGGGGGTTTGCAGTTGGAATATCTAGAAACCACAATGAGTAGATTTTTGTCAATTTACCTCTCTTTTAATAGAAGGAAGAAAGTCTCTTTGGAACTTAATTTAAACCACTACTTTCAAGGAACAAGTTAGTCAACGAGACAACAGAACAACAAGACAAAAAGTCGGAAATCAAAACCTGCATGATTTTCTTATTAAAGACAAGCCAGAGAACCATAAAGAAAGTCTTTGCCAAAATTGTGTTCCCCTCTTTGTCTTGGTGAAGTAGATGGAAAAATTCTGGTGATGTGGTTATTCCTGGGAAGGATAGCAAGAGGTACTTGGTGATAGCCTTCAACTGCATAGAAATGTTAAGGAAACAATGCAGTAGTCTTTGTCCTCAACAATATGGGCATTCAGGGAATCAGAGCATACCCTGGATAATATTATCAGCACATATAACCTCGAAATCATTGCAATGATTCCTTAGTAAAATAAATAATTCTAAAGGATTTTCAGGGAAAACTCTTCTGCAAGAGTTGGGTATAAGTAACACCCAATCTAGAAAATTTTGACAGAATTTCATGTAGTAAGACTTTATTTTGAAATTTGAAGAAGAGCCTATAAGGTTTATACGTCTATTGACAAATTATTAAGTCAGACTGAAAGAAAGAGCTGTTGAAATGTCACGGCCCAGGAAGATGGAGATCTCTGTCTTGATGTATCTGCCCAGACATCAGAAGTGAAAATTCTGTTTTAAGAACCTAGATTTGACATGGATATAAGATATATGTAACAAGAGGCTAATTGATTCCAGGACAGAATTGTGTAATTCAACATCATAAAGAAGACAGCCATAGATGATGTAACTGGAAGATTCAATGAAGTGAAAGACAAGGAAGATATGGGCTAGTTATATGTAATTTGAAACTAAGGATCTTCAGAATTGCTGCCATGCCATTATCTACTAGTTGTTTCAAACCGAGAGAGAGAGAGAGAGAGAGAGAGAGAGAGAGAGAGAGAGAGAGAGAGAGAGAGAGAGAGACTCTATTTAAGAGTTCAGGGTGAATTGTTGGCCTGAAATGCGTTATGCACTTCGAATTTACATGCCACATTATGTCTCATCAATAAAATTATCTGAAAAGATCTCCAAACACTATGTTCATTATAAGAAAACCAAACTGAAGAGAGTAAGTATACTCTTCAACTAAAATTCAGTTAAGTAAGAAATAGTCATAAAGGTAATAGAAATGTCTGTTGCAGAATATTTGATCCCATTGTGATCTCTAAGATTATGAACTGAGGAGAAAGGAAAGATTATCAAGAGAAAATGTTAGAAAAAAGGGGGAAATTGTCCAAGTGCTATTGTTCACCTTTATCTTGTGTCTTCTGTCCTCTACAGACATAAGTAGCAAATGGTGTTTATGTGGTCCTAGTACAATTATTTTTGATATTTAATTAGCCTAGTGCCTAATACTGAGCAATAATAATTTAAAGCAGGCTTTGAGGTTGGAACATGGCTCTCTACTTCTCTAAACCCATGCATGCTTGTTAAAGGAAAATCCAAAAATCTCTGTCTCATATCAGGAGAGCCACCTGGTATGGGAGGGAGGAAAACAAAAATTAAGGGATGGTTCTATTTTCAGTGATCTCATAATCTTTTGGATCTCATTTTACTCTCTCTCTCTCTCTCTCTCTCTCTCTCTCTATATATATATATATATATATATATATATATATATATATATATACATACATACATACATACACAAATTTTTTATTGTGATACAAATTGTTGTACAGAATATTAACTAATTTTAGAAATAAGCTTCATCTAGCTTTCTGTACATGTTTCCAGGGTTGAGAATAAAGCAAGTAGCTAGAAACAAAGCTTGTATACCTTGGGTGTACTTAATAGATTACGATGCTCAAACTTTCTGAGATCTGCTGGATTTAAAATGTTTAGGTTTTTCTCTCTTTCTTAACAGCAAACTTTTAGTTTTCCAAAAGATGGCAGGGATCCTAACAATGAATCCACCTGGATTGTGTAACAATACCCACTGAGGGGGAAAACTCCGTGTTTCTGCTGCTGCTTGGTTCTCCACAAACAGTGGACACCCGTGCATTGACTGTTATATTCTGCTAGTCAGGATTGCCCCTAAACTGACAAACACCACCCAAAGATCAGCTTTGGACTACCAACTGCTCAGGACATTCAAATTGCTGAGTTCATATGATGAACATTTTACAGAACTCAAAAATATTTAATCCTAAGACTGCAAAATACACCCAAACTGGACATTATATAGGCTATTGGTATTACCTTTAGTTGTCCCAAAAGAGGAAAGATAAATCCCCATTATTTAAGATACCGTACACTTAAAACTAAGGACCCAGTGGCCTCTGAGCTGACTCTAGCTTAAATCTTCCTCCCTGAGAGTTAGCTTTCATAGTACCAGAAGGCATCATACACTTTTCCAAAGGAAGGAAGCAAACAATAGTTTTACCCAATTATGATATTTATAAACCTTTGCAATGACCAACATAGCACGACAATCCTAAGGGTGCAGAAGTAGCAAGTGTACATTGCTGTAACCAACAGCTTTCCAGTTGAAGACTTGCTGAACAAGGGAGTCATTTCTCTTATTGGAAACCTAGCCAACTGCTCAAGGCTATTGCAGTTGTGGATCTTGGCAGAGAACTCACAAACACCATTTTACTACCACAGCATAATCTTTGTCCTTATTTTAAATACTTGTTATTATACCCACAGATAACCAAGGTCCTCACACACCATCAACAGACCTCTTTGCAACAGGCAAAGATAACTACAGAAAATCACAACCAATCAAAACTCAGAGATAAGAAAGCCAGTCCCAATGGATACATCTACAAAACAGCACCCACACAAAAGTCTCAGGAAATATTGTGGTAGAGGGGCAGAAAGGTTGTAAGAAAAAAAGCACCAGTTTTGCAGAGTTTGCAGTTAAGACTCTGTCTCCTAGAAACCAGCATAGTAGACACAATTTTCCCACCCACATGTTATGAATTTCAGCCATTGCTTCTGGATGCTACTTCATTTGTCAGAGATAAATCCATAAGCTTTCACCAAGAGGGCAACCTAAACATGACTTTCAGAAGGACAAATGGCAATAGCATTGCCAAAGTCGATGGAGGAATTGGTAGACCATTACCCAATCTAAAAAATTAGAGGCACCAAATGAATGCTGAGAGCTGGACAAATAATCTTCCTCAGAGAAGAGCACAACCAATTAAAATTGTCCAACACTAAATGGTCAGCCTTGGAGAGGTACATAAAAATAACTTTATATTGTCTGAGCAGGTTATACTTAGGAATGTATGTATATAGGCACATATCCAGAAGATAATAATTAATGTAGAAAAAGTTATAAATATGAGAGAGAGAGCAAGAAGAACTACATGGGAGGGTTTGTAAAAAATAAAGAAAAGAGGAAAATGATATAATTATATTATAATCTGAAAAAATAAAAATAATTAAAAACAGCTGGCATATGAGCAAAGCAAAAGAAGACCCTTTGACAATTTCTTTTTATCAGTACTGCATCGTCAAACTTAAACTTCCCTTGCAACTGAGAATTATTCAAAGTCTAACTTGCTGCCAATTCTGTCTGGACATATTCACACCAGACAGTGGCCAGACAACATGAAGTAGCTTCCAGAAGCAGCAACAGCTGAAATCCAGAACCTGTGGGTGGAAAAATTATGTCTACCATCCTGGGTGTTCTTTCTTCTGTGGAGGATCAGGCATGTCTCAGAGTCTTCAAAGACCTTTCCACAAGAACAGATGAAAGCAACATGAAGGAAAGAGAGGAGTTTAGAAAATTTTATTCTATTTACATTTTCCTGTGTTCTTTTCTTAAACAAATGATTTATTTTTATTTTATGTGCCTTGGTGTTTTGCCTGTATGTATGGTTGTGAGGGTGTCAAATCCCCTAAAACAGCAGGTACAGACAGTTCTGGGCTGCTGTGTGAGTGCTGTTAATTATGCCTGGGTCTTCTGGAAGAGCAGCCAGTATACTTAACCACTGGGACATCTCTCCAGGCCCCTTCTTTTCATTGTTAAAAAATAAAGTCTAGATAGTATTAGACTTCACTAGTTCAATGGTCGTATCAATCTAATAAGATCTATCTGAATTATATTATGGTGTTCATTAAGTCTCTCAAAGGTTCTAATGAAGGAGTCCTGGCCTCAGTGTGATGACATGAAGTTTCACAACCTTAAAGTATGATGTTTTCAGGTCAGTAAACAGCCTCCCTGCATTTGGAAGACAGTAAGATCATTTCTGTGGAT
The DNA here is from genome assembly GCF_903995435.1 of Acomys russatus. Lineage (NCBI taxonomy): Eukaryota > Metazoa > Chordata > Mammalia > Rodentia > Muridae > Acomys > Acomys russatus. The sequence continues at coordinate 50,584,051 of NC_067137.1, read as the reverse complement.
CCCGGAGTCAGGTTTTGAGAGAGAGAAAAAATGGCACAATCACAAGTCCAATCACCGTATCACTCTAGCTTTCTGTTTTCCAAATTGGTTTCTCTCTACTGATTGTATTCCATCACTGTAAGGTAATTGGGCATGTTTTCATAAAAGACCAGCTGACACCAGATGCCAGTCTATCAATTGATAGAAATCTGTGTTAAGGTAACGTCTTGTCTTTATAAAGTTCACAGGCTTTGGTATGTTATATTCATGAAAACATAGATAATATGTTAAGTAGACAAAGATTGTCCTTCCCTTCCAAATCAGAAAACATATAGATTCTTCTCATAAGAAACCACAGAACTTAAAGTTTGAGAAAGTAGATCATGAGAGGAGATACATATGCTTCTGTAGCGACATCAAGACAGAAGTTAGGATGAACGTTTCCATCACAAGTATGAAATATCTACTGTTGCACTTTCAGTGAGAGTTATACATGCCTACTTGTGTTTTAGAGCCATATATGGAGACACGCAGTACTATTATCAGTTTCCTCAGTTCATCAAGTCATGAACCTGCTTTCTTCCTGACTATAAACACTAGCTTTCTTGACAATTTCTCTTTCATTTGTTAATTTTTAAATATATAATTGTATTGTTTTACTTCACTATTTTTTAAATGCCTACCTTTTAAAATTTTTTTTTATTAATTTATTCTTGTTACATCTCAATGATTATCCCATCCCTTGTATCCTCCCATTCTTCCCTCCCTCCCATTTTCCCCTTATCCCCCTCCCCTATGACTGTTCCTGAGGGGGATTTCCTCCCCCTGTATGTGCTCATAGGGTATCAAGTCTCTTCTTGGTAGCCTGCTGTCCTTCCTCTGAGTGCCACCAGGTCTCCCCCTCCAGGGGACATGGTCAAATATGAGTCACCAGAGTTCATGTGAAAGTCATACTCCACTCTTCACTCAACTGTGGAGAATGTTCTGTCCATTGCCTAGATCTGGGTAGGGGTTTAAAGTTTACCGCCTATATTGTTTTTGGCTGGTGCCTTAGTTTGAGTGGGACCCCTGGGCCCAAATCTGCCTATCAGAATGTTCTACTTGTAGGTTTCTAGGACCCAGCTATTCTACTCCTTGGAATATACCCAGAATGCTCCAGCACACAACAAGAAACTTTGCTCAACCATGTTCATAGCAGCCTTATTCATAATAACCAGAACATGGAAACAGCCTAAGTGTCTCTCAGTAGAAGAACGGATAAAGAAACTGTGGTACATATACACTATGGAATACTACTCAGCTATTAAAAACAAGGAATTCCCAAAATTTGTGGACAAATGGATTGAGCTAGAAATGATCATAATGAGTGAGTTAACCCAGAAGCAGAAAGACTCAAACGGTATATACTCACTTATATCTGCATACTAGCCCAAGGGGCATGTCCCATGAAAGCCTTCACTAACCAGGAAACTAGGACAGAGGGGAGGACATCCTATTGGAACTCTAGATGAGAGAAGCATGGGAGAATAGCAAAGTAATGTCTTCTACTTCTTTTCTTGGGACTTGGGAAACATCTTTAGAAGCATGAACCTTAAAAAAGCAGGGTGTTCCATGTCACAGTTGACTTGGGATAGAAGGAGCCTGGTTCCCACTAGGGACAAGTAGAAGCCAGGCAGCTTAATCCCATTGAGCATTGCTTGCTTAGCAACTTCTTCATGACCTCACTCTGTGTTGACAATCTTTTTGTCTTTGACCCAGTGAGGGTGAGTTTCTTTTGCTCTTCTTTAATGGTATTCTTGACACATACTAACAATTTCAATAAATTTTTCTTAACTTTACAACAAATATCCTGGATATTTTACTTCTTCATTCACTCATATATTAAAAAACATTTTCACAATAGTCTTTTTTTAATCGTTCAGTTATTGGTAAAATAATTTAAAGTTACAGGTACAGTTTAAAATACAATGAAAAAATATTATATAAATTAAAATAGGTATCTCCAGAAATGGGAGGAAATTCAAAGGTCTGTTTTTTTTAAAAAAGTAAGAAACATGTACTTTTAAAATAGCAATTTTGCATTCTATTATCCAGAATATGTAAATGTATTTTCGATTTGGACATGCATAAGATAATTAGATTAGAAAAAATTATAATACAATCATATGACAGAAGCTTAGCTTTTAATAACATGTCTTTATCCCTTGAAAGGTCTATTTAAAGTGATATAAATAGGCAGCACAGTCTTCTTGTGCCTTCCATAATATGGGGAGTAGAGACTGCTTCTGACATGGACTGTGGTGCCCACTCATGGATCACTTCCCCCTGGTGGGGCGGCCTTGCCAGGCCATGGCGGAAGAGGATACAGACAGTCCAGATGAGACTTGATAGGCTGAGGTCAGATATTAGGGGAGGAGGGGGATATGGGATTGAGGGTGGGACCTGGAAGTGACTAGATAGGGGGCTACAACTGTGATGTAAAATGAACAAATTTTAAAAAATAAGTAAAGTGATATAAATATAAAAACTTTTAAATCTACACAACTACTTTTCTTTTTAAAGCAAACCTTGCTACATAGCACTGCCTGACTCTGAACCTGCTATGTTAGACCAGCCTAATCTAGCATTTGTGGCAGTCCTCCTTGTTTTTGAATCCAGAGGACTAGGATTGTAGATGTGTGTCATCATGCCTGGATACCAATCTCTTTTTGACAGGACTGTCATTATGCTCTGTTTTCCAGTGAGGACTCAGGAGCAGCCGAGCTTCATATCTGCACTGATAAGTGCATATCTGAGGAGTCTTAAGTTCAAAAAGTGTGACTATCTATGCATTGAACATATGTCTCCATGTAAAGAGTGGCTGAAAGGTGGCAACTGCTCAGATGGAAATCCCAACCGCAGAAAGTGTGGCCATGTCTCAGGGGAAGGAATGAAAATTCAGAATTAGTTAAAAATTGCAAGTTTTGCTTAAGTCAATTTCCCAAAGTGACATTCTTAGTAGAAAATTTTAAATAATGATCAAGATAGACAGCTTGAAATCCACAGATGAATCTTAAAGTATTAACTATCTGCTTATGAAATCGTCAACGATGCATTAATCTAGGCGCTTCGAAACTGGAATGTGAAGTAATTTGCCTCGTGTAATGTCTGCAGAGATAAGAGTACTGCTAAACTGAGAAGAGAGTAAGGAAGGGCACATCAGTTTACACAGTCATCTGCATGGAGCTGAGTTTAAACATATACCTGCTTTCAGGTCTGAGTGAGGGGATGGGTGAGGGGGTTTGTGTGTGTTAGGTTCTAGAAATCTCTTGAGAGAACTCATGAAATTTTCCATATTGGTTTCAAAGTGGTTCCCTGCTCACATAACAAAAGACTGATACTTTCATATCAATTTGAAGCAGTACTTAGTATTAAGAAAGGAATTTAGACTCAACAAGACAGGAAAGACACTTACCTCACACAGGTCAAATGCAGAGGGCCAATTCACTGTGAATGTAACATGTATAGAGCTCACTATCCTCATGATTGTCACATGGTTCTCCCTGTTGTATGTAGTTTGTTTTATATATGTGGGCAGGTGGGCAGGTGGTGGCACATACATTTAATCCCAGCCCTTGGGAGGCAGAGGCAGAGGGATCGCTGAGTTTCAGGCCAGCCTGGTCTATAAAGAGAGTCCAGGACAGCCAGGGCCCTGTTAAACAGACAAACCTTGTCTCAAAAAAACAACACCAATAACAACAACAACAAAAATGAAAACAAAACAAAACAAAATAAGAGAGAAAGGAATTGAGTTATTTGGAAAATTAAACGTGGTCTTTCATAAACAATTTAACTTATAATTTCTTAACTCTATCAAGCATTTATTATACACTTATTCATATGTGTCATTACAGATAAAAAATCTAACTTGTTCAGATATTTTAAAACACTGTTTAAGACACTTCACCGACTTTTAGCATTAATTGTAAAATGTATAGACTTGGTTAGATTATGTAAGAATTGTGTATTGTGGGGGTATACTTACTGATTCATACATTTAAAGATAATATTTCCAAAAAACATGTTCTTGTTTTATCATTTATTGGTGTCTTAATTTGTGGTAAAAAATAATAAATGTTGTCATTGACAGAAACTTTGAAAAAGAAAAACAAATTTTTCTCTTAAGACATCAAAGCAACAGTAAAGAGATGTTTTACTTTAACAGGCTTCTTTTTATTAATATCTGCCTAATTGCAATTTTTCCATTTCCTTCACACACTATTAATATACTTTAAGTTTCTTTTTGAGAATTTCACATACAATCACTATATCCCTTTCCCTCTGTAACGCCTCTGACGTACCATCACTCCCTCTCATTTTCATCATCTTATATTTTAATTATTGTTCTTATGCATACACACATACAAAATCTACTGACTCCTTTAGTATTGATTATATATGTGTGTTAAAAACGATGCATTCACTTAAATATGTTTTTAATTCAAATATCTTCTATATAGTAAAATATATTTATACTAAGGAAAATATAAATAAAATTACCATCAGTTTTATCTGCATACTGTGTTTACTAGGCAGAGTTCCCCTGGCTAGAATTAAGAGGCGCAAAGGCTAATTAGGCTAGTTACAAAACATTTTCCACCTCAGCTACTTTGTAAAATTTGGCTCATGTGGCTGAATTGTGCTATATACCCAAGTATGACCTGAGCTTCTGGCCCTCTTCCTTTCTCCTACAGGCTGGATTACCAGAGTGTAAGTCTAGTTTATATTGTGCCCAGAATCTAGCTCAGGCATTGTGCATAGGTAACCACTGAGCTATATACTGAGTCCATGGCTTGCCACGTGTGATACATTTTTCCACTTAGGTTGTTTTTTATGCTTATGTGCTTAGCAGAAAGCACAGAAACATATCTTTTTATAGTGAAGATTGATCTAATTTAGTCTTTTTTTAAAGGTTCAAAGTAAAATCAGATGAACACAACACTGCACAATCAAATATCACTTCTAATAATTACATCTTCTAAATTTCTAATATATACACAGGCATTACATACTTTTAAATAATATTTCTTATGACCATTTCTAAGGGGTTTCTAAAGTTAATCTATTACTTAAAAAGAAATAAACAAAAATAATCTGATGATAATTGCAATACATGCAGGTATACGCCAAAATATTTACATCTTTTAACTGTTATTTAGTTGTCATAACATTCATGTAATTTTTCTAAGAAAAAAAAAACAGGATAATTTCTTTAGGCTATCATATCAGAAAGTAGGGAAAGCAGAAAGTTAAAATATGTATTTTTCCTATTTCTATGTAGTAAACATGTTTTCATCCATGATGGCAGTTGGGTCTAGATTACAACTATTTTTTATAACTGTGTGGAGTACAAGGTTCATCAAGAAGATTTAATCTCCACCACAAAATACGAGTCACAGCTAAAATCCTACTGGTATGTTCTCCCTTTTAACCAACTTTTCTTAATGCCTCAGAGAAAATGAGAAAAGAATGTTCATATGATTTTATGGCCTGAGTTACAACATTTTGAAATGCATTTGTATTGTCAGAGAACTACTTGGCACTGAAAGTTTTCATGTGATGTAATAGTTTTCAGTTAATGATCTCTATTTAGGATAAAACATGAGGCTTAAAATTTAATTTTATTATTCTTATTGAATAAGCTATTTTAACTACATTTGATTGTTATATATTGTGTATGTATGTGTGTGTTGTATATGTGTGTAGATTGGACAACTTATAGTGGTCAGTTTTCTCCTGCTACCCTGTCTTTGACACTATGGTATAGTGTACTCCTTGGCTATGGATGCAGTGTGACAAGCTGGCTTCCAAGTCCCAACTCCATGCCTTCCTACCATGATGGATTGCATCCTCTTAAGCAGCATGAAGTTGAATTTGTCACTGATGGTTCTGAAGATCTTTCAGAATGTGAATGTGGAATGCTTCTCATTGGGCTATGTGGTTGAATACTTGACCTATAGATGTTTTCAGGGGGTGTGAAACCTTTAGAAAGTAGAAACTTGCTAACATAAGTGGGCTAGAAGAGGTGTGCCTTTGAAAGTTCTGAACTGGGATCTTTTCTCTTCTAATTCTCTGCTTTGTGGTCCTGTTCTATGCTCCCACTGGTAAGGTGCCATTCCAGTCCACCTCCACTATGATGAAATGTACCTTCCTAAACCAAAACCACAAATCAACTATTTCTCCCTTCAGCTGTTTCAGTCAGATATTTTAATAACAGCAATGAGAAAAGTAAATAATACAACATCTAACTGAGTCATCTTTGAGTCTACGGACCAAAGAAAAGAGGTAAATTCATCAATGAGCAACTGAATCCCAAACAACATAGTATAAAAAGTTAAAAGTATTTATGGTTAATCAATAAGTGAGATTTTTCTAAGGATATAAAGATTTATACAATTACTGCAAAGCTGATTGTAGGCTAAAGCCTTCAGGGAAAATATGACAAATATAAAGTTAATATGAGTAATGTTTATAAAAATTATTCACTGATATTTATTTTATCTATTAGTACAATGAAATAAATGAATAGATTGGTCTAAAATATAAATATCCTTAACAAAAATGAAGACAAATGCTGTTACTGCATTTATGACCTAGGTCAACTTAAAATATAGAACAGAATTAAATAGAAAACTGCTGGGCAGGAGTTGGGGTATGTGGCTGGAAACAGGTGAAATAAATTTCTTATGCAACTTTAAAAACCTAGTCTATTATTTGTTACAAATAGTTGAAAAGACATTAAGACAGAAAACAATTTAATGTTAATGATGAATGAATGGCATATCTCAAGGGTTAGGTATGCAGAGATCATGGCTGGAGGCTTTTAAGGAAGAGAAAGTAGACTGTGTCCAAAACTAATTAAGCTAATTAAGTTTCAAACTTCCTTATAAGCACTTTAAGTAATAATATGAGATAATTTAGTTATCTAGACAAATAACTATTTGTTGGTGATCTTCAAAACTCTAAGAAACAATGCTTTATGTTTTTTAAATCATGAACATTTTCAAATAAAATTAATCATGTTTTCTCCTTCATTCCTGGTTAATGTTTATCTTCAACTAATTTACTCACTAATGGACAGGCCTTGGTTTGATGATGTCTTATCCCCACCTGAACCTTTACTTTCTTGGCTCAGATCTTCTCTTCATATGGAATATTTTGCTTCTGAATCTCTCCACTTAGTTTAAGAATCAAATCAACTCTCTTAAAACTTTTGTATCTCTTCTGAGCTAAAAGTAATTACCCTTTCTTTTTCTTCCTAAAGCATTTTGCTTAGAAATGCCAATCAACCTTATATTAGAGGAGATAAAGAGGTTTGTAATAAGGACAATAATATATACATTTATTTAAATATTAATAAATACATATTTATCTTCCCTAGGGATTATTACAGTATAGCCTTATAATGTCATAAGCATCTCAAAAGCATTTTTATTTTTTGAAGAAATATGCACAGTATAAATGCACCAATGATTATTGTCAGACCTTGTCTCTTAATAAACCATTAAAGACACAATGCAATTTGTATTTATTAAAAAGGAATTATCAACCTGTGGTATCCAAATTCCATGACAAACCTCTATCTTCAAAAATATTTTTATTATTATTCAGAAAATAGCAAAATCATAGTTATTAAGTAGCGATGAATATAATTTGATTGTTGGGGGTCACTACAACATGAAGAACTGTATTAAAGAACCATAACATTAGCACAGTTGAGAATTACTATACTAAAACATAACTAATTTTAATTTGTTTATAACCTTGAAACTAATACTGTATTCCAATTCCAGACTGTGAACATTTTAAGGAATGAAAACTTAAAAAAGAAAATTCACTGTGAACTCCAGGAACTGAAATGTCTGTATATATTGTGAGTTATTCTAGGACACATCCTGCTTAGAACATTTTGAATTTTTTCTTTGACTACCATGGTAAGGACCCATCCCATCCATGTAGTTTCTTCTTTTACCAGATTAACATTATTTAACAGTCTTTTGTTGTTTGTTTTTAGATATCTCTACCTTAAGGTGTGGCATTCAAGACTACTCCCTGCCATGCTTCTTTTTGATGAGGAATAATTTTTAAAATAGAGTCTGAGCTAGTCTATTTAACGGATAGGAAGCCTTTCATTTGCAGCCTATTAAGTTAGACCTAGATTCCTAATTAACTCGACAGAGAATGAAATAAGTTTCCACCATCCTTTTTCTTATGACACTCCCACACAACTAGGCAATATAGAGTGTAGCCCATGAGGCTCAGCAAAAAAAATCACTACCATAGATTAATGGTGCCCCATAAATATTCAAAAACTAGAATCATGAACCTCTAAATCAGAAGATTTTGTGTGCATATCCTGAGCACCCTAAATTACAGATCATTTTCTATATTCATAAAGGGAGAAAATACCACAACAATTACCATGACAATTTAACCACCTTCGTTTTTTTAGATAATTAATAATATTATTTAACTCTGAAGATCAGGGATAATTTTCTAGTACAGAAACAACATGAACGCTTGGGGGTTTTCCCCTGTGTTTAGGATTAGTACAAAAGCCAGAGCTTAAAGGAATGATGACGGAAGAGAGGGGAATCCCTAGAGCCCTAAATAGCAGGTCTGCATCATATAGATCACCATCCCTAGACAATCAGACACTACATAAATGTTTCCATTGTTCATTTCCTTCATTGCACATACAATGAAACTGTTCAAGATGATTAAGTGATGTCTTGCCACAGAAAAGGAAAGCATTTTCCTAGAATACATCACTGCTGCATTTTTTAAAAAGCTTATTAAATGCCTCATCTGTTTCATCACAAACCTTCACTTACTAAAGATAAAGAAATCATACAATAATTCAAACTGCATTTTTATGGGTTAAGCTTTATGCCAAAATGATTACATATTTCAGCAATAGCTCTCTAAGAATTGTGGTTTTACAAAATAGCTTCTAGTGGTAAAATGGGTAAGCATTTTCAAACTGAATAAGCTGCATTAGTTACTAAATAGACATTTGTTTAGCTGGTGAGTACATTTGCTGTGTGGATTGTCTGCTAATTAAAATGGTTCCCTGAACAATGTTTCAGGTACTGACATTTTATGAATACAAATCTGTTCAAATTTGTACCATATCTACTTTTCAATTCAATAGGTCAATGTTTATTTGTGTTCCATAATTTGTCATATTCTTTAGCAGAAGAGCTATTGAAAATAATCTCAAGCTTATATATAATATAAAGTATATGTCATATGGCTATTATATATAAATATAGAAAGATGCATGAACATATATACATATATGGACAGTGAGAGAGAGAGAAAGAGAGAGAGAGAGAGAGAGAGAGAGAGAGAGAGAGAGAGAGAGAGAGAGAGAGAGAGAAGCTCCTTAACCCCAAGGAATTGTCTCCATTCTCCCCAACTCCCTAGCACTGGGTTTCTCACATACAACACACATGGATCTTTTGTACAGATACCAGGTATCTATACTCAGGTCCTCATGCTTGTGTCACAAACTTTACCATTGAAGTACTTCTTCCCAGCCCTTGTAAAAATTGTAATAGAAAAATGACATATATCATAAGGGGGAATAAAAATTGAAATAACCATTCTAGAAGATTTATTAGCAAATTGTTTTTAAAAAATCTACACAATAAAAAATATGTGTATCTATTGACTCAATACTATTTTGTTGTTTAAATATACCCTATTAAAATTTTTGACGTTATTATGTGGGTAATCAGAACACTGATTTTTCACTCAACTGATTTTATTGAGGAAATTCATAAGTAATATAGATGTGTATTAATGGTGAAAAGGGTACATTATAGTTTTTCAATAATTATAAATACTAATCAACTAATCATAACAATGTTTATCTATAGTCAGAACCCATTTTCAAGTTGAAATGATAAATTATAAAGCTATTTGTTAAGCATAATCTTGTCATTTATAAAAATCCTGTATACAAACATAAAATATTAAGAGACCGAAGATCTCAATTTGGATTATTATTGTAACCGTCTAAAGAAACTACAAGTATTTTTTTAAACATGCAGTAAAAGCAAAAAAAATTGAAGAAACAAATACATTTTGACAGAAAAAAATAGCCAGAAGAATATCTTGAAATCACTCTACTTGAATAAAATTTTGTTTAATTTATTGTTCAATAAGATTTTGACCATATTAACTGGAATGGTGTATTGTGCATTGTTAGGCAGATGATTACTAAGGTTTGGTTCAAAGTACCAAAAAATGATTATTTACAATAGATGAAGGAGATGAGAATTGACAAAGAATTTCAACTTGAATGGCAATTTCTCTTTGTTGAATATAAATGGGTTAAGAAAACTAAAACTACGTTTCAGCACAATGGTAGACTTGGTGGCTCCTAGTGATTATTGAGGTAAAGTCAGCTAGAATTGTTATTGTCAGTCAACAACACTTCTTGTGGATACTGAACTTGAGAGCACTTGCTCCCCGATTTGATCACTTTCCCTTGGTGGGGAGGCCCAGTGGGACATGGAGGAATGGGAAGCAGGCCATCTGGATGAGATCTGATAGGCTTTGGTCTTACGATGGGAGAGGAGTCCACTTCTGACAGAGGTCTAGAGAAGGAAAGGAGAAAAGAGGGATGGAGAGTGGGAATGGGAAGATAGAAGTAAGGGTATAACACTAGGGATGTAATGTGAATTTTAAAAAAGACAAATACAAAGGTAACTTTGAATTTTGATCTAAAAAGTCATCTTTAGCTAAGAAAGATATGAACTAGAAAGGCCGAGGTTGTTGTAAGGAGTTACACAGATGAGAAGGTGTTGTGAGGTAGTAGGATGTGAGAGAGAAAATATATCTGTTTTCCAACATTTTCCAAGTCCATACTCATCTCTAGGAGAATGTAGGATTCTCCCTTCTCTCCAAACATTTTCCCAGATGTGAAATCAGGAAGGAATTATGACCTAATATCATAGGCTTAATGGTCTTAAAATGTAGTTTGAGAACTTTAGGCTTGCAAAATTTTCTCTTAGAAAAAGATCCAAAGGCAGACTTTAAATCTTGACTTAGAAAACATCTTTTGATAAATCAGCTTTTACAAGGTTGCATCTGTCAGTATTTATTCAAGTCTAGTAGACAAGAGATTATAACCCACTCATAGGTTTGTCCTCAATCTATGTGTAATTGTCGTTGAAGTCTTCAACAATTTAATATAATTGTGCTGTTACTACAATTTGTAAAATTATTAACAAAGCCCAATGTTCATATTTGCTAGCTGACCTAAGCTAACCTGGGTAATCCCTGAGGAATAATATCTGTGAAGTCTTGTTTTAAACCATCACAATTTAATAATTTGTTTAAAGCATAAAGTTAGTTGTAAAAAGTCATGTGTTGATTATCCCAGTGCTGAAAATACTTTGACCCATTCAAAAAGCAGCTAAGTTTTCTTTTTAGAAAAGGCAGGCTAATATACGTGAATGATTAATCAATAAATGAAGTATACATTAGTTATGAAATTTTATGGTCTATTTTATACTAGGGGAAACTACAGTCCACTAGTATTCAAACATTGTTCAGACTGCCTGATGTTTTGGTAATATATTCCAGTAAGGGTCAGAATATTCTCTCTCTCTCTCCCCCCCCCTCTCTCTCTCCTTCCCTCCCTTCCTCTTTCTCTCCTTTTCTCTCTCTCTCACTTTTCCCCCTCTCCCCTCCCATTCCCCCTGTCCTTCCTTTCCTCCCTCTTTCCTTCCCTCCCTCCATTCCTCTTTCCCTTCCTCTCTTTCCCTCTCTCTTCTACCCACACATTTGTTTATGCTGTTGATGTTTAGACAAAAAACATCTAAAGTTTGAGAACTACCAGAAAAAATATATAATTTTTGAGTTGACTGCACTTTGAGTTAAGTGGTAATGTTAAAGTCAAACAGTCAAACAGATATAGCATGAGGGGTTAGGGAAGTGAAAAGTTAAGCCTTGATATTTTTTCAGAAAATTGCTTCAGTGTACTTGTCAGCACATATACGCATGTATAGCCAGGTTTGTATTGCTTTCATATATTAATAAGATATTCGTCAACTCAATTAGAATATTAAGTTCTCCAGCTATGTCATTATTGTCCCTCTATTGAAAAAAGCCCTTTGCTGTTCCCATCAGCCTTGTCCTTACTAAAGTTCCTACTTTTTTTGCCCAAAGTTGACATTCATAAGTAGATGATTGGCAAAACATAGGCCAACTGAATTTTCTCTCACAGAGATTTGGAATTTTAATGTAATTAGAGACTGTGAGCTTCTGCCCATAAAGTATCAACCAGGAAAATAAAAAGTAACTTTGATTATTAAAACTAACAGAATTTCATGACACGAATGTTACACGTATGATGAAAAGGCTGAGAGTCAGCTACGAAATAATGTTGCTGGATAAGAAAGTCACTATCCCTTAGGGGTGACTGTTTTAGCACTGCTTGGGAGGAAAAAAAGCAAGCCCTTTTTTGTAGGACTTAGCAAAATAAGGCAGACAGTAAGTAAAAAGTCTACTATAGCTGTTTGTCCCCACCAATCTTTGGAGTTAATGTCTCTTACAATCTATACAGTTACCAAAGGATTCAAAGTAGCAGTCACAGCATGCAAGTATGGCAATGTCAGATATTCTTCCCAGTGAACTTCTAATAGAAGTTAAGAAGATATGTGCCAGGGAATGAGGCTCATTGGGCCAAGGGAAAGAGCTGTTGGTAAGTACAGCTCTGCCTAAAACTTTATGCATCACTGATGCAAATCACTTAGCATCATTTCAGCATCCTCTGCAAGGTACATGGGTGGATGTTATTGGTAAAACTTATGACATTCAGAGTAAGCTAAAATGTGATTAACTTATCAGCTGTGCTTCATTCATTACCCCTCACACACTGGTGGAATTTACTAGTCAGAGACAACATTAGTACAGCCAGTAGTTCTTCTTCCCCTTAGAGTGACCTTTTGGCTTTTTCCAGAGACCCATTGCTAGTACTTTAATAGAAGGTATACTTTCCATGAAGTAGGGTAAGGGGCCAAGGGCTGGCATCTGTGGTGTATTATAAACAACTAGGCCAGTGTAAACTCTCCAGGCTATCATTCCATCATGACACCACATATTCTGTCCTTTCAACTCTGGACGCTTGGAAGAAAGCCATCATGTTAGAAAGATTCAATGGAAAGGACTTTCAGGAACACTCCAGCCAAGAAATAGCTCTTACGCCAGTATCTACTGAGGAACTGAAACTGCTGACAACCGTGTGAGAGGAAATAGATTTCTCCCCATTTAAGGCCCAGAAGGCCGATATTGGCAACATTTCAGAGGAGCGACAAAAGCCACTTTTGGGCTTCACTCATTGAAACTGTCAGAAATAGTGCGTTACTTTAAGCTGTCAGACTTGTGGTGATACTCGTAGGCAACAAGCAGCTAATATATCTAAATGGTGACTGTTAATAATGTGCTTAAGTGACATCTGGTTCTCTGAAGGAAGAGTACTTGAGGAAAAGCAGGTCTAGTTAAAAACAACTCCTAGAGGGGTATAATGGAATGTTCTAGGGCAAGGAAGGCGACAGAGCATCTGCAAGAGAATGAGCAGCAAGAGAGCACTAGAAGAGAAAGCAAGAGCTTAATCAGATTTATTAGCTACATTCAAGACTTGCAGACTTGACAGACACAAAAATAGAGTGCTTTGATCCAGAAAGATAGAACAAGCTTAAAAGAGCCTTATATTGCATGTTATGATGAAAATAAGCTAAACGGGGTAAAGTAATAATAAAGCCCAGACAGGCAAAGATCGTAGTAACCTCAGTGGAAGGGATGATGGGTTGGAACAGAGTGAGTAGTTATGTGATGTAAGAAGGTGTTGGATTTTGGTTGTATTCTGAAGGTGCCATGTATAGGACTTCCAGAAATTTCATATGACTACAAGAAAGAGAACCCTCCATGTGTCTTCAATATTTTGGGTAGATATAATGAGGGTTGGGAAATCTTGAGTGAAAATGCTTTATGTGTTGAAATTTCAGAGAGTATAATGAAGACTGACTACATTAAAAGCATGAGATACATGGAACACACTTCAGACTTGGTGGACATGTCACATCAGTACTGTATGCCAGTGGATCACAGGCAGTCTACAGCTCTGAACCTAGATAACTTTATAAGATGTTTAATATAAAGACATAGGGAGCCATAAACCAAGCTTACAACTGCTTCAACATTTAAGAAAAACTAGTAACTGTATAAAAGAGTCAGAGGGAAGCAATAGCCCGAGAGAGTGAAAAAAAAGAACATCATTAGGAAGATGCCAGAATCCACAGTAAGATGAAGGTCAAGATAGAAAAAATGATCATTTCTAGCTCAATCCATTTATCCACAAATTTCGGGAATTCCTTGTTTTTAATAGCTGAGTAGTATTCCATAGTGTATATGTACCACAGTTTCTTTATCCACTCTTCTACTGAGGGACACTTAGGCTGTTTCCATGTTCTGGCTATTATGAATAAGGCTGCTATGAACATGGTTGAGCAAATTTTCTTGTTGTGTGCTGGAGCATCTTCTGGGTATATTCCAAGGAGTGGAATAGCTGGATCTTGAGGAAGCCCTATTCCCATTTTTCTGAGATAGCACCAGATAGATTTCCAAAGTGGCTGTACTAGAAATGATCATAATGAGTGAGTTAACCCAGAAGCAGAAAGAATCAAATGGTATATACTCACTTATATCTGCATACTAGCCCAAGGGGCATGTCCCACGAAAGCCTTCACTTACCAGGAAACTGGGTCAGAGGGGAAGGCATCCTATTGGGACTCTAAATGAGGGACGCATGGGAGAACAGCAAAATAAAAGGATACAGAGGGTCCTAGAAATCTACAAGTAGAACAATATGATAGGCAGATTTGGGCCCAGGGGTTCCGCTCAAACTAAGGCACCAGCCAAGGACAATACAGGAGGTAAACTTTAAACCCCTTCCCAGATCTAGCCAATGGTCAGAATATTCTCCACAGTTGAGTGGAGAGTGTGATACGACTTTCTCACGTACTCTGGTGCCTCACATTTGACCATGTCCCCTGGAGGGGGAGACCTGGTGGCACTCAGAGGAAGGATAGTAAGTAGCCAAGAAGAGACTTGATACCATATCGGGGGATGTAATCCCCCTCAGGAACAATCATAGGGGAGGGGAATAATGGGAAAATGGGGGGGGGGGGGAGAGGAATGGGAGGATACAGGGATGGGATAAACATTGAGATGTAACAAGAATAAATTAATAAAAAATAAATAAAAAAAATAAATAAAAAAAATAAAAGCTAATGAGGAACTTCAAAAAAAAAAAAAAGATAGAATAAATGGAAGGCGCTTGATTCAGTTGAGTCATTCATAGGAGCAGACACAAAACAATAAAGAGAAACAGGCCATAAGTCATGGGATAAACTACTAAGATTAATGTGTTACTAAAGTTGTTCCCTGAATAAATAGCAGTGTAGAATAAACAACACTGTGGAAAAGAGAGAATGGTGGGAAGAAAGTAAGTTCATTTCTCAGGACTGAAGAGGAGGCAATTCGTGTTGGTGGGTCATAGCTTATCAAAGTTATTTCTTAATTGCTTGCTTTTTTTTTTTTTTTTTTTTGTTAAATACCTATTGGGTAAAAATAAGGATGACAGGAGGCTCTGAGTACTGTAAGTCAGAATTTTCATAGATTAAAACAAAACCTGGAGCATTGATAAGAGAGTGACTGAAAAATAATTGTTTCTAGTTCAATCCATTTGTCCACAAGTTTCTGGAATTCCTTGTTTTTAATAGCTGAGTAGTATTCCATAGTGTAAATGTACCACAGTTTCTTTATCCATTCTTCTACTGAGAAACACATAAGCTGTTTTCAGGTTCTGGCTATTATGAATAAGGCTGATATGAACATGGTTGAGCATATGTCCTTGTTGTGTGCTGGAGCATCTTCTGGGTGTATTCCAAGGAGTGGAATAGCTGGATCTTGAGGAAGCCCTATTCCCAGTTTTCTGATATAGCGCCAGATAGATTTCCAAAGTGGCTGTACTAGTTTGCATTCCCACCAGCAATGAAGGAGTGTTCCTCAGGCACAGTCATAGGGGAGGGGAGTAAGGGGGAAATGGGAGGGATGGAGGAATGGGAGGATACAAGGGATGGGATAACAATTGAGATGTAATATGAATAAATTAATAAAATATATTAAAAAAGGGAAAAAAGAAAAATAATTGTTTCTTGGTTAGTGAGGGATGAACTTGCATTTCCTGACCATGGGGTTGTTGCCTTCTTCCTCCATCTTCCCCAACCATTCTTTCTCTTTCCTTGTAATTTACCTATAGTCAGCTGGTTGGCTTTAGGCAATGGCGATTAAATTAACTAAGGCTGGTTTTCGTAGAAAGCTCCAAATAAAGTAAATATAGGGAGATGGTTGTAAATATATAGAAAAGATTACTTATAAGTGTAAACACTGGATAACAAATGAATTCTTGGAGAAGAGGGGCTATGGAAGACGTTGAAAGAAGGCGCAGACAAAATGCTTTTTGTTAACTACATGTGGTAGTAGACAATGGTTACTATGCAGATGCCGTGGTTGACAAGATGGGAAGTGGTGGCCAATGAGCAGCACAATGAGACAGAATTTGGTGGAGTCAGCAGCTATTGGCAATAAGAGATTCTGTGGTATATCCAAGGGGATTTTATTGAAGAAGGAACTAGAGCTGAATAGTTAGAAGATCATAGGTCTGGTTTTATTAAGAATGTGTACTGGCATATTTAGACTTTACAGAACAGAGTTAAGGGTGGCACTGGGTGAAGTGAAAATGTCTAGGAAATAAAAAGCATTAAGAAATAAAGAATCCTGTTCTGGTAGCCTAATGATAGACAACTGTGAGGGGCCATGACTGATACAAGTTCATGAAAAGAGACTAAAACACTCAGTGCTTATATGTATTCAGTAAGATCATGTACAGGTGGCTGGAGAGATGGCTCAGCTGTTAAGAGCACTGACTGCTCTTCCAAAGGTCATGAGTTCAATTCCCAGCAACCACATGGTGGCTCACAACCATCTATAATGTGATCTGATATCCTCCTCTGGCCTGCAGGGGTACATGCAGGCAGAGCTCTGTATAGATAATGATAAATAGATAAAATCTTAAAAAAAAAAAAAAAAAAGAAGATCATGTACAGGGTTATGAATGAAGTCATGTCTCTAAAAAGAAACTAGTTTTACTTAGAGAAAGAAAGAAAAAAATTAGAGGAGTATATTTAGAAATTACTATTTAGATTCTTCCTTGTACCTAACTCAATTTTCCTAGGACAACAGAGCCAATTTTGTATAAAATAACTAAGACTGTGGACATGCTTCCTTAGATTACTTTATTGACTTTTGATTCCTGCCAGGATGTAGTCCAACTTTGAAGTATCATTTGGCACTTGCTCAACTTTCCCACTCTCACCCTACCATGTCACTCCTTCACCAGCACCTGATGAGCACAGTAATGCACCTCAAGCCATGTCTCGCCTTTCAATCTTTGTTACACAAGATATTTCCTTTGCCTAAACCCTCTCTCATTCCTTAATCTCTTTCATCTACCTACTGGCATGATAGGTTTTTGCTTTAAAAAGTGCTAATATGTTAAATTAACTCAAGTTTTCCTAGTACCCAGTTCAACCTACTGACTTATCAACATGACTGCAATCCCACTAGCAGAACATGTATGTCTCCATCCATAACCCTTCACATAGCTATTTTTAAATTTCATGAATAAATATTATATCAGACATGTTTATTGAAAACATAATATGAGACACCAACCCAAGAATGGGTACTAAGTACATAATATTTTAAGCAAAAATGTGACTGAAGGACCACCTATTTCAATTTAAAGAAATATCAGGGTTGAAAATATATTTCATTTGGCATAGTGCTTATCTATCATTCATGAAGCACTAGGTTCGATTCCAGCATGATATAGATAAGATGTGGTTGCTGGTGTATGAAATCTTAGCTATTGCTTGAGGAGGCAGGAGACCAGGAGTCCAAGGTCATCTGCCCCACACACCTAGTTTGAGCCCATCCTGAGAGTCATACGAACTCTCACAAAACTTTCCACTGAACCTAAAAGGTGAGCATCTGAAAACAACCACAACTAAGACTCAAAAGTTATCCACATTCCGTTCAAATTTAAAAGAAAATAGAATGCATTTCTTGATGTATTGCTAAAGAATCATTGTATGCCCAGGATAAGTGAATCAAACAAATAGATCAATTGTAAGACAGAATTGGAAAAGTGAACAGTTTAATTATTTGCTATCTAAGAGTTGGCAACAGAATTACTAGAGATTTGGATAAATAAATAGACACTTTGTTAGTGTTCTTTACTCAAGTGTGTAAACATAGAGATACTCTTCTGTGAGAAAATCTTACTTCTACTTGTAAGATTTCATAGTTTTAGAGCCCCCCACTTCATATATATGAGAAACATTATAAAAATTGAGCATATTATATTCACGAATATGTATGTATTTTTATATAATCACAATTAATAAAAAAGAGGCCATCAATTTGAAAGAGAACAATAGAAAGTACATGTGAAGGTTAGGAAAGGAAAAGAAGGGAGAAATTATGTAGCATTATGATCTCAAATAAAGAAAAAGAAAAAATTGATTAAACAAATTATGTTTTATTTTTACCATATTTTTGTTTGGCTTGTTTTTAATTTGAATATTGCTTTTAAAAATTGTTTAAATCACAATGTTGGCACTTTTTGAATAATAAAATATGATTTATATTTAACATTTGATATTTAATATTAAATATGATTTTATATCATAAGTCTGATATAAAATATGACACCTGTGTGCTGGATGTTTAAGAAATATGACTCAATCTAGCATAGGATGCCTTTTTGGGTGGGATATTATATGACTCCCATATTAACATATGAGTTGTTGGCTATTATGAATATGCTATTATAAATTACTGATAATATACCAAATAAAAATTAGTGATAACTTAATTGACAGTTGACATGTCACACTATTTATGATTTTCTTGTGAGAAAAGAGTTAATGTAGCTGAATCTTAATTTCCTAATATGAAAATATAAAGAACATAATCATACAGTTGTCTAAGTCACGGGAGGCTTTTAAATTTTTTGCCATTTGATGATAAATAGAATTTCATTCAGGAATATAAATTATTAAACAATTCACTGCAACAAGAATAGAGTTAGAGTACTATATTTTACTCATAAATGTGATGTACCTACAATGCTATCTGTTCAGGATGTTATTGTAATATTGAAGGCAATTAGAAGTGGAGCTGGAGGGCGGGAAAGACAGAAGAAAGGCTTTTCCATCTAATTGAAATCGTATGCTTCCCCATTACATTGGACTACTCCTGTGCACAACTGTTGTGGGCAGTGGAGATTACCACCCACTTAAAAATTCAAGCTGAAACATAAAGCTGCTGTTCAGCACCACACCCAATAACATACCCCAAACAGATTTGTTTTATGAGAGGTCCTTTGTAGTTAAGCAAAATTGTATTTAAATAATCTGCTTAGCATAATGTGAAAGCTCAGAATAATAAAGTAAAAACACACAATGCTCTACTCATCACTCTATTTGTAATATTCCCTACCAGATGACCATTTTCCCACAGTCTGGCTGTACTAGCCCTGAAAATAACTAATACTAAAATGAAGATTTACTTTATAATTCGGTAAAGGATGGTATATCATCTACAGATATAAACTGGCATATTTCTACTTTAGCATTTCTTTTAATCATAAACACGATGCAAGAAATGAACTTTTCAACCATATGAAACTAAAGGTGTTGTCTCCACTTAAGAGATTTGGATTTTCCTATCCCTTCTCTTTGTCTCTCTTTCCCCAACTCCTTCTCATATCCATTTTCCTCCTCACATTTTTCCTTTCAGTATTTAGATGCTCAAGATAACTATGTGACTTTGTATACTGGTTCATTGTATGTAACATTGTATTCAATGTGTTTAAAACATTGACCTAACAGAGGCTGCATCTTCAGTATAAGCAGAAAATCCTCTAGTTCACTGGCCATTTCTTCTGTATTAACTATCCATTTCTTTGTTCATCTATAAGAAAATGAGATCATAAAACATTTAATGTTCGTTCCTTTTGGAAATAGTCATAGGTTTCCTTGGTGAAAATAACTGCAGCAAAGCTAAGAGACTGTAGATGAAGTTGTGAATTACCTATTATGCAGCTAATTGCCCTATTAGAAAGAATGAAATGGGACACCTAGATGCAATGATTGAAAATATCAAAAAAATTAGAAGAAGGTTAAAAAATTATTCTAGGTAGCTATGTGTGGTGACCAATCTTTAATCCCACACCCAGAATGTATAAAGAGGTAAAGCTTCATCAGTTTTAGGCTAGTCTGATCTATATTGTGAGCTTCAGGCCTACCAGGGTCACACACAGAAGCAATAAAAAACAAAACCACTAAACAAAAGCAATAAAGAAAGGCAGAAAGAAAGAAAGAAAGAAAGAAAGAAAGAAAGAAAGAAAGAAAGAAAGAAAGAAAGACAGGAAAGGTACTATAGGATTATACCCATTATCTCATAAGTGTATATAAAACATCCATTTCTAAAAACAATCTTTATAACTGATATGCATTTTTTTCAAATAATAATATAACAATTCCTGGAATGCTCATAATATTCTTTAAATTCATTTATTCACACATTAGAATTTGGTAGGAAAAAAGCATACAAGGAATGTTCTGAGACAATAGAGGATTATTGTTCATTAGACACCTGAATAGAAGATGTACTTACTGTAGCAACCAGTGTAGCTGATGACCTCAGTCAAACAGTAACTTAAGTAATCTTTGAAAAAAGAATCATGCTCCCTGTAGTAAAGCATTATGCCATTTTTCTTATCATGTGCAATTAAGGGCTGATTATTAAAAACAGCTTAGCATTGTCATTTCTTCTCATATTTAACTTAGTTAACCTTAAAGAGCCATTATCATGAAAGAGTACTTTCTTATAAAATCTGGAAATTATTGCTTTGCAGTATAGAAGCCTGTTCTTTGATGGTGATTTATTTGTCTATCGATCTGACTTATTGGTACAGTTTCTATTTCTATTTCTACGCATCTCAATTTTTGTCATTTTCATACTGTCTTCCAGGATCTCATTTTCCAAAAAAGGCATCCTGGAGAAGACTATGAAACACACACACACTTTCAATATAGCCAGTTTTGCATTCATTTTCATGAATACATTCTCCTCATTGATACAAATTTTACAAATTAAGTATTCTCTGCATACACTATATTAACTTACCTGCTTACAAGGTAAGGAACAGATATTTTGTAAAACTCATATAATTCCAAGTATGCCGGTAAAAAAAAGAGAAATTTAGATGGCAACATGCAATATGTGGAGAACTAAAATACGTACTAATGTCACTAGTTCCAAGCTAGTTTAATAAGTTTCAAAAAATCAAATGCAAAATCAATTTTCTGTTTAATGCGTTGGTGTAACCCAACAACCAGCACGGCTATTTGTAAAACTGCCACATGTCAGTGGATTGAGAACAAATGTAAAGGTAATTTTGTTGACCTCTCTGTGAAATTGTTTCACTGTGAGTACTTGCTTTGTTTCAGAGAATTTCATGAGTAGGAAATTAAATCAAGAAAATAATTCTATGATCATTAGTTGAAACAATGAAAAATTATTTGCTTGTTCTATTCATTACTTTATTATTTGGAAATATTATGGTTTATAGTTATTTCTCATCTGTTTCTTGGAAAAAAGACACAATAGGTAATAATTAGATATATTTATCATGTGAAATGTATCCCAAACGTTGGTATAAAAATAAGTTGACTTGTTTAATAAAAAAATAAGGCTTTGAAACTAAGTACTAAGTACTTTCAAAGATTAGGGGAAATGTGAGTCTCTAACTGTTGAATATCACTAACTTCAAGACATCGAAATGACCATATTGAATTCTGATAGGCATTTTGTTAAAGGTACTTCACATTTATTTTAATTCAATAATTTAGTTATGTGTAGGAAAATTATTTAGAGATAAACTGAATTTTATAATTTTTAATAATACTATAGAGCTTTATTGTCCCCTTCAATGATGGTTTCATTAATGGTTCCCTATGATAGAGGATATAGTGTTTGTATCTACTTGAAATAGTAGCACAAATTGGAAAATAAAAATAAGCTCACCTATTAATGAAACATTATTGACATTTAAAAGCCCTGATTCATTAACTAAAGGTAAAGCATACTGGAATTGCAATTCAAAATCATGATTTCTTCCACAGAATAGTAAAGAAGGATATACCAATATATTATAAATATTTCCATATCTAAGAAACATAAAAAGTAAATTTTAATGACAATAATTAGTACCAGAGATAACGCCCTAAAATTTACTTTTAATTCTACATATTATACATGTCAATGTCATTTCATTTGTTGATTGAACAACTAATATGGATGCCAAACTTGGGCTAGATTTTCGTAAAGAACTAGTATAGGCCAGGAGAGGCACGGTCTGCCCTGGGCCGTAGGCACCAGACCCTACTCAGTGTGTGCTGCTCTCCATCTCCTGTATACACTCCACTTCCCAGGCCACACATCTATGTGCAGTCCTGGAGACAGGCAATCATCAGGAAACAACAATCCCAGAGACCAGCATACGTCAGAGAAGAGCACCAACGATCAGGGCACAGCAGAGACAGACAATCATCAGGCTCCAACAGCTCCCCACCTGCTCCAATTCCTGGCCCTTATCTCCACCTGCAATAGCAGAGACCAGATACCACCAGAGACTACCAGTTCTACGTTTAGCTCCAGAGGCCTGCTAAAACTCAGGAAAAACCCGAGGACTGCTACTACCCAGGAACATCAGCTCTGCCTACAATCCTTCAGGGCCTACTATCATCAGGCACCTACAGACTTACTAACACTAGGGTCAAACAGATGGCTAGAGGTCAGTGTAAGAACGCAAGCAACAAAACCCAGGGCCACATGGCACCTCCAGAACCCAGCTATCCTACTTAAGCAAACCCTGGATACACTAATGCAACTGAAACACAAGAAAATGATCTCAAATCTGATGTTATGAAAACCACAGAGGCACTGAAACAGGAAACTAACTCCCTCAACGAAGCTCTCCTCCTCTCCCTCAAGGTGATCACTTTCCCCAAGAGAGGTAGCCTTGTCAGGCCACAGAGGAAAGGGATACCGGCAGTACAGATGATAATTAATAGGCTGAGGTCAGTTGTTAGGAGAGGAGGGCTACGCTGTCTAAGGACTAGGGGAGGGAGGGAGACGATGTGAGAGCAGGAGGGTAGGATCAAGAGGAGGCAAGGGAGGGGGTTATAATAGGGATGTAAAGTGAACAAACTAAAAATGTAAATTATAAAGAAGAAATACAAGAAAATCCAATCAACAGATAAAGGAAGTTCAAAATCCATTAAAGAAATATAGAAAATACAATCAAATGGGAGAAAGAAATGAATAAATTTGTTCAAGATCTAAAAATGAAAATGGAAGCAATAAAGACAAGAGAACATGAGGCAATCTGGAGATAGAAAACCTAGGAAGGAGAAAAGGAACTAAAAACACAAGCAATGTTCAGAGGTGGCAGAGATGGAGACAGAGGAGGCTTCTGAGGTGGCCATGGCATGGACTGAGGTGGTTTTGGTGAAGGAGGACGAGGTGCTCCTAAGTAGCCTCCTGGACCTTCGATGGAAAAGATGAGAGAAAGAAGGGGCAAATGTGGAGGACCTGGGAAAAATGGATAAAGGCAAATTCCATCATGAAAGCAGAGACTTACCTTATTAGAGACCTGCAGAACTGCATTGATGACTAAGCTTACTAAAACAGAAACTGTTTTAAATTTACAATTCCATCTTTATAATTTTCATAACAACATTATGAATATTTCTTGTCTGTACGTTGTTGTTTTCACCATTTGTGAAGAAATATTAAAACAAGTGAAATGGTAATGTGCTGAGTTGTGTTTTTATTTTTTTTCCTTTTAAAGATGGTTGCTTTCAGGTGTAACAGTTAGAACACCTTGTGAGCATGATCAGCATCATTGTGAAGAAAGAGGACCTCTAACTGTAACAATATTCGTGTTTGTGATCTCTTAAAATAAAATTCCAAATGCGTATAAACTGAAAAAACCCTACATATGAATTAAGAAAGATATGTGCTAATCCCACTACATGGGAATACCTCAGATACTGGCTGAGACATGAATGTCTATGCATAGACAATGCTTCTTGTTGGCTACAGAATCCCTGTGATTTATTATTAGATGACATTCTTCATATGACATGATAAAAGATTTACAGGTGCCTTTTTGTCTGCTCATACAAAGAGCAGAGATCTAGCCTTAATTGTTCTGTGTATCATGCACACCTTATACATTTATAATTTTAGGACTTTATAATGCTTGTGACAAATTATATGTCAGACCTGACAGGATTCATTCCTCTCAGAATGCTGGACATTGACATCCTGCATCCTTCATGTTCCAGTCCCAAGCACTTCAGTTGCTGTTCCTCATCAGAAAAGGACACCTCCCAGGACAGCTTCGAAGAAACTTCCTATTCCAATTGGTCCAGCATTTCAGACTGTCCAATACAGGACTCTAAGTAAGCCTGCAATTTCTCAACATTTAGAAACTAGACCACAAATCTTATTCCTAGCTTGTTAACCACTTCCCAAATTTTATGTGGGCCACCTACATATTAATCCCAAATCAGCCCGAAGAAATCTTAAGAGAACATTGCCCCATTTCCCTTAGGAGGATTGGGTAGGTTTTTTGTTTCTTTCTTGGGCGATAGATGTTTATTTTCACTGGGAGTTGGTTATAGGTTATTATTGATCTTATTTAAAGAGAAAGAAAGATTGATCTCAGGGATTTCTCTCTTTTTCTTTGTCTGTCATTCTTAGGTTTGGAGATAGGGGCTGAAAAGAAGCAAGGGAAAATATGTAAATATATCGGGATGATAAGACAAAAAGTAGATTAATGAATCTACTCCTCAACTTAATGCCTTATTGTTACTCATAGGGTATTTTTAATCCACTGGTATAGAATTTTTTTTATATAGACACAAAATAAGTTTAATTTTAGATACATTGGCATAGAATTCAAATTTAAGATTATTCTTCACACACATTATATATATTTCTACTCTAATATGTGATATTCTACCCATACTGCTTATATGTAATACAAGGTGTACTTCCAATAATTTGAAAGTGCTATTTTAGGTTGTCTAGGATAATTAAGTTATACAAGTTAATTGTTACTTGATCAAATAATGGTCATGTCTATTTTTAACCACAAGAATGTGCATCCTAGGTATAATAGATATAATTCTATAGAAAGATAAGGTAAAATAGTTACATAGGTCTTGAAAATATTAGAGACATACAGAATATGGTACTTAAAGATATTTTTATTATTTTAAAGACTCATTGACAATGAGACAGGTTAACTCCTGGCAAAACTAAGCCTACCGCAAAGAAGTTGATGTGTATCAAAGAGCCTCTTTATGGAGATGGCCACAAATGTGGCAAACAAACCACTGGGCAAAATATCCTCATATCTGCCACAGACAGAAATCTGCTGAAAAATGGACAAACTCGGATGCAGGCAGAGTTGACAGCCAAACTCTGCCAAGACAAGGTAAGCAAGTCCTAAGTAGTTCCTGCCTCATAAATATGTCTGTTGTATATATGGGCCAGTAGGCTGAAGATAATGCTCCAACATTATAAAGAATTTTGGGTGACTTTTCACACAGCAAACCATCTCTCTTGGCTTCTCATTTTGGAAGCTGCTAACCTATACTCTCAGAATACTCAGGTAACTAATTTTATTCCTTCTCAAGTCTCATGTCAGATTGAAGACCAGCTAGTTTAGTTTTACAATTAAGCTTGTTGTTTAGGGGTTAAGATGTTTCTAGATCTAGATAGATGTTTTAAGTTGATAATGATGAGATATGATAGATACTGATTTACATCCAGAATTTTAGACACACCAATATAGGAGAGGTATTTTCTTCAAGGCTGCCAAATACAAATTGTCAAAACACTAAGAATGTAACAATTATATAATTCTTGATTTTTTTGTGATTCTTCTTGCTGTAGGTAGCTTATTGTACATATGTGTAATAATATAAATGTTTATGTAAAAATAAAAATTATATTTAATAAAAATATCAAAGCTAAAAAAAAAGAGATCTGGCACCTATGTCAATCTTTGTACATGCTTATGAAAGATTTGCATATTAAATAAAGGTAATATTTATCATTAAGATTGTAGATTTTTACATTTCTCCTACCTTCCTAGATATTCTGACATAAGTTCTGATCTTTAATTCAATTTTTATTATTTCCATGATAAAGTTTATATATCTTTAACGCAAATCACAAGCTATGTTGGAGTAAAACATTATAGGAATAGTATAGTCCTGGAAAAAGAAAAGCAACATGGACACATAGAGAAGAAAAAATAACTCCATCTTTATAAACAGAAGAGTTTAAAAGAACGTTTTTAGGGCCGCCAACAGTTTGGCAAGCATCACACAAGTCTCCTCCAACTTGTAAGGCTGGAGCTGGTCCAAGTCTCTGGTAGTCAGAGCGCATCTGAGCGTGTTGTTCATCTGGCACCTGAGAGCTTTGGCTATGTTTGCAGCATTTTCTATTCATTCTTTATAGCAATGTTTTCCTTCTATTGAAAGTAGGATTTTTTCCTCACATAATTTATACCCAGTATAGTTTCCCTTATCTCTGTTCCTCCTAGTTTCTCCCCATCTCCCCTCTAACCCAGAACCATCCGGTTTCTGTCTCTCATTAGAAACAAACAGGTTTGTAAGGGATAGTAATAAAATAAAATACTATATAATAAGATAAAAAACAAAGACTGGCACATCAACATTGTCATAGGAGAAAATAAAAACAAAACAAACAAAAAACATAAGGAAAAGATCCCAAGAGAAGGCATAAGAAACAGCGATTCACTCATTCTCACACATTCTGAAACCGCATATAAGCAGTAAACTGGAAGCCATAATGTATATGGAAAAGAGCTATAGTGTAAAAATAGAGAAGAAAATACAGAAGTAAATTAAAGCAAAAATAAAAAATACTAAGGAAATTTTCTTAAAAGAACAAAAGCTCTGACACACCATTAGGAGATAAAGGAATATCCAAAGACGCTTATGAGTTCATTTCCTGTGGGCCACTTCCTGCTGTGGATGAGGTCTGCACTTAAGTATAGTTTGATTCCCCAGTAAGATATCACTTGCAAGTGACTACTAATTGTTTTGGGGTTGGGGATACGGTAGTGTATCTACTTCTCTTTTCACCTATCAGACCCTATCTGGTGAAGAACCATGCAGGGTCTATGCATGTTGCTTCAGTCTCTGTGAGTTCATATGTACATCAATCTTATTGAGTTTAGGATTCCTTAATCTCCTTTGTCCCCTCTGGCTTTCATGCTCTTTCTACCTGATCCTCCACAGGATTCTCTGAACTCCAAAGGGAGGGATTTGATAGATATATCCATTTTAGAGACAATTGTTCCAAGGTCTTGCATTCTCTGCATATTACCTCGCTCACTTCCATCTGTTGTAGGATGAAGATTCTCTGATGATGGCTGAATAAGACACTGATCTATGCTCATAGGGTATCAAGTCTCTTCTTGGTAACCTGCTATCCTTCCTCTGAGTGCCACCAGGTCTCCCCATCCAGGGGACATGGTCAAATATGAGGCACCAGAGTTCGTGTGAAAGTCATACCCCACTCTCCACTCAACTGTGGAGAATGTTCTGTCCATTGGCTAGACTGAAATCCCCCTCAGGAACAGTCATAGGGGATGGGAAAAGGGGAAAATGGGAGGGAGGGAAGAATGAGAGGATACAAGGGATGGGATAACCACTGAGATGTAACAAGAATAAATTAATAAAAAATTTAAAAAAAGACACTGATCTATGAGAACAGCAGAATGACATTAGGAGTCATTTTATTGTTACACTTTGTGATTGATTGATTGTTTCAGAACAGTGATATTTGGATGTCTAAGTCTCAGGTTCTTGTTCTCAAAGGGGTGTTGTGTATGGGTTCCATCTCATGGAGTGATCCTTAGGTCATATCAGCTATTGGTTGGTTCTTGCCTCAAACTTTACTTCACTATTGCCGTAGCATATTATGCAGGCAGGTAAATCAAAGAGTTTATGGCGGGTTCCTAATTATGTTCCTCTCTTGGTAGCATCCAGGAAGCATCCAACTTTCCTGATCCAAACCTGCTAGCTCTTAGAGTTGAAGGCTCTCTGTACCCAGCAACTAGACTTTTCTGTGTTCAATGAGTTGTATAGGTGTTGGCAGTATGTTTAAATGTCTCTCAGCCATTTTTATTTTTTCTTTTGAGAATTCTCTGTTAAGTCTGTAACCTATTTTAAATTGGTTTATTTGTTTTCCTAATATATAGTTTTTTAAGTTATTTTTATATTTTGTGTATACAGCACTATCAGATATGTGATACATGGTTAAAATATTTTCTCATTCTATAGATGCCACTTTGCCCAAATAATCATGTCCTTTGCCTTGAAGAAGATTTTTAGTTAATGAGGTCCCATTTATTAGTTGTTAATCTTGGTATGTTTTCTATGATGTTCTGTTTTTTTTTTTTTTAAGTCTTTTCTTGTCCCAGTGAGTTCAGTGATATCCCTATATTCTGTTGTCAGGCTCAGTGTATTTCATTCTATGCTGAGGTATTTGTTCCACTTGGGGATGAGTTTTGGGTGGGATACTAAGTCTGGATTTCCCCAATTCTTTTACATCTAGTTTCCCCAACACCATTTGTTAAACATGCTATGTTTTTGGTTTCTATACCAAAATTCAGCTGGCCATAGGTGTGTGGATTTAAGTCTGTGTTTCAGTTTAATTCTATCAATAGGGTAACTGTTTTGTTCCAATGCTATGCTGGTTTTTTTTACTACTGTTGCTCTGTAGTACAACATGAAGCCTAAGATGGTGATACTTCCATCAGTTTCTTCATTATTCCGGATTCTTTTAGCTGTCCTGTTATTTGTTTGTTTGTTTTTGTTTTAGGGTGTGTGTATGAGTGCGTGTGTATGAGTGTGTGTGTGTGTGTGTGTGTGTGTGTGTGTGTGTGTGTTTCATATGGATATGAAAATTGTTTTTTCAAGATTTGTGAAGTACTTTTCTGGAATTTTGATGAGGATCCATTGAATCTGTAGACTACTTTTGGTAGAAAGGTTTCTTTGATTATATTTATCCTACTGATCTAATAGAGTTGGAGAGCTTGTCTTATTCAGATACCTTGTCAATTTCTATTATTTTTAAATTATTTATTCACTTTACACCCAAAATGCTGCCCCCTCCCTCTTCTTCTCCTGGTCTCACTCTCCCCATTTTTGCTAAACCCCCTTTTCTATTCCTAAGAAAAAGGAAACTCCCCCTACCAACCTACCCCAGCACATGAAGTCACATCATGACTGACCACATACTCTTCCCCTGTGGCCTGGAGTGGTAGCCCCACCAGGAGGAAGTGATTAAATAGCAGCAAACAGTACCACTGTCAGAGACAGCCCCTACTCCCCCTACTAGGGTATTCACATGAAGCCAGAGCTGCCCATCTGCTACATCCGTGTAGGGAGCCAAGGCCCAGTCAGAGGACAGCTATGCTAGGCTCATATCATTAAGCATAGCAAAATATGATTAATAGTGTCAGGAGTTGACTCTCTCCCGTGGGTGATGATGTATTTAATGCTTTGATTTTTCTGTACCTAGGAATTTTTGCTGGTACTGTCTAATTGGTGTTCTGTATGCTTCATGTAGATTGATAGGCCCCTCCCTTTTTCATTTAGGATAATTTTCTTCTACAATTTTGTTGAAAACATTTTCTGGGTCTTTGAGCTAATATTCTTATCCTTCCTTATTCCTGTTGCTTGTAGGTTGGGTCTTTTCAATGTGTGTCAGATTTCCTGGCTGTTTTCTCCCTGTATTATTTTTGGATTTAACATTTTCTTTGATTGACGTTTTCATTTCTCCTACTATGTCTTCAACCCCCAAGACTCTTTCTTCTATCTTTTGTATTATGTTCGTGAAACTTGCTTCTGGAGTTCCTCTTTGAGTTCCTCAATTTTTCACTTCCAAATTTCCCTTAGTTTGGGTTTTCTTTCTTGATTCTACTTCTGCTTTCAGGTCTTGAACTGTTTCATGCATTTCCTTCTAGGAGTTGTTTGTGTTTTTACAGATTTCTTCATTTTCTGTTTAAAAATTTTATATCCAAAAAGGTATTTTAAGATCATTGTCTTGTATTTCAGCTATGTTTCAATTTTTAAAGCCTACTGTGCTAGGATTTCCTAGCTCTAGTGGAGCTAAGTCATAGGCTGTTATTGATTCTGTTTTTATGCTGCCATCTAGGCATCTGGATTTGAGAAAATATATATATATATATATAACACAGATATATATATATATAAGCATATATATGTATATATGTACTCAGATGCTAATATCTGTTTTTTCTTTGTGGGGGTATATTTTGTATTTTGTTGCCTTCTCTGGTTTTAGTTGGATGTCTTTTGCCTGGTAAGAAATTTTTTCTGGGATCCTAACAGATTGCAGATCATTGGAGGTTCTGAATAAAATTTGTTTCTAGACTTTGATAATAACACAGTATAGCTAAATTATTTAAAAATATTTTTTCAGTCTCAAAATGTAAATCAAGAAGTATGTGAAGCTATGAAACTGAACATTTTTCTCTCTTTATGACATGCCTCCTTGAACTCTTAATCTTATTTCCTCTGCAGTTTCTCTTGTTGTTGTTGACACCTCGGAATAATGACAAACCTGCTCTTTCTTCTTATTTATAAAATATTTTAATTCTGTATCTTCATATTTTATGACTCCTTTAATATTGTATTTTAATGTGCATTTTCATAATACAAACAATGAATATTTTGTTTTTTATTTTCTTTGATGCCAACAAATGGAGACTTGTAGGTTTTTAAAGATACTATATACTATATATAGTTAAGGATTTGTTAGGTTAAGTAAAAACAACAAATGATAAGATTCTCTTTTGACAAAACACTTAGAGACCAAAGTACTATAAACTAACGCAGACACTGATTATATGCACTGTTTGTGCTGTGAACAGGTGATTATAAAGAGATAACAATGTGACATAAACTTTAATCTTCACTATTAACACATTTATTGTGAATTAAAATGAAGCATAGATCTTTTAGAAATGTAGAGAGTGAGAATAATTATTCAGGTAAAGTGTATCATTTTAGGGAAGAGAGTGAAATATTTGTCAGAATTCTTAAGAGTATTCTAACATTGTTTCTGGAGATTTCAATTGTGGAAACTGGAGTTAATAAAAATATAAAGATGTAGCTTAAGAATACAAGGCTACTGCTTTGGGGAGTTTATTTTGGTACTATTAAGTTTGTTTTCTCTGTGAAGCATTTCCAAGTCTCTTTAATTATCCCCTCTCTTTTACCAAACATTATGAACTCTAAAATGAAGTCCCACCTAACTGGTTAGTGTATTGCTACCATATAGTCTTCCCTCGTGGTCTTTATCTTACTCTGTCAGCTCAGCTAGTCCATATAAATTGCTATGAGTTTTAACTTGTGAAAACATAACAGCATACAGGAACTGAATCAAGTAGTTGAAGTAGATGGTGATGAGCAGGTCAATGGGAGGAAAACAGAGACATACATGAGTGAAGAAGACCCCAGTCAGGATGTGCTCTTCCTTTTCATGGTCTTATTATACATCCTTTCCCCTTGTATTAACTTAATTAACAGTCCTTAATTAACTGAGATGGCAGCCTTAGGTCACTATTCCTGTCTTCCTAAAATGCTAGATTTTGAGCAAATCTAGTTAGTTGATACTAATTCTCTTTTCCCAACTAGTGGCTTGTAGCTTGAGCTGCAGTCTAAGAGCAGGAGTAGGAGATACTAACACAATTGTACTTCTGATAGTATGTATTTAAAAGCCTAAATATCAATCAATATATAAAAAGATTAGTGTTAACATATATACATATTTTAGTGATAATTAAATAAATTTGCCTTCAAGACTCATATATAAACAAAATGTTCATTATTATACATGAAATTTTCTTCAAAATTATATAAAGACATTTAATAAATAAAGTCTAGTGAACAAACTGTTTTTTCCCAGAATTTAAGATATTTTTAGCAGATAGGATTGTACAATCAACTTTACCTTCTCACTTGTCACAGAGACCATTTTGCACTACACCTAAAAAGACTCCAGTTAAACTAATATCAAAGATGGAATTGCTACCCAAAACACACTTTTTTATCATACCAACATCATTTCATAGGCTCTAGGGCTTATTTGAAACAATTTGAAGAGATAGGGAACATTGAGAGGATGACAGAGAATATGACTTATCTCTCTTGTGTAACAAATGCACTTTCCAGCATGTTGGTATATAATAGTAACTTCTCCTTCGCATCACCCATGGTGGAGAGCCTGGGCCTCTTGCTGCCCCATCGATATATTCTTATTCTCTGTCTATGTTATCATCGAATGAAATCAGAAATCTTTTTATTAACTCTTGTAATTTTTTAGATAATATCTAAAGATCTTCTTCCAAATTAAATATAAAATTTGTACTAATGAGCATAATGACAGAAGGAATAGAACACATGATCATATTCCGTGGTTGAATTATAACTATGGCAGATACTTTATAAGTTCTGTAGAACTCCCACTTAACCACACATCAGTAGGTAGGAATTCTCACCAATTATTTTGAGAATTAACAAACTAGTAAACAGGAAAAAGAACTAACTTACCACTGAAATAGATAACACATTCACAGATTCAGTTAAGCTAAGAGTTGTCACCGGGCTTGAAAGAAGTCTAATATAGTCGTTCATTGTTCTATCTCTTGTTTTTATATTGACATAGACTTCCTAAAATCCACACCACAGCTGGTCTTTCTTCTCGATTGTTTCTTTAAATGGAACTTGAATATCTCACAATTCTTACAGACTACATTCTGTCATGTGATTTATATATCATTGGAGTCATAGTAATCTTCTTTTGGCTCATTGCCCAGATAATTAGTGTCTACACACACACACACACAATCAGTAGATACTCAATAGATATTTGTCAAACTAATCAATAGAGGATTGAGGTTAATCTATTGTTGCTTGTATTTCTACATTCTATTAAAAATAGATGGGGTAAGAAACCCTAAGAAATATACTAGCAAAGACCAACCATACTGACAAAGGACTATAAAGAATATACAGCAGTGAAAATACAAATATTTGCAATACTTGTAAAGAGCAAGTGTACATAAATCATTGGTAGTCTACGCTTTACCACTGTAGTTATTGGCATTACAGAACATAGTTTCAAATAGCCTTTTTTTCCTCAAGTCAAATCTCTTAACAGGAATGGTGCTGTAGCTGTACAGTCTGGTAAGTTTCTAGAATCTAATGATTCATGAATGCAGCCCAACTCTGCATTTGCAAGAAAAGTTTCACCTCCTTCTTGACTTAGAACAGAGTAAGTCATAGACAAGTTAATGATATATTTGGTCATAAAATAAAGAATAAGACAACTCAGGAGAAGAGACTATAACTAGCTTTCTCTTCCTCAGGAGCCTTTATTGTGTATGAATATCAAACATTTTCAAATGGTTGTGAAAGCATTTACCTTAAGTATATGTCTATATAGCTATTGTTACATATAAAATATAATCATAGGCACTTTAAAAGTGTGACAGGGTAGTAAGTTGACAACAGTGGAGAAAAGTTGTGTAAAGAACAAATTATAGATATTAAACTAACAGAGAGTAGTATAGAGAATGTTAAATGCATTGTTGGACAAAAGCATTTTAGTCCATTGGTGAGAAGACACCCTTGGAAACACAATGCTTTATGTAAGGTAAGCCAACAAAATATGAAAACATAGTTTAAATAAATATTTGAGCCAAATTATTAAGTGCTGTCCTCAGAGTTCAACAGATTAAAGGTGACATGGGCCAGCAGGTTGTCTGTGTTTTAAGACAGGTTTCTGATAGGGAGCTGTCAGCAGGCACAGAAGAAAAAAGCTAATGTTGCGAAGTCTTGGATAAGCTCTTTTTCTTTAAAGCAAGCATATTAAGAATTACATTGCCTTATATCCTATTTTCAGGGAAGAAATAGAGTGATCAGAATGTATCACACAGTAGGATGGAGTCAGCAAGAAGCTAATCAAACAGTGTTATTAAGGGAACACAGGTTATCTCAAAGCACACAGTAGCCTTGGGACTGATTACTTCATTCTCTTCAGGGGGCGGGGCGGGGGGAGTTAACAAGCTCTGAAGAATCAAAGTGTTTAGTCCTTCAGGGCCCAGGCCTGAGGCACAGACTGGTCTAGGCAAGTCCACCTCTGAGCAAACAGACAAAGCTAGGTTCCTTTCCTCAGGGCCTCTGAGAAAGCCTTGGATCATTCCAGCTCTCCAGTAAAAGGCATGTTTTCAACTATTTTCCACTTATTCAATAGCTGATAACATACAAGAGAAAGAAGGTAAACTATATCATAAAAAGAAAGTGGATACATTTTTGAGTTACTGAATGTGAAAAAATGAAATTTAGAAGGAAAAAAAAACCAGTTTTACCTTGACAGTGAAAAATGGTGGAGACAGAGATAAAGTAGCAAAGGGTAATGAGGACGAATTACTGGTACAGGCCTCTGTAGTATTTGGTTGAGCCATGGGAAATTATATGGCATTGGATGCAGAGACACCTAATATACAAATACAGAAATGCTCAAAAGAGAACGTTAAATGCGACAAGGGAAAGTCTGAGCATATTGTTACAAGTAAGATTGTAGTAGCCTAACTTCATAAGAGCCAACACGGTTAAGGGTCTTAGTGAGCAAAATTAGAGCCATGATGATGCCTCTGTAAGAGAGAAGTGGGAAACATGGAAAGAAAAGAAGAGTGCTGCATGTGCTGTAGAGAAAGGTAGGACTGGAATCGAGTTGTAAGGGCAGGGATAGGTGTGGGAGAGGGCTGAAGTAGGGTGAGGTTGAAGGTGGAACATGTCATGGCACATTGGGGTTAGCAGCAGGGTAGTGTGCAGCAGCCTGGAACTTGCACAGATGCAAAGTTCACCACCATCACCATCTGCAACCTGCCTCAAGGTCTGAGGACAGCCTTGCCTTTGGACAATGACAGAGGCCCATAGAGTTGAGGAACAATTCACTTCTAGGGCTGGAGTTCCTCAAAAGACCACCATAGGACCATGAGATGGAACCATAAGATGTCTCTGAGAAACATGTGTAGGTTAGTGATCATGATGCAGCTGAGGACTGGGTTGATGTCCGTGGCCAGTGTTGTCACTGAGTTCCAGGCAGATGTCCATGGTCTATGGAACAACCTGAGGCAATGTTGATGTCAGTGGGCAGTACAGCTGCAGGGAACCATGTTAATGTGAGTGGCTTGCACTGCCACCTTAGACCATGATAATTTCTGGGGTCTGGACTGTGTACAAAGGCCTTATCTGTGTCCGTGATCATACTGGAGCCAGAAGTTGTGTTTGTCATCTGTGCTGTCCCAAGATATCATGTAGAGATGCATGATCCATGTCCCTAATGAATGTGAACAGCAAAAAAGCTACATTGCTAGAGATATGGACTGTAGATGCATAGCTGAGAGGGAGGGAGATAGAAGGCTTCTCTGACACACCCCAAAGCTCCCCAGAGAAAACTAACAGCATAAACAGGAAGCCAGTTAAGAGAGCTGTTAAAAAGTGTGGTAAGATTGCTGAAGTTAGCTGTCCCCAATTGATGGCTTCCAGCAGGCATGGGAAAAAGGAAGGACTCAGTTGTATTTAAGGAGCAGGTCACTGAGAATTTGACCACACTACAGTGAATATAGAGACAATACATATTGGACTTGATTTTTCTTATTTCTTTTTGATGTTGTTGTTGTTGTTGTTGTTGTTTTTGTTGTTGTTGGGGGCAAGGAGGTCACTAGGGGGACATGGAAGGACTGGGAAGTGATTGTGATCAGAGTGTATGATGTGAAATCCCCACAGAATCAATAAAAATATTATGTTGAAAAATTGTTATAGTACAGTGTCTAAGAGAAAAATCAAAGAAATTGTTTACAAAAGAAAGAAAAGAGATGAATTTTTTCTGATTAATATCATTGGTGTGTAACACTCATACTATATTTAAATATGAATAGTCCAGAGAGTTACCTCATCAGTTGAGTGGAGCAGCTGTTTTTCTATCATGAAATGGCATGAGAAATAGCAAAACTGGAGGAAATTAGAAAATCATAAAGGTGTGGATGACATTCTGTTACATGACTTAGCAAAAAAAAAAAAGAAAAAAAAAAAGAAAAAAAAAAGAAAGAAAGAAAGAAAGAAAGAAAGAAAAACAAAACGAAAAAGAAAAGCAGAAATTATGAGACTGAAGTCTGAAGCCAGGCAGCAGCAGGCACTCTTCTTTGGTGAGGACACATTTTCCATGGGTCTATCTCTAGATAGGCCACATTTTAGGTAATATCATTCCATTGTTACCAGTCAAATGTAGGAGCTGGTGGAACTATACACACACACACACACACACACACACACACACGCACACGCACACGCACATGCACATGCACACGTGTACTCACACAGAAATACACACACACATACACACATGCACGTGCACACATGTACTCACACACAGAAACACACACACACACACATACACACACACACACACACACAGGATTTCCCACAAGAAAACATAGAAGAATGATTTCTTATGTTTCAGAAACAATGTTAAAATTTTTCCCATATTTATATTGCTTCAGTGAATCTATCTGTTCAGCTGAAACTGTCATTGATAGTAATCTGAAAGCATATGTTGACTGTAAATAATGTCAAGTGCTTTTAATTCCTGAACACCATGAGAAAGATCAGACAAGTAGTTCTCAAAATGTTCTTTACAATTAATAATATGAATTACCATTTATGAACTACTCTGTACAGAGGACTTCATGAGAAAATGTATAGAAATGCTAAGAGTTAGCCACAAAGCAGAGGGCCCATGAAGCCTTTAGGGACTCCAAAAGTGTTGTAACTCAGTACCTTTGTAAAAACAAATAAATATCACAGTACTCAACATATAAGGCCTGGATTGCACAGAGCTTTTTAATAACATGGTTAACAAATAATTTTAACATATCTATTGAGAAATGATCACAGGGACATAAAACTATATAGGACCATGACAGTCAGAATGTGAGTAATCCTTTCCAGTTACTTCTGATGTCAAAAGGAGGGAAGGAATAGTAGAGAACAGAATATAGACAGAATTCTTGGCTTATTTCTGAGCAGTATGTTCACTTAAAGATAGCTTAAATAAACATGGAATGAGATTTGGTAAAACTCATTGGAGCTACAAGTTTTTGGTTTTATCTATAACTTCATCTTGTAGTAATTATTAAAATATGAACCCAAGTTAATTGATCAAGTCAAATAATACTATTGTACTTATGAGTCTTTTGATAATTTAAATAATATTGTCTGTATAATAAACTGTGAAAAGCAATGGTTCATCTTGAGGTAAATGTGATTTTAATTTACAAGCTTATTCATCTAAAATAAAAAAGCTACATAGCAACCCTCTTTGTAAGCCATGATAGGTGTAGAATTCTAAGGGATATGAATGTTCAGTAATAAAGTAGGGGTGGAGAGAAAGGGGGCAGCATATTTTTTGCCAGGTTTCCTTGTTTCATGATGTATTATTTTGTTCCAACTCGAGGACTCAATAAACAGAAACTTTGGAATGAAAAAGAGATGAGAAATGTAAAAGTTATTTAAAAATTAAAAACTCTAGATTTGTCATTAAAATATGTAAATGAAAGTGAGTGTTCTACTTAGTGTGTGCTGCAAATCAAGCACTTTTCCCTTATACTTTGGCTGCTTCCAACAGGAGGTCCGTCTCTACTTTCCCACTGTTAAGTATGCACCATGAAGGAAACCTTTGTTGTACTGTTTTCTCCACTCATCGTCCACCAGCCGTGAAGAGCCTGGAGTTAAGAGTCAGCAAGTCGCCAATAGTTCCTTCCTCACAAATATGTCTGTCAGATATATTGGGCCAGAAGGCTGAAGATTATGTTTCAATGTTATAGAGAGTTTTGGGTGACTGTTCAGGCAGCAAACTGTCTCTGTCATCTTCTCATTTGGGAAGCTGCTAACCTGCACTCCCTGTATACTCAGATAATTAATTTTATTCCTTCTCAAGTCTCTGATGGGGTTGAAGACCAGATATTTTAGTTTTACAATTAAGCTTAGTTGTTAGGTGTTAATATGTTTTTAGGTTTACATAGATGTCTTAAATTGGTAATGACGAGATATGATAGATATTGATTTACATTCAGAATTTTAGAGTCACCAAGATAGGAAAGATGTTTGCTTCAAGGCTGCCAAACACAAATAGCTAAGACACTATGAATGTAACAGTAATATAATTCCTGATTGTTCTGCAGTTCTTATTTCTATAGGTAGTTTAGTGTGTGTGTGTGTGTGTGTGTGTGTGTGTGTGTGTGTGTGTGTGAGATAATCTAAACATACATGTAAAAAATAAAATAAATGTTTTAAAAAGAGCATGCTCTTAGACTATATGACATATGACCAATCAGCTAGGGCTGATCTTCAGAAAGAAGGTTGGATAGATAACGTTTGTAGTTGCCATTCTCATCTTAAAATATATAAATTATCCATATAAATTAACCCTTCTTCCCCATAAAGTTGGTTGCATTGGAGTTAAAGAGAAAATTCTGAATGATCTCAAAAGATGAAAGCCCTCTAGGATGGGCAGTCAAGAAGCATTAGATACTAGCCACTCAGGAAGTGCAGCTCAAATGCAGTTACCAAAACAATCATTTCTAATAAATGTTGCTAGAGATGGCAACATAGATGCAGAGAGAAATGCACATACATAGTATTTCAAAATGCTTTTTTTAAGAACAAAAAATTATAGAAATACACATTTGAGCTTAATATAAGGATACATGTCCTAAAGTTTATCTAAATACCTTTTTTACAGTATTGTGTGTCTGCTTTTTGTGTTTTAAAAGTATTAGATAGAAAAGAACATCATCTTCTAAAAGCTTAGCTTAAGATAGCTAGAAAGAATAATCTCTATTTGCGTTTTTGGCATTAGCCCAGGAAAACAGCACAAGAAGTAGTGGTGAACATCTGCGGTGGTTTCTTTTCTCTGAACAGGAAAAGGTCATGTCCCACCCAGTGAGAAGATGTGACCCTACTGAAAAATGTAAGTGATCTTGCTTGACCTGTGACGCGAGCATGAAGGTGACCTCTGCTGCTGACCTGCAGTGTGTGTTTCTAGTTAGAAGAAGGGAGAGAGCTGTTCTCTGCCATGAAAGAATGTGAGAGACAGGATGGTGCTGAAAAGCTGCATGAAGAGAGTACAGCAGTAGAGAGTTCATGGAAGCTGTGGAAAATGGAATCCTGAGTTGGCAATGCTCTGAACATATTAGATAGAAAAGAAATACAAGTGTCTGAGAAGATCTTTCCATGGACATGAACGCACACAGAGGTCTGTAACCTGTTAGGATCATTACTGCTCTGCTAATCTATGTATAGCTAAATAGCATTCATTTGATTGAGAACAGGGCATTGTCATATATTTCTAACAGCTCCAAGTATTAGCCTTCTAGATCAAGATTATAACTTATGTTAGCTGAACTTTCAGTGTTTTTTTTTAATAAACAGATAACAATATCAAGTGAATGCCCTTGCTCAAAGTTTTGCTGGCTCCCTAAACACTTTACTCTATGTAATAAATGAGGTCTCTGCTCCAACTAACTGAAAAATCCCCGTTTTATAGAATAAATGGAAGGAAACTGTACATTCTTGACCTACAGGAACTCTTAGTATTTGTTTCATCTTTTAAACTCTCTTTCATCCATTTTTCTTTCTTAGCTCTTTTTGTCCTCTCAGCTCCCTTGAGGTCATCACAGAGACCCATTCTTTGAGCAATAGTACACTCAGAGACAGCTGTGGACAGGATAGTGAGGCTACACGCAGCTGACAGCCACTGACAGAAATGGTGAGTGCAACCTCAAATCTACTGGATAACAAAGGGAAAAAAAACCTAAAATCAGTCAAGTACTTGATTTGGTTACTGGGTAATGTTGTGTTTATGTTAAAGGGTTTGTACCATCCATTTTCTTTTCTTTTTCTTTTTTTAATTAATTTATTCTTGTTACATCTCAATGTTTATCCCATCCCTTGTATCCTCCCATTCCTCCCCCCCCCCCCCCATTTTCCCATTATTCCCCTCCCCTATGACTGTTCCTGAGGGGGATTACCTCCCCCTGTATATGCTCATAGGGTATCAAGTCTCTTCTTGGCTACTTGCTGTCCTTCCTCTGAGTGCCACCAGGTCTCCCCCTCCAGGGGACATGGTCAAATGTGAGGCACCAGAGTACGTGAGAAAGTCGTATCACACTCTCCACTCAACTGTGGAGAATATTCTGACCATTGGCTAGATCTGGGAAGGGGTTTAAAGTTTACCATCCATTTTCTTATGGAAATAGAGGGGAGACTTACAGCTGAAGGTTTTCCAGGCATCTGAGTTTTAGAGGGTATTGCATATTAAAAGCTTTTTTTCACTTCTTGATTATGTGACAAAAGGTCTGATTATATATTTCAGATGTCTATCATTGAACCTTCAGAGGACCCCGACTTTTCATAGTGCCATGAAATCAAAATTGTATTTAAGGAGCTGCCTTCATAGGTGGAGATGAGCAGGTGATGAAGTTACTTCAACTTCAATACAACTAGAAATCCACAGGCCTCCTCCAATTCTACTGCTCAAATATTCTCATACACTCATCAAGCACTGTTTTATCTTAAATTGCACAAAACATTCAGTAAGAAATTCAACCTCACCCAGTGACTTACTTAAGCTAGCCCTGGAAAGAACTGAAGATCATAATTTCTTTGTGTTTCCCCTTTCTCTGATATTCCTGTCTGCAGTTTTTGCTTGTTGCTGTGGTGGTTGTTATTTTTGGTTCTTTGATTGTTTGATTTTGAGATGAAGTCTCACTATGCTGCCCCTGCTGGTGTGGGGCTGGCTAGGCAGACCACGGTTGTCTCAGACTCTAGAGAGCCACCTGCTTC
Organism: Acomys russatus; assembly: GCF_903995435.1. Classification (NCBI taxonomy): domain Eukaryota; kingdom Metazoa; phylum Chordata; class Mammalia; order Rodentia; family Muridae; genus Acomys; species Acomys russatus. The sequence continues at coordinate 50,542,775 of NC_067137.1, read as the reverse complement.
TGCCTCCTAGGTGCTGGGATTAAAGGCATGCACCACCACTGCCAACCCTGCAGCAATCCTAAAGCTCAGTGAGACAGCTAACATTCAATAATTAAATCCCATTAATATTAAATATGTGGCACGTTCTTGAGATATGATAAAAAATAGTCTTACTGAGGACTCAGTGACTTCTGGTCACACTTCACCAGAACCCACCCAACATATCTCCATGCTTTGTCTGTTATGTCTTTTCCTTTCTTTTTTGTCATCCTGCTCCTCCCTGTAAGAGCGAAGATAAGGGAAAAGAAAAAAATAGCTCTTTTAAGGATTTTGGTGTAAAAATGTGCTAAGACAGGAAGTGAAATGGGTTATTTAAAACAAGGTTTGTAGGTGCTGCCCATTCTTTTATATCCTGTCTTTCCCTGATGTATAAAAATGAGCACTGACACTGTGAGCATTTGATGGAAACACTTGTTCTGCGCGCACACTGATGACAAACACATGGCAAAAACATTACATCACTTCCTTTCCACCTGACAAATGAGTAATGGTCACTGCAAACTGTGTGATTTTGCAGTTAATTCCTTTGACTCAGAGGGCTACATAAAGTAAATCTGCATTATATTTCCAGTTTTCTACTAAGGGTATCATTTCAAAATTATACACAGATATGGCCCCCTGATGTACAATATCCCTGCTTCATGCCACACACTTGATCTGGTACACATGACCTGGGCTTATGAATGAAAACCTGTATTTTGCTTTAGGACTGTATATATATATATATATATATATATATATACATATATATATATATATATATATATATATGTATGTATATATATATATATATGTGTGTGCATCAATAATTTAATTTTCTAAACTTGTATCAGTACAAATTAAAACACACAAATGATTCTGTGGATTATTCTTTTTTGTTTGCTTTGTTTTTGTTTTTTTGAGACAGGGTCTCTCTGTGTAGCCTTGGCTGTCCTGGACTCCCATTGTAGACCAGGCTGGCTTTTAAATACCTTTCTGTAGGGTAAGTGTTCCGGATATTGTGGGTAAACAACGTTATGAGTAAACAGATGGGCTAAAAGATTGAGTCAAATTTTAAAGATTGTTTTTTATTTTATAATTATGTGTGGGAGACTGAAGCTGTGCTGGTACTGACCATTGCTTGTTTTTGTCTGCAGTTGAAACATTGTGCTCCACTGGTTGCCTTCATTTTCCTTGTTTTGAGTCTCATTATTTGGCCCTTGGTTTGCTCCCACTTGGGGACTTTCCACAGTGCTGTTCCATTGCTGGTTCCTCCCTATATAAGCAGTTCTGTTTCTCCCAATAAAAGGCACTCTCTTAGCATGAATGACCCATTGATGTGTCGTCTTTGCAATCCACAGACCCTTGCCACAGCCTAGACTAGTAGCGTGGGTGCTGCAATTATGCATTATGATAAAGGAATAAAACATTAAGTACCTTATTTTTTCAGAAATTCATATATTCTAAATATTTAACTATGATTAAATAAAATTTATAATAAACAAGAATAATATAACTTTTCTGCAAAAATATTTTTAAAGGGTGATTGAAGGACTATCTAATAGAATCTTCTGATATTTTCTTTTAATTAATAATTTCTATTTCTTGATGTTTTTCTTTTGTCATTGTGTGGTACTGGGAAGAAATCAAAAAATTTATATACATGGACACTCTCTTCATTAAGTATAAAGTTTGGACAATTTTAGGAGACATTCCTTATTTCATACCAAATAAATAGAAGGGTTTTAAATTTCAATGGCTGAGAGGAATTCAGACTTCAGTTACATGAATCCAGGGTAACTTCATTCATGGATCAAAAAAGACCTCCTGGGGCTTGCAAAATCTTTATTATTTTCAAACTACAAGAAACAGTTAGGTAGAGAGCAGGGTAACAGGAAACATATTCTGTGATCAGTTCACGTGGGTTCCTTCCAGTTGGGAGATAAACTTAAGTCTCACAATCTTAAATTTTTTTCTCAAGTTCTCTTTGGCTTATGGCCCAATTTACCTTAGAATATGACTACATTTCTTTAAACTGCAAAACATAGAAATATATTACCTAGCTAAAAATGTAATATGATTTATGATACTATTTATGTTTGTAAATTTGGCAGGTGGTTCAATTTTAATGATTAGATCATAACAATTTAAGTTTTCATTTACTATTTTTATATTGCACTACCTTTTATAGCTTTAACAGCATGTCCCTAAACTAAGATTTCTATTTTACTATGTTAAGTAACCCACATTAGAAAAGTCAATAGAAAAATTTAATTTACATATCAAATATATAAAATATTATTAAATGTGTCATAATCATTATAACAAAGTAAATGAACTCTTTGTATAAAATAATTGAGCATTTTAAATGCCTAAGTCATATTCATGAATAATATAAGCATTAAAAAACCTGAATATTGTGAATTTTAAGATTAAAAGTTGTGTATGCTGAAATTTGTCCCAAATTTTTAAAAATGCTGATGTCATCCTAAAAGAAAATACATGTTTTTAGAATTTATAATTATTAATTTATCCTGTTGTTAATGATATAAATGGAATATAAATGATAAGTTTTATATTTCATATTATACCATTGCCTAGTCTGGTCATCTAGCTCTTAATAGCCTTCTGAAAAATAAAGACATAATTTATATTCCACAAGACAGATTCCTGTAGGGCCTTAAAATGTGGAAATTCTTGTTTGACATGACTTGTCTTTAATCCAAGTCCATTATTTGAAAGAAACCTTGAATCACAAATTTTATTAAGTGATAAGAACTTAAAACTGATCTACACCTTCATTTCAAAGTACAACTCAAAATGTTTAATTTAAGAGTCATGGTGGTGATAGTGGTAGATAAAAATTGCATTATTTAACTTGATAGATCAATTTAAAATTCAAAATGGTATGACCCTAGCTGTCTGTTCTAAAGCTGATAGAAACACTCTGAAGTATATCACAAAGTACACTTGGCACTTAAAATGACACCTATGGAGCAAAAGACAATATAATTGGCAATCATAAGTATATCAAAGTTGAAAACAGTAAATTTTGCCCAAATGTTTGTTTTTATGAGATTTTCATGACTGTATCTGACTGTGTAATTATGATAGAAACCTAACACTTGTAGGTGTGTCTACTTTCCTAATCTTCAGACTTGTACCTGTGATTTAGATGTCTCACGGGCCATCAATACACAGAAGCCAGTCAATTATATCAGTACCTTTGCCTTCAATGATATCAGAGAGATTATAATCTGACAAGTCCAGAAAATTAAGAGACTAAATAAAACTCCCCTGCTTCTCTATCCTACCTCTGACCGATCAGTAAACCAGTATAGCATGGTTTCTCTACTAGCCGTCTCATATCAATTTCAGTTCTTTGTATTGTTTAGTATTTCAGTGCAACTCAGCTTTATGGCTGTTGTCCTGGTGTGAAGGATTTTCTCACAATCTCCATTTCCCAGTCCTTTTAATCCATTGTTCCTCTTCTGATCTCCAGCTACCAACCTTCAACTGATATAATATTTCTCCAAAGGGATAATATGGTCATGTGATTTCTACATTAAAACATTTCTATTGTCTTCCTAATTTCAGGAGAAATATATTTTATTGTCCTGTATGATTGTTGATGAGAAATCAGACCCAGGATGATCACACATGCACCACAACTTTAAACCATGGATAACTCTCTACTGAGAACTCACCATGAATATGCCTATCTCTGTTTTTCCCATTTAACTTTCTTCCTTCTTTAAGGCCAGTTAATAGAAATGCCATGAGAACATAGTCTATGTCTTCAACATACGTCTTACCAAGACATTCTTAATAACAGCTCAGAGTCATAAGCAAGTGAGGTCCCACCAACACTTTTATAAATAGAGTGCTTTGATTTTTTTTCAGCAGTCATCATTGTTGTTATTTATGACTGCACAATAAAATGAAATAGCTAAAATAATGCATATCATAGCATACAGAGCATTTCACATAAGTGATTATCTATGTTTTGTAGATAAAATTTTACAGCTGTTGGTATTTATTTAAACAGATTCAATGGACATATAGTAAAACTGAGAACCCACCTTAATTAAGCTTTTCTTTTTAAAATTCTCCAAATTTTGTCAAGACAAAGGAAGAAAGTTTCCTTACAGTCACAAAAAAAAAAAAAAAAAAAAAAAAGAAAGAAAGAAAAAGAAAATGGCTTATTGCTTCTTACTATCAAATAGCTTTGTAATTTCTTTCTTGGTCCAGGTATTTGGGTACTGGGTTAAAAGTCACTCCTTGAAAGCAAACAAATTTACTTCATCATCAAAAGTAAATTAGAGCAAATGTTTCTAAAAGACAGGATATATCGTAGAATGTCAAAGTCTACAAAAATGAGCTTCAGGGAACCTCTTAAATTCAACTACAGGTACACATTAAGAATTATTAATATCCTTATTGAAGAGTTTTACAGACAAGCAAGATGAGCAGCATAAATATATTTTCCATAAAAAAATGGCTCCAATTTTTTAATAAATAGAAGTAAAGGACAGTCAGCAAAGAAGAAAGAATTTAGTTTATTAGCAGCATCTGAAGTGCTGATCATCAGCAAGAGCCTGTGATAAAGCTGCACTATGTTAAAGGACTTTTGTCTAGACACCAAAAGGAAGTAGCTCCTTGTTTCTCTCTTTCCATACATGATATTTTCAAATAATGCAGTTTAGGTATTCTTCTTATTGATTTTTTACCTTGAAAGACATATTTAGTATGCTAGAAATGAAAGGCTCTCCTACCCAATATTACATTATCCACAAAGCAATACTATGCACATATGTATATGTGTCAATTATATGTGCATGTAGGCTTCCTAAAACTGAATATAATAAAATACTTTAGGTTAGTAATACTTACAAAGAGCTGCATACAAACACTGAAAGATATAACTTACAATTCAAATCTTTCCAAAATGTCATGGAATTTCGTGTGGACACTGACTATATTAGGACCTGTTTTTCACTGACACTTTGTCAAAGAAGTTTAGCATGAAGTTTAGCATAATGTGCTTATTTCTATGCATTTTACCCTTTTAATCTTTTATTGCCCTTTTAATTAATTAATGTTCAGTTGTCTATGTGTTACTCTATACCCACAAGCAAGTTTGTTTACATATATACATGTATACCTTACTAGCTAGTATATACATATGACAGAGAACACAGGGCTTGTTACATTTTCCTCCAAGATTCCATAGAATCTTTCCTATACTATAAAACTGTGTTTTTCCTTAGAGCTGTACATATTCCATTATAAGTATGTACTTGATTTTAATTAGCTATTCATTTTATGCACAACATTTTGGTTCAATATTCTTGCTATATTGCACAATTCAGCAATAAACATGGGGTACAAAAATCTCTAGGGCACAGTATGAAATTATAGGGGTTATTATGCTAAAGAGCAAAACAAATCAGTCATATGACACCTTTATTTTTATTTTTAAAATAACTTCCAAACTGATTTTCAAAATGGCTGTATTACTTTACACTGGCAGTGGCAATGAATCTCCAGCATTAGCTGTGAATTTTCTTGATCATAGTTACTCTGATTGGATTGAAGGGATATCTCAAAGTTCTTGAATTTCCCTGATGGATAGAAATATTGATCCCTTCTTTAAACAGTTATTTTAAAGCCACTTGTGTTTCTTATTCTGAAAACTGCTGGCGCAATTCATTAACTCGTTTAATGATTGAGAGTTTATTTCCTTAATTTTTATTTTTTTGGCATTGTTTTTTTGTTGTTCAAAGACAATTACATTCTACTCATTTCAGCAACATATATTCTAAAATTGAAAAAATACAGATATTACCATGACCACTGAGCAAGGATGACACACAATTTAGTGAAGCATCCCATATTTTTAAGGACACACACATACCAACACCAACACTAACACCACCAACAACAAATAACAGAAATTAACAAATCATTGGCCATTGATATCTTTCAATGTCAATGGATTCAATTTCCCAATAAAAAAAACCAGAGACTAACAGAATGGATAAGAAAACAAAATTTATCCTTCTGCTGCATAAAAGAAACACACATTAGCACCAAAGATAGATATTACTTCAAACACCAAGGGAATACAAAAAATCATTAGCTCATAATTTAAAAATGAACACGCCACAAAGTTAGAAAATATATAAAAGGAGTAGTCTTCTTAATAGATACCACTTATCAAAGTTAAATCAAGATTACATGAACAATCTAAGTAGACTTAAGATCATTAACAAAATAGAAGCAGTCATTAAAAGTTCCCTGTCCCCCAAAAAAGACCAGGACCTTATCGTTATAGCACAGAATTCTACCAGAAGTTCAAAGAAGAATTACACCAATACTTCTTAAACTATTTGAAAACATAGAGACAAAAGGCACATTGCCAAATTCACTTGAGTCCATAGTCAACAAAAGAGAATTACAGCCCAATTTCCTTTAGGAACATAGATGCCAAAATTCTCAACCAAATATTCACCAACTGAAACCAAGAAAACATAAAAAAATGATCATGTACCATGATCAAGTAGTCTGCATCCTGGAAATGTGGGGATGGCTCAACATATGAAAGTAAGTCAATGTAATCTACCATATAAATAAACTAAAATAAAAACCATATAATCATCTCATTAGATGTCGAGAGAGAGAGAGAGAGAGAGAGAGAGAGAGACTTTGACAAAACCCAACAAACTTTCATGATAAATGTCTTAGACATATTATGAATGCAAGGGACATATTTAACTGTAACAAAAATAATTTAGCAATCCTATAGGCAACATAATATTAAATGCAGAGAAACTCAAAGAACTTGTTCTGAAATTAGGAACAAAACAAGACCATTTACTCTCACTAGTATATTTGAAGTACTTAAAATTATACCTAAAGCATTAAAACAACTGAAGGAAATCAAGGGGATACAATTTGGAAAGGAAGAAGTCAAAATATCATTATGTACAAATGATATGATACTGTATACAAGTGATGCCAAAAATTCTACCAGAGAACTCCTACAGATGAGAACTCCCTTCCATGATGTGGCTTGATATAATCTTACTTTAAAAAGATCCATTACCCTCCTGTATACAAATGACAAATGGACTGAGTAAGAAATCATGGAAATAGCAAAATTCACAATAGTCACCTACAATATAAAATATCTTGGGGTAACTCCAACCAGGCAAGTGATAAACTTTCATGAAAAATCCAAGATTTTTAAAAAGAAACAATTGAAGTAGATATCAAAAGATGGGACAGTCTCCCATGGCCATGGGTAGGTAAAATTAGCATAGTATAATGGCCATTCTACCAAAAGCAATCTACAGATTCAAGAAATCCTCATAAAAATTCCAACAATATTCTTTATATATCTTAAAAGGACACTACTCAACTTCAAAAGGAAAAACAAAAATCTCAGGATAGCTAAAACAATCCTCAACAACAACAGCAAAAACAACTTCTGGAGGTTTCACCATCCTTAATTTCAAGCTATATTAAAGAGCTATTGTAATTTAAAAAAAATTATATTTGTCAATAGAATTAAATCAAAGTCCACATACTTAGGGATGCTGGATTTTGAAAATGAAACCAGAAATACATAAAGAAAGCAATAAGGTATCTTCAATAAGTGGTGCTGGTCTAACTGGATGTCTGCATGTAGAAGAATACAAATATATCCACAAAATCCAAGTCCAAGAAGGCTTCAACATAAAAGCAGACACATTGAACTTGATAGAAGAGAAAGTAGGGAACATTCTTGAATGTATTGGCCCAGGAGACAACATTCTGAACAGAACACCAATTACTCAGGCACCAATATTAACTATTAATAAGTGAGACCTTGTGAAACTGAAAGACTTTTGTAAGGCAAAGGACATCATCGATAGGACAAAGTACCAGCCTACAAAATGGGAAAAGATTTTCACCAACTCCATATATGATATGGGACTATATCCAACATATATATAAAACTCAAGAACCTAGACACTGATAAATGAAACAATCCTATGTTAAAATACTGAGAATAGAGTTAAACAGAATTTTCATTAGAGGAATCTCAAACAGCTGAGAAACGTCTTTAGCCATGAGGGAAATAAAAATCAAAACAACTATGGGATTTCACCTTAAACTTCTAAGAATGGCTACAACCAATAACACAAATGACAGCTCATTTTGACACAAATGTGGAACAAGGGGAATGCCCCCTTCTTTGCTGATAAGAGTGCTGACTTGTACAGCCACTATAGCAATCAGTGTGCCATTTCATCAGAGAGATAGGAATCAATCTAACTGAAGATCCAGCTATATCACTTGTTGGCATGTACTCAAAGGACATCCCATCATAGAACAAGGACACTTGCTCAACTATGTTCATAGCATCTTTATGTATAATATCCAGAAACTGGAAATAACTTAGATGTCCATCAACTGAAGAATAGATAAAGAAAATTTGATACATTTTAACAATAGTTTATTTATTACTCAGCAGTCAAAGAAAATGACATCACTTTATGAAATTTGCAGGCATGCAGAAATGGATGGAAGTAGGAAAAAAAAAAATCACCCTGAGTGAGTTAATCCATATCTGGAAAGACAAAAATAGTATGTATTCACTTATAAAGTGATATTAACAATTACGTAGATGATAACCAAACTACAGTTCATAGACAGAGAGAAGATAGTTAGAATAGGGGAGTCCAGGAGTCGCAAGGATTTCCCTTGGTGGGAAAAATATAATATATTTTATGGTCAGATTAGGGACAGGAGCAGGGCAATTTGGTGATGAGGGTGAAGGGGAAAGAAAGCTTAATTTGTTGGGGGGCATTTTGTGGTATGTTGAAATCTAGTGGAGTAGAAATCTAGTGCAAAATACGTGAGGGCTATGGGGGCACAGAACTTGTGGGAGTAACCAACCAGTATCTTTTTGAACTAAGGGCCATTCCATAAGAAGGACCCCATACTGGAAAACAAGGTCCAGAGACTAGATAGCCCAGAGACCTAGGATAAAACCAAACACTAATGGTTAAAAAAAAATCAATATGTTCTGCTATATTCATGGTCATTGCCTTATCCATTTGTTATCAGAAAGGCTTCCTTTGGCAGCAGGTGGGAACAGATGCAGAAAACCACAGCCTGACATTAATCTGAGAGAGAGAGAGAGAGAGAGAGAGAGAGAAAAAGAGAGAGAGAGAGAGAGAGAGAGAGAGAGAGAGAGAGAGAGAGAGAGATTCTAAAATGGAGGTCCCCGTCTAATCCCTCTCCTAGGAGCTTGTGGAATTCTCCAGAAAAGGAGGCAGAAAGACTGTAAGAGCCATTGGTGGATCGAACACAAGAACAAAGTCCTCTGAATCAACTAACAGGGCAGATATGAAGTATGGGGTCTGCATGGGTCTACACTAAGTCCAGCCCATACATGTTATAATTTTCAGCTTTGTATTTCAATGGCAGTGCTGAGTCTGTGAATGAGTAGGTCTCTGATTTGTGTGCCTTCTCTTGGGGGCTCTTCTCTTTCTCTTGTGTTGCCGTGTCCACCTTCAACATATGTTTTGCTTCATCTCATTACATTTTATTTTGTCATGTTTGGTGTTTTTTTTTTTTTTTTTTACCTCTTAGAAAGCTGTTCTTTGCTAATTAGAGAGAGAAAAGGAGTGGGCCCAAGGGGAGAGTAGATGGTGAAGAACTGGAATCAGTAGAGGGAGGGTATATAATCAGGATATATCATATGAGAAAGGAATCTATTTTCAGTAAAAAGAAAAAAATTGAAAATTAAAAAGTTTCACACACTGGAAAGAAAACTAGCTTTATATTTGGTGGAAATAAAAGCATAATTCTCTTTTATTTATTTATTTATTTTATTAATTTATTCTTATTACATCTCAATGGTTATCCCATCCCTTGTATCCTCCCATTCTTCCCTCCCTCCCATTTTCCCCTTATTCCCCTGCCCTATGACTGTTCCTGAGGGGGATTACCTCCCCCTGTATAAGGCATAATTCTCTTAATGCCATTTTTGCAGGTTGCAAAGTTAACATTGTATACAGCTCTACTCCTAAGCTTCAGATAAATGAAAATGCATCCTTTGCTGTCTGGAAGAAATGCTTCCCTCATCTTGCTGAGGCTGGGGTTCCCAGGCCCAGACTCCTCATAGTCTCAATGCCAGTCTCAGGGTTAGCAGCTGTCATGAGCAAACACATAGCGCTAATGCCGAGGAACTTGGCACACTTTAAATAGATCAAGTTTGGTTTTAATTTAAAGAATAATTTCATTTAGCAATGTGACTTAAACAAATGTAAAAGCTCTCATAAGCACTCATATGCAATAAATGATCAAAGCTATAGATATTTAGCTTCTATTTGCTAAAAAAAAAATGCCAAGATAATATTTTTAGCAAAATTTTCCATCCATTCTTAGCTACAATTGTGGAGGAAGTGAGCCAGCAAAAAGGAAAAAAATGTCAGTTTCTATCACTTTGCCAGAAATAAGCATATTTGCATACCATGTGGAAAAATGTGTCTCTTGCCTTCAAATTAACATATAAATAGCATAAATCAGTATTCAAAAACTGTGAAAATTGAATCATAAAATTGACCTTCATTTCCTTGCAATCACACTAAGTTATATCATCTTATGTTATAAGGTTTTAAATGATTTTATTACATGTCCAGTGTACCTGGAAATGTGGAGATAGAACTCTTCTTATTGTCATACTTTTAGTATTTATATGCTTTATAAAAGAATATAGGGTTTTGCTTTTTAAGAGGTCAAGGAATATTAATCTCTCATCAATACTGTTATGAATTATCACACACCTAGTGGCTTAACAGGCACAAACAGATTGTTTTGTAGTTGTGGTCAGCTACCCACAGTGGGTTTCAATGTTCTAAATTCAAAATATTGGCAGGGCTCCACTTTTGGTGCCTCTAAGGGAAAATCAGTATCCCCACTCTTGTCAGCCTCTGGAGAATGCCTACTTTCTGTGGCTCATGGCTGTCTTTTATCTTCATATAAGTAATAATCTATCCAATACCACAGCTGAATCTCCTGCCTCCTCTTTTTTTTTTTTTTTTAAGATTTATTTTATTATTATGTCTATAGATTCTGCCTGCAGGTTCACTTGCAGGCCAGAAGAGGGCATAAGATCACACTATATATGGTTGTGGTTGCTGGGAATTGAACTCATGACTTCTGGTAGAGCAGACAGTGCTCTTAACCACTGAGCCATCTCTCCAGCCCTCCGCCTCCTCTTTTAACAGCCTATATAAATGCCCATAGCTTTCTGTTAGCTGATCACACATTAGTTCATCTACAACCTGAAATTCTTCTTGCCATAGTACATTGAAAGGTTCACAAATTCTAGATATTAGATCATGTGCATTCTTGGGGGATTTTGTCTCCCACAATAGGCAACAAAACTGCTAAGCCCAAAACTCAAAATGCAACATGGCTTGCTGAATTATTAAGTATACTGAAGATCTTCCTTTGCTCTCTTCATAATTTAATAACTGAGATGGAGAGGAAAATCTAGGAAACAGCGGAGCCAACTTACAAAAGTTCTCCCTTATGAATCTGAGCCATTTAATGATCATATCCTATTTTTTATTTACCTCAGAGATAGTTGTTTAGCCCTGAACAGATGTGGAGGAAAATGTCACCAAGGAGGTATACTTATAAGCCAGACCTTGATAAAATGTGTGGCACAGTTGGCATTTCTCAGGTGGTCTGAATCCCAAATGGGATGGGTCTTCCAGAAACTGTCAAACAAATATTGTCTGGATCAAGTCACTCTCATCTTATATTTTAATGGATTGCTACAATGTTTTAAAAGCAAGCAGCTATTCCATTCCTTGGAATATACCCAGAAGATGCTCCAGCACACAACAAGACCATATGCTTAACCATGTTCATAACGGCCTTGTTTGTAATAACCAGAACCAGGAAACAACCTAAATGTCCCTCAGTCAAAGAATGGATAAAGAAACTGTGGTACATTTACACTATGGAATACTACTCAGCTATTTAAAACAAGGAAATCCTGAAATTTACAGGCAAATGGATGAAACTAGAAATGAGTGAGTTCACCCAGACCCAGAAAGACTCATATGGTATATACTCACTTATAATTGGACCCTAGGCCAAAAAGGATGTCCCATGGAAGTCTTTACTTACCAGGAGATCGGAACAGATGGGGAAGGACTTCCTATCAGGACTCTAGGCAAGAGAAATATGGGAGAATGGCAAAATAGAAGGATTCAGAGAGTTCTAGAAACCCACAAAAAGAACATCATGATGGGCAGATCTGGATCCAGGGGGGTCTGCTCAACCTACTGCACCAACCAAGTATAATACATACAGTAAACATTGAACCCCTATTCAGATCTAGCCAATGGACAGGATATTCTCCACAGTTATGTGGAGAGCAGGGGCTGACTCTGACATGAACTCTGGAGGCCCATATTTGACCATTTCCCCTTGGTGGGGAGGCCTGGTGGCACTCAGAGAAAGGATAAACAGGCTACCAGGATGAGACTTGATAGGCTATGACCATATCATGGGAGAAAAAGTCCCCTTCTGTCACACACCTAGGAGAGGGGAATAGGGTGAAAAAGGGAGGGAGGCCGGAACAGGAGGATAAAATTGAGGGGATAACAATTGAGATATCTTAAAAAATAATAAAAATAATAAAAAATAATAAATAAGTGACACTCTTCTCCCTCTCTCTCTCTCTCTCTCTCTCTCTCTCTCTCTCTCTCACACACACACACACACACACACACACACACACACACACACACACACACACACACATTTTCTCTGACTCTTGGTTTCTCTCCTTTGTGCTGCACCCCTCCTCTATCTCCCCTCCCTGTTTCATAATAAAATTATTTCCTAATATTAAAAAAATTACAAGCATGTATTTTAAAATCATGAAGTTCACCAGAAATAAGAAATAGCCAAGGGACAGCAAACAACAGAGATCAGAATTTGGACTGTAGAACTTAATCTAATTTTTTTCAAAGATAAGTTTGGTTGTTAATTTTTTCCCCTCCAGAAATGTAGCATACATTTGAAACTATTTCAAGAAATAACATACTAAAAGAATAATATATGTTAGAAATGATCATAATGAGTGAGTTAACCCAGAAGCAGAAAGAATCAAATGGTATATACTCACTTATATCTGCATACTAGCCCAAGGGGCATGTCCCACGAAAGCCTTCACTTACCAGGAAACTGGGACAGAGGGAAAGGTATCCTATTGGGACTCTAAATGAGAGATGCATGGGAGAATAGCAAAATAAAAGGATACAGAGGGTCCTAGAAATCTACAAGTAGAACAATATGATAGGCAGATTTGGGCCCAGGGGTCCCGCTCAAACTAAGGCACCAGCCAAGGACAATACAGGAGGTAAACTTTAAACCCCTTGCCAGATCTAGCCAATGGTCAGAATATTCTCCACAGTTGAGTGGAGAGTGTGATACGACTTTCTCACGTATTCTGGTGCCTCACCTTTGACCATGTCCCCTGGAGGGGGAGACCTGGTGGCACTCAGAGGAAGGACAGCAGGTAGCCAAGAAGAGACTTGATACCCTATGAGAATATACAGGGGGAGGTAATCCCCCTCAGGAACAGTCATAGGAGAAGGGAATAATGGGAAAGTGGGGGGGGGAATGGGAGGATACAAGGGATGGGATAAGCATTGAGATGTAACAAGAATAAATTAATAAAAATAAATAAATAAATAAAAGAGAATTATGCTAGGCATGGTGGTAACCCACACCTGTAATCCCTGCACTCAGGGTGGCAGATGCAGGTGGCTCTCTGTGAACTCAAGGCCAGCTTGGTTTACAAAGTGAGTCCAGGACAGCTAAGGCTCCTGTCTCAAAAAAAAAAAAAAAAAAAAAAAAAAGCACTAACTGACAGGCGCAATGAAGCCCCAATGCTACTATGACAGGGAAGATTCTGAGAACAACCTCAATGAACTTACACCCAACTTTGAGTTTGCCATTGTAATTCCTGGAGTAAGGAAATCACTGAGATGAACCCAGGAAGTTTGTAGTATTTTGTTATGTAGTCATGGGACACAGGCATACAGAGCAATGCTTCACATTGGTAATAGAATTTGAATCAAGTGTACCACATGTGCCATTATGACTAAAGTACAAGTATCTTAAATGAATGTTTTCATATGCCTGTTAGCTTTAGTTTCCAAGTAAGTCTTTGTTGTGATTCCCTGTCTTAAAGTCAAGACTAGACTTTCAACCTGATGAATCTGTTCGCTATTTTATACAAATAGATGAACTATTCCAGCATATGGGAGAGTATAGTAACTTGAATATTCATCCTGTAGTTTAAGATTATTCTGGTACGAACTACAGAGATATACTAATGCCAACATATAAGGTATCAATATATCACCCAGAAATGTCAATTCCATAATCCCCATATAGTGTAAAGGCTTATTTAAACATAGTCTTACAAATGATTTATGTCTCTATGAAACCAGATGCTTATATTTAGTGTTGAAACATAAAAATAAATGCACACTGAAATAAATCGTAATAGAGTAATCCTTCTTTTTTATTAAATCAGGAGTGGGGATAGGCAAAGAGGTTCAAATTTCTCTCACATTTTTGGGTAGAATATTACATTGTAATAAGAGACGGTTCCTAACCTATTGGTTGCCCTAAGCTTTTGTTCCATTTTAAACACCTGTTCAGTCCTTTATAAGCTTGATTGGAGTGAAAATAAACACATAACTATTTAGCTACTAAGGGTAAAATAAATTATCCCAGTAGACTTTAATTCATCAACTACTTTCCAAACACAGAAATTATTCGAATAAAAATTTCCAGGATAGCAGGCAACATAAGGAAAACTGCCTTCAAATTAAGACCACAGGAGTACTCAGTGGATACCAGCATCGGTCACTTCAATGGAAATGAAAGAAAGCTTCATTTTCCTTTCTTTGTTTGTGACAATAAAAACTGCCATATCCTGAAATATATTTACATAAATTCCATTTTAAAAGGAAGCTGAGCACTCCTCTAACCATAGAGGAAAATTTCAGGTGTAGTCCTATTATTAAAAAAATGATAATATTTAAAAATGGATCAGAACAAAGACAATGTCTTACAATTAACCTTACCTGTTTAGGGGTTAAGATGGTTTTAGGTCTAGATAGAGGTTTTGAGTTGACAGAGATGAGATATGATAGATATTGATTCTCATTCAGAATTTTTGACTCACCAAGATAGAAAAGACATTTTCTATGGGGTTGACAAATACAATTAGACAAAACACCTTGAATGTAAAAATCATATGATCCCTTATTGTTTCATGGCTCTTCTTGCTATATTTAATTTTTCTACTTATGTGTAAGAATATAACTGTATATGCCAATAAAATAAAATAAAGTCTTAAAAGAGAACGTCACATGTACACTCAGAAAGTGTGCTAGATTGAATGGCTAGATTGTTTACAGCAGCAAGCTATCTACTTTTCTTGCCCTTATAGGGCAACAACACTTTATGACGACTAACAGGAAGGAACCTGAGCTGCTGGATCCCAGTCCATGTGAATTCATGACTTAATTTAAAAAAAGAAGTAAGTAGATCTGGACTGTAAAGCGCTAAACAAACAAACAAACAACCCCCCCCCCCAAAAAAAAAACCCAAAATCTAAGTTTTGCCATTTTAGCCACTGGCATCAATTTGACTCAAATATCATTAATTGCTGTATTTGGGTTATAGAATTGATTTTTTTATTTTTAAAGAAGTTGTATGAATCAAAGGGTAGCTATATTAGAAGACTCCTCTGCAAGCTAAATCTATCATCCTTCTCCGGCCTCATAATACACAGATGAGAACAAACACCTAGTAAAAATTATATGACAATAGTTTACTCTTTCTTGTTATTGCTTTATAATTATAAACTCCAAAAGAAAGTTCTGAACTACAGTTTTGCTTTTCCTTGTTGAGTTGGTCCTAACTACAAATGTTAGGTGTGGAACCATTTCTCTTCTGCATGTAGATGGCTTGTTTATATTTCTGAAAAAATAAGATAGCTGTTCCAAGAAGAACTGACACAGACTCTCCAAAGGATCATTATATCCTGTGCTTTAAAAACTGAGTTCCAAATGTGCATGGTGCCAAATGTCTCAAAGTGGGATATTTCTATGAACAAGAGTGAGGATCTGGTGGCCAGTGTTCAGGAAGATGTCTTCATCTGCTAACACAATCTGGTACATCCAAAACTACAAAACCTAGAGCCCCCAGTGATACGATTTGGAGGAGAGAAAGAACAGAAAGCAATGGGGAAGATGTGCTAACAGTTAATATTTGTGCAAAGGCTGCTGGGTCATAGATTTGCATTTACAGCACAAGATGGAAACATTTCTGAAAGAACCCATCACTGTTATACTGATAATATATAGATCCAACAGAGATCATGTTTAATAGAGAAAATGACAAGCACACTGAGATGTTTCAATACTTTTTCTTCCCATTATAACTTGAATTCCAGAAGATCCCAAACATACAGGCAGAAAATAGTTACTATTTCTCATAGGATAGCAAATTACCTGTTTTTTTCTACCTTGACTTTGCAGAGGATACACCCTTGAGTGGCCTATTTTTTGATGTGCTATTGAGGAAAATTTTTGTGGTCTGTTTAATAAAAGACCTACTGACTTTTCCATATTTAAAATATTTATTTAAAATAGAAGTAAATTAAAGAAAAGAATATTCCATAATGCCCACCAGCTTTTCTCCAATTTTCCCATTCCGTAAGCTTGAGTTAGTAGAATACTGGCAGATATATGTGACACCACCAGGAAGAAGTGCTGAAGAGGGAGTGAAGAGGATGCTACTAAGGCCCAGGGCTTCTAATTTGAATATATGTAACATCTAATCTTCATTGAAACCTACTGTGATTAAGAACTACTAAGGAAAGGTGCCTGTGAGATGGTCTGGGGGGGGTATTTCTAGGAAGGATCTGAAGAGAAAATGCCCACTTTGAATGTGGGCAGCACTATCCATGTCTTGGAATGAATAGAAAGAAGAAAGATAGCTGAGCGCCAGCTCATCTCTTTCAGCCTCCTTACTAGCTGCGCCGTGGTCCCACATGCAAGACTTTCCTGGCATTGAGAGCTGTATCTTCACTACTGTGAGACAAAATGAAAACTTGATTTTGATGCTTTGGTACAAACACATGCTACACACACACACACACACACACACACACACACACACACACACACACACACACACACCAAAATTTTCCTGATATTCAATAAAGACAATTAGAAAATATATAACCAGAAAATGTTATAGTGTTTCGCAATATAGATATATAGATTTTTTAAAAGATAGTTTTGTTTATTGAAAAGTTTCCACAAATAGATACAGACAATTAACTCTAGGAAATAGTCCATTAGTCAGAAACAACTGAATTCTGACCATTTGATTTTGTTTATGTAGTGTACTTACTGCTTTGTTTTAATTTCTAATTTTCTAATATGTGAGAATTGGCAGAAAGCAGATGTGGTTGTGAAAATAAAACGCATATGGGGCAGGATCATTGTCGTTCTTTCTAGGGGCAGAGAGGGCAAGACAGACAAGAAGAATGTGTACAATGCAAGTCATTATAATTAGAAATGAAGGGCATCTTCAAAATGTGTATCTTTACAAAAAATTTTTACCATGCTTCGTCTTCAAGCACTAATATAATCTAAATCGTCACTGTGCAGGATATGCAGGTATCTATGTAAATAATTCCGATTTCTCTTTAGTATTCGTGTACAGAACCTGAGGATAGCACCTCCAGTGATCCTGTGTCCTACAATGGTGGTGCCTTGGAGTTCGCCAGAGCAAACACTGAGTAATAGAGGAACCTATAGACTTATACCACTATACAGTTGGAAACAAGGACAGAGATGACGTGACCCACAGTCTTGGGTGTATCACATCTGTTCACTGTTTGAAATGGAGAGATTATCAGACCCAACATGGGAAGCTGCTAAGTGTATGTTTCATGGTTTTAAGTTAATTTAACTACAAACAGGTGTCTGGAGAAGTAATGTCTGTTCAGAGTTCAGGAACACTAAAACTCAAACTTTTAACGATTTATCTATTTCCAAAAGATTACTTCCTCTAACTCAGCATCTTATGTTAAAGCAGTGCTTATATAATTATTTGTATATCTAAAATCCACTTCTCTGCATTATTATTATGATTCATTTCTAGTATGCCCTAACTATAGTGATGACATTTCAGATATTAATATACAATTATAGAATATTAAGCTTCATTATTGAGAGTCTGGAATTACATTTTACTACATACTTTTTATTGATTTTTGATTAATTAATTTATTTTGCAGACAGAGTCTCATAGGCTTCTCTGCACGTTTGATATTACTGTCCCTATCTCCCGAGTCCTAGGATTACAGGTGTGTTCTATCAGGCTGAGGCTGGAGTTGATTACTTTTTCATCTTTTAACGTTGTCTATTCTTTCCTAAAACCTCTGGGCTCAAAGAGTCCTGTCCCTGTCCCCAGAATATGGGACACATTTCACAACTTTGTCCTTACTGTTTAACTCTTTGATGTAGTGTGTTTAAAACTGTCTGTTCAAAATAAAACATGTTGGCTTTGCTAGCGAGGAGAAAGCAGTAATAAATATGGATGTGGCAAATTAAGACTGGTAAAAGTGATGAGTCTATCAACTGCAATGTGGATTTCAGCGCACAGCAGTCACCACCGCTTTATGCTCTCTCTCTCTCTCTCTCTCTCTCTCTCTCTCTCTCTCTCTCTCTCTCTCTCTCTCTCTTTCTCTCTTTCTCTCTCATACACACACACACACACACACACACACACACACACACACACACACACACACAGATAATCAATGGTTACATGGTTACACTGTGGAGCTGATTCAGAGAAAAGTGGCCGAGAATCTGGGCCTCTGGGTACTGAGTCAGGCAGTGTCTCCTCGGATCTTCTCTCTCCCTTCCAGGCACTCTGAAGTTCTCAGGTCTCAGTGCTCTTCTTCTGCTGCTGGCCTGCACTCCTGGGTTAATCCTACAGCCCAGCCAGAAATTTTCTGGCACCTTCACATTGGTCTTCGGCTTTTTGATGTTTGAATGTCCCGTATTCTCTGATTTCTCCTTATTCGCTTTCTTTAGCCAAATATAACCAGACAACCGACATCTGACCTTCACCCTCTCCTTGTTCCCTGCTGCTGGGGACTGTCCACTAATGAAACTTTGAAAACCATCTATTTCATATAGTAGAAGACTTTATTTTAAAAATCATATTCCTAATTTTTAAAAGTGCCATAGTTATTTTATCAGCAAGTAAATTTTGAATTAAAGTATGTATTAGGGATATAATGTGAATAAATAATAATAAATAATTTTTTAAAAGTAAAACATTTCTCAGAGTGCTTTCATAAGTTCTTTAGAAAATACATCTAAACAACAAAAAAGCAAACAAATAATAATCTGTTGAAATAAAGAAGCAACCAGTCAAACTGTAGAGGAACACATGTAGACTAGAAAGCGGGAACTGAAGGAGTGGGCCAGCTCACCTTTATCTACTTTTTATAGAGCTAATCTTCTCGTTGTAGAGCTCATTTTAAATTATTTATCTGTCTGTCTGTCTGTCTGTCTGTCTGTCTGTTTGTGAGCAGTGTGTACCAAGACATACATGTGGAGATCAGAGGACAGTTTGCATAAGCTGGTTGTCTTCCTACACCACTGGGCCCCTGTAACAACCCTCAGGTCAACAGAAGCATACCAAGCCACTTCACCACCTCACCATCTCTTACACCATTAGCATTAATTTTTAAAATTCAGCCTTCATTTTCTTCATCTAATAGTATATTTTCCAGAAGTTTTATTACTGTTTTGGAATAATTAAAGTATAATTTTTGACACCTTAGCTTTATGGCCTTGCAAATGTTATGTCCCAGTGAATAATCAGAGAGAGAGAGAGAGAGAGAGAGAGAGAGAGAGAGAGAGAGAGAGAGAGAGAGAGAGAGAGAGAGAGAGAGAGAGAGAGAGAGAGAGAACATAGTAATAAAAACACTTATAGGCAAATGGTCATTGCAGAGATTAAGCCAAAGCATATAAATCAGATAAAATAAAATGTTCACATTCATGGTAAAAGATCAAATTGTAAACAAAATTCTTGTATTGGAAGTTCTTCTCTCATAAGGATAATATAGAGCTTCATTGATGGTATTCCACCACACAAATTCTATTTGCAAAATATAGGAAAGATAGGGGAAAACATAAAGACCTACAGTTAGTCTTCATCCACTAGATGGCGCCCAGGCATCTATTGCAAATTCACCATATGTCCATAGACTATTTGACCACTGAAGGAAACTTGTGAGATCAGTGCAAACTGAAAGAGAGGGTTGTGTAGATATTCGCTAGACTGACATATCTTAAAACAAAGCATGACTTATTGTCATGAAGGTCCTCTTTCCTGAACGCAGACTTTCCTTCACACAAAAGCCATAGACCTCTTTGCTTTAAAGTCATTACGGACTATTTGCTCTTACTATTTGGTGAACTCACTTACCATATGAAACATTCTTTTGGTCATGACATGTAGCAATTACATCTGGGTCTAGGGATTTCACTAGAAAGTGTAGCCTTCTTTACTGTGACAAAACCCTTTGACCATCCTGCAGAGTGCATATTCCTTCTAATACACAAAAGGCTGACCTACGCAATTTGTTGTATGTTTAGCCTTCTGGAAAATAAAGCAGTCATGGCAAGAGGTGTCCCATGCACACAATAAACAAAATAAGGACTAGGAAGAAAGTGATGTACTGCCCTCTGCCATCAGTAACTAAACTGTCACCCCTGTGTAATTTATCTTGGGAATGATTAAAAACTAAGGAGTAGATCAAGGTATGACATATTCCACAAGCTGAAGGAGAGTTTGCAGCACCCCAAATAAAATAATTTGGGCAATGCAGTCTCAGTATAAGTGGTTCACTTCTTTTTGATTAATGCTGAAGGCTTATAATTTTGTAGACAGGGAGAAAACTGTGCATTATTCCCTGAGAACACAGGCTAGCCTCCAACTTTAAAAAGAGGGCAATTAGCCTCCTAGGATATGCATCAGAATTTTGTTCTGTATACTCCTCCTGTTATTTGCAGAGGAAAAGCTTGTTATACATATTTTGAAATTTTTATGTTTCCTCTTCCACATTTAGTATAAGGATAGATTATTTTTAAATGCTCAAGACAAAATGGAGAATCTTAGAATAGAGGAATTACATCTGCCACCAGGGGTATGCAAGCTCAATAGAGAAAAAGAAGACAGACAAAGGAGAGAAAGACAGAGGAGAAAAAGAGGATAGAGGGGGGAGGGAAGAAGGGAGGGAGAGGGAGACAGAGGGGGGGGACAGAAAGGAGAAAGAGGAAGGCGGAGGAGTGAGTGAGGGAGGTAGAACATGAATAGGTGGGATTGGGATGAGGTCCAAACCCATTAGTGAAACACCTCTCATTTATCCCCGCATTAATTAAGACTATACATGTAGATTTAGAAACAATAGGCTGGAGTATAATAAGGAAACAGATTAGAGAAAGGACTGCTATATTTAATCCTCATGCTACAGGAAACATCAATGACAAAGGAAGATGGGAAGATTTGCACAAGGTTTCCATTAGACAAGGAGAAGCTGATTTGTTTGTGCGGAAGTCACAGAAAGAGATCTCCCACACATACACAGAATTATGCAGGAGGATAGCTCTCTCTCAAAAACGAGTGTACAGGGCTAAATTAGGTGGGAATCTAGCTCTGGAGAGTTTTCCAGAAATATGTATTATGTAAATGGAGTATGCAGAGATATCCTTTGAAAAACATACATGAGCAAACTTACATTTTAAATTTCACTTTAGCCAGTTAATTTTTCTATTAAAAAGTATATTTTTCTTGCCCTGCATACATGTGTGCACGTGTTTTGTGTATTTGCGATACATGTTTATGAGAGTGAAGTGTGCACACACATGAGGAAGGCAGCTCAGAATAGCAGGTGTCTTCTTCTATAGCTCTTCTTCCTCCTGATTTTCTTGAGTAAGAGCCTGTCACTGAGCAGGAAATTTGTGATTGTAGTGAGGCTGGCTATTCACAGAGCTCTTGGGATTTTTCTATTTGTGAACCCCAACAATGAAGTACAGTCATGTACAATCATGGCTAGCTGGTTACGTAGATGCTCAGATTTGAAGGGTGGGTGAAAACAAATTATGTAAACCTTAAAAGATCTGTAAATAAGGCTGATTTTTTTTCTTTCACAAGTAATGTTCCCCAAGTACAGGACAAGTCTCCGGAGCCTTGCGTAAGTGAAATGATATGCATCTGCTTGATGATAAAACATTTGTTCCTAGAACTAAAAGAAGAGAAAGAAAATGCAATCATTTCTATATGATCATTGAGGAATGGCTTGGAGGATATCTGGTACAGCTTTGACATTTAATTTTATTGAATCTATAGGTGTCACTTGCTGACATGTTAAATATGATCTCCAAATTGCACATGCTCCTTCATTATCATATTTAAAACTATACACCTCAGTTATGTTTTCCTCGTTTTCTGGAAAAGAATAGAGGCATAATCAAGTTCATAGTTTACGGAGTCAGAGGTTGAGAATTCAAACATTTCTCTAAGTATTGTGGCAGGCCAGGTGACTTCCATAGCTGTGCTCATCTTCCTTTGTCTGGTTAGGGAGAGGGCAGCTCTGTAGTTGTCTCTAACAGAGCTCAGCACTGTGCTTCAGGTAAGAGCGCTGAAGACTGAACAATATGAATACATTCTACTCATACAACTTACGGTCAAACAGAAGGAAAAAAACCCAAACATTAACTTGTGCTTTAGGGAGTTGTGTTAGGTACCGGTGGCTGTCACAAATATCAGAAATAACACCAAACGGGAGGGATGACAGCACTGGGGAGGAAGGATTTATTTGATTCCTGTGTTTAGTTAAGGTTAAATAGCACCGGGACTGAGATGAGGCAGGGCATCAGGGAAATGGTAATAACAAAAGCAACCACTTGGCCGATAGGCAGCATAAAGACAAAACTGCGCAAGCGCAACAATACGAGGCAAAGACTCATCCCCAGCTACCGTTTCTCCAGTCAGCTCTGCCTACCAGCACTTCATTCAGTATGAAGTTGCAAGTGTGTTAGTACGTTGATAAAGTTACTGCCTCCATGGTCTAGTGGCCAATCTGACTGGTCCCGCAGCTGGGAAGGGAGCCTTTAACAGGAGCCCCTGTGGGAGGTGCATTTCATACAAACATACCGTTTTTGACACTACAGATTATATTATGAGGTAACATAGAGTGATTTTTAAGTGTTTTAAGCTTACTCATTTCTTTTTGTACATTGGAGTCAGCAATGAAGGCTGAATTATCTCAAAATTATTTAGAAGTAACCCACACCAACCTATTTTAACACGACGAAAATAGAATTTTGAACACAAGATGAATTTTGTACCTTTCGCATGGAGCCATTGTAAATATTAGATAACCTTATCTTTGTAGGATGAGGAAAAGCTGGGACAATTTTTCTGATTTCAAAACTAAACATTGTATAAGTTAGATTCCATCCCTCTAACACCAGCTGCTCCTACATTATTAATTATCGTAAAATAGAACTGATGACTTATAATTCGACATAAGTGTACGGAAAAATTATTTTACAAACAAAGCACGCTGTCATTTTTAGATGTGAGAGTGTAGGAACTTTTGAGTTTTTTTTATATCAACTATTTTCT
Organism: Acomys russatus; assembly: GCF_903995435.1. Taxonomy (NCBI): domain Eukaryota; kingdom Metazoa; phylum Chordata; class Mammalia; order Rodentia; family Muridae; genus Acomys; species Acomys russatus. The sequence goes on along the minus strand of NC_067137.1, from coordinate 50,518,931 downwards.
TTCAAATTCTAATATTTGAACTATTTGGACTTCTATAGAAGCCTTCTATTCTGTTTGCTTAAAAGCGTCACAGTGTTTCCCCTGAGAAAACACACATCTCCACAGTACATTATTGTTAAATATAATTGATATTAGTTTTAGTTCCTAATGCAATAATTAATGTGGAAAGAGAGTAAACAAGCAAGGGGTCCTTGAGAATGATTGTCCTTAAATAATAATTATTCTAACTTACAGTTAAATGCACATGGCAAGGTTTACCAGAACATGTCACCAAAGTGAAAATACATTTAACCCTATACTAACATATAAAGGTATTTAAAACCTTACAATTCTAGGTTCCCATTTTCTGGCAGATGTTACCAAGTAAACAGCCATGTCCTACATTGGGATGCTTGTGATGCATTATGAGGTGGAAGTGTTCTTTGTGGTGTGTTTTGAAATTTTTCCTTCTTCATTTGAGATCTTTCTGGCAATAGAAACTCTTCATGAGCATTAATAGAAAAAGCTTATAGTCTGTCTAAACGTATAACCGGAAAATTGAGCTCCAATCTACTTCACTCTAATATCCTGCACTAATGTGATGATACAGCTGACAAAACTTAACAAGCTCAGTGGTATTTATTTCAGAGCACCACTTTGTAGCCGGGAAATGATACTCACTCCAGCAGGTGTCAAAACTCAGCAACAGTCTACTTTCAAAGTAAAATGCAAATTACGCACTGGAATTCTACCAAGAAAAGAGCTCTGCTGCTTCCACTAAAGGGGCTGTTTACACGCTGCTCACTAATAAAAGTGCACTTGACTGATGCACTAAAGGATGTACTGAATTAGGAAAACTCCCTTCTGACCTAAAAACCATCAGAGTCCACTTTCTAAGTGAGAAATAAAATAAAACATGTCATCCTGTAATCATAACAAACTTCTTATGATGACTCTTTATCATGTTATCAAGGGATTTAGGGTCTTCACGGTCTCTTTGAACTTGGAAGTAAGTTTAAATGTATTTGGCCTGTTACTGTTAAATACAGCCCTGACAAGCACTAATGTATACACTCTGGGTTACTTGATACTCTGTACAGAGATGAACTACTGAAACAAACATATAAAAAGGCATCACTGTTATGGCTTCATACACTTAAAACAAAAATGATAAAAGAAAGTCATCAATACATAATGTGATTGGTATAGTATGAATTATATAGTATTAAAATCACTAACATTATTTTATAAGAAGGGTCACAAGTGCATATGGTCTCCTAGCATGTTTCATATGTAAAGAATGATCAGAAAATTACATCAAAAACAATGAAAGAAAGCAGGAAACTGGGACACAGGGGAAGGCATCCTATTGGGACTCTAAATGAGAGACGCATGGGAGAACAGCAAAATAAAAGGATCCAGAGGGTCCTAGAAATCTACAAGTAGAACAATATGATAGGCAGATTTGGGCCCAGGGGTCCCGCTCAAACTAAGGCACCAGCCAAGGACAATACAGGAGGTAAACTTTAAACCCCTTCCCAGATCTAGCCAATGGTCAGAATATTCTCCACAGTTGAGTGGAGAGTGTGATACGACTTTCTCACGTACTCTGGTGCCTCACATTTGACCATGTCCCCTGGAGGGGGAGACCTGGTGGCACTCAGAGGAAGGACAGCAAGTAGCCAAGAAGAGACTTGATACCCTATGAGAATATATAGGGGGATGTAATCCCCCTCAAGAACAGTCATAGGGGAGGGGAATAATGGGAAAATGGGGGGGGAGGAATGGGAGGATACAAGGGATGGGATAAACATTGAGATGTAACAAGAATAAATTAATAAAAAAAAAAAAGAATCTAAAAAAAAAAAAAAAAAAGAAAGTAGGTAAAGGAATTAAAGGAGGATGAGCACAGCAGATTTGAAAATGCCCATGTCATTTGGAAATGACGCTAAAATCCACAACCTTAAATGATTCTGAATTTGTTAACAATTTTTCTAAAAATGGTCAAAACCATTTACGTACTTCCTGAGTCATTGAAAAGAAGTATTCACATGTTAATCTTGTTTATTTATAATCACCATGAGGTGTTTTCAAATAGTCCTATCTTTGTAGTGTTAAAAAAATCATCACCTCATTCTATTTTTTTATGATTATCAAAGTGATTGAACCATGGGTCATTAGAAACTTAACAATCTGTTGCAACTTCAATGTCTTGCTTTCCCCTAGGGCAAAGGATTATTCCTCCATCATAATATGTTAGTTAATACCAAAGGCTTTGCCTGACTTCAAAGCAGAGATATTAAAGGCTCACTTTCCACTACGAGGCAGGTGTATTTTTATTAGCTTTCTCTTTCAAAATTGCTATGACTTCACTCGCAGATATCCCGCCAACAGCCATTATTGAAAGCCGTAATGTAATTGCTAAGTTACGTGCAATGTCTGAAGCTGAAAAACAATGTCACTTGCAGCCTTCAATGAATGACTGAAACCAAGTGTTCCATCATTAAAGCTGAATTACAACACATTGCTGTGTTTTCCATGTGCTACATTTGAAACAATAAGAGTGCAAAACCTGCCTATAAATTCACAGATTCTTCTATTTATTCAAATTTGTGCACAGTAAGAAATTTCATGCACAAGAATTAAATGTCTGTTTAGATTTAAGTGGAGGAAGCGATGCTAGCCTTCTGCTGTGATTTTGAACAGCCAGATTCAAAGGGAACTGTAGTTTCCTATCACACTGGAAGGCATTCTCTTCTCCTCTTCTTTAGTTGTCCAGATTAACAGAAATCAACAAACACACTGTGTCTTAATTTTAAGACTGGTTTTGTGTGGGGTGAGCATCCATATTTTTAGTGGTTCAGATTGGATTTCTTGTCTTTGATAAAGTTCTGTATGGAATCCATGAACTCAGAAACTTTTCAGGTCGAAGAAGATTGTTTTGGATATGCATGAAAATACAACAAAATAATCATGCTGCTCACATGACATATCCACTGCACACTCATTCTTCTCCCCATTTCTGCTAATTGGGTTCTACTCATTTTGTTATTTGGTGATCTAAGTGGAAATATTCCTTCTGTCATAGTGGTATGCAGAGCTAGTATAATTACTTTTTTAGAAAGGTCGACAACTTTTTTATTTGGCTTCTGTGATTTTACGGTGCCTAGATTCCACCGGAAAATATTTAGTCACTCACTTAGTTGGACAGAACTCCATCACCTGGAATAGAGATCATGGCATGTATGCCAGCATCTTTGTGCAGACAGCCCTGAAAATATATACTAGGAAAAGTCTTTGCCAAATGACTTGTGTCTGGCCAGCACTACCTTTGAAATATTCTCTGCATACCAGTTAATGTTAAGATTTATTATAGCATGTGTAAATATATTTTCTGCATGTGTATCTAGAATTTATATAATCTAGTGGCAATGCATATTAGATGCATTACCTGTCTACATTTGTGGTTCTACTAGACAGTGATACTATTATGATTTCTTACTAAAACCTAATAGTCATCTTTAAGTTATTTTAAGCAGATCACATTTTTGAAAACATAAATTAATTCAAATAATTTTACAAATCCATAGAGAAATCAATGTGATGTTTAAATATGTACCCACATGAGAAAATGTTTAACAATAAATGTAATGAATGGGAGACTAGGGACCTTTTAAAAATAGACAATAACCTTAAAGTTGTTGACCACTTTGGGAAAAGAAGTCAATGACTTTTCTTTCTACTTATTTTAAATGTTCCTTCCATTCATGCAGAAAGTAGTGAATCAACAAATAGGAAAAAAATCCCACAGAGCATTCCTGAAGATATTCACACTTCCAATTCCATGGTACAAATTATGACAGCAAAAGGAATTTATCATACTCACCCGGGGCTGGCAGGCTATGTTCTCACCACAGATATATGTCCACCCAGTTCTTTTCTTTATTTAGAAATTCTCAGTGCCAACTGAATCAAGACAGCCATGCTATTTTAAGGTTTATTTGTTTTCTTTAAATTTGGCGGACACTGTTCTTTCCTATAAAATTGGTTGACTCAATGCGGAAAAAAAACATACACCATTAGCTTTCAACATACCCGCATGTTATTCCTTAACTTGGAATCCTCAAACCAGTACTCAAACCTTCATCATGCAGAAAGATGAAGGGCAAATACATGAATTCATATCCCAACCTAATTGCTTGGGAATATTCAGTGTCATGTACACACATGACTTGACTGGATCAATGACATTCTCTGGATATCAGGATATGAACTGTTATGCATATCAAGTATTTGTATTTTGAATTCTTTGTGTACTTTGGTACACACATTAAGGCATTGAGTAAACTGCATTACTTTCAATTTGTGTACCACTTTTAAGTATGAGATTGTAACTTTATATGACTTATCATATCAGACCCTACACATATTTCAACAAATTAAGATGGGCTAGATTTTATTTACATCTTAGACTATAGGCTAAGTTTTCGAAACCATATAAACAAAACCATTTGACACCTGGCTCTTTAAAGTTCATGAACTTCAATGTCTAAAAACATGTGTGGGATTGTCAAACATTCCAGTGCCCTCCCCAGGGGACCCAAACATATGTAGCTGTGTATATCATGGTGTCATATGCCAACACGTTTCCTTGAAAGAAAATCACTGTGTTCTTTTATTGGGGCAGCAAAATATCCCATCTCTGAATCTGTGAGATATGTTACTAGAGCTTTGCAAGGACGAAGTTTAATCATGGACTTTCTGAAGTTTGCATCAAACATGTTCAATCTTTCCAAATCCTTCCCTTTCAAAACAATATGGAGCCAAATAATAATGCTAGAAGTATGTAAGAGAGGAGAGCCCAAGCCAAAGTTCTATTTCAATAGAGCAGATCTCACGAGTTGTATGATTTATAATCTCAACCAGGGTAGGGAGGGAGGCAGACATCAGGGTGTGGCACAGACATTAGGAGGTGACTGCTCAGAGCACAGGGAAGTGTCTGGTAGCCTCAAACAGCTCACTGAGACACTAAATAGAATCCACTTTCTCAGCCACTCTTCTCAGCCTCCTGAGGATCTTCGCAGCTGAGCCAGAGAATTTGGGGAAAGAAAGAGTAGTAGAAAGACTGATTAAAGCCACTACTACCGGCAACACGTGTGCCGTGTTTCCCCAGAGAAGGGCTTTTATGCTTCTGCATGGGGGATGGGAGAGGCAATTACAACCTGCCTGCTCAGAGGCTTAGAGCTTGATAGCCAGTAAGTTTGCAAAAAGGGACCAGCTGCAGCAGCAGGAGCCACAGCAGCCAAAGCCCTGAAGGGGCAAAATCTCTTTACCAGTCTTCCCCACCTGCCTTTGAGTGCAGCAAGTCAGAGGGAGCAGAGGTAGGCCAGCTGTTTCTCACATCTACCAAATCAGTAACCCCTTTGACCACAGGCAGATAAATCAAGCCACCTGTACAACACCTTCCCACCTTTGATTTGCAAGGGGAAGCTTCTCTCTAGTGGATTCTCAGTCCTGGTAATTAGCTGGAGAGGCAATTCAAGACTCTGAGGCAGACATAATAGAGGATCTGAGCTTATAATTCAGCCATGAATTGGTTTGGTTGAAGGGACTGTGACTATGTTGAGGCGAAAATTTAAATGAAAGATATTGTTTATGAAGTGATGTGGAAATACTTTCATATATGGAGAGAAAAGTTTATTTTTGTTACCATTTAAGGACAGTTTATGATGGCAAGTGTGTATTTCCACAGTGATCTTTATTACTGAGGTAAAAGACACAAGTAAAAAATTTAACCATTTTCAACATACAACTCAGTGTGAATTTTATATGTGTGCAGTGCTTATGAGCACCTACTGTACCAAGTTCCCAAGCACTGTCATCACTTTAAAATGAAAGGTAACTTTGTCCACATCCTTGTAATTGACAATTGACATGATGTGAACCACAGACGAGCATTTACCTCTACAGCTTCCGTTGTTGGTAGCGTTTTAGAGAAGGAACTAGGAGACTTTTATGTTTACTAATTCTTGAACAAAGTTTAACGTAAGTTGGTAAAAAAAAAAAAAAAACAGCTACAATTCCTAAAGATGTGTCTGAAGGAGGTGGGCTGGGATGAGAGGTTGGGGAGGATTGGGAGGTTTGTTGGGGGTCTATAAAGTTGCTCATAGTTGCTTCCAGAATTGACATTCCAGATCTCTGTCTCTTCAGAACTCTGGCAGCTACCATCCTGCTTTACCCTCTCTGGCAAAGGGAAGAAATCCTGAGCATGCCCACTTTCCCTTCGATTTATATGCTCTACTCATCCTAATGTAAACTACATAGCACCTCTCCTACACTCAGCCACCAAATAGATGCTTCTACCTTAAAGAATATGGAGGAGCAGAGGACTTGGTGGTGGCTGAGTTGTGGTTTCAGATCTGCAGAGTGCTTCGCAGGTGCGGAAATGTTACAATCACCTGGAGAGATTGTGTTGTAGGTTCCTAGTGAGTGAATGATCGCATCATGAAAGATGTGTTAGTTTTGTATCTCTGTGTGTGACAAGATAGAAGAATTAATCAACTTGAAGGTAGGAATTATTGATTGATTCTAGCCCTTTTTTTCACATATACTTTCCAGGGTTGATAGGTTCTGTTACTTTTGAATTATGGTAAAGTAGAATATCCAGCTAGATAGCTCATAGAGGATCAAAGATGTTTACTACATCAAAGCCATTAAGCAAAAGAGAGGAGGAAATGGGGTTCCAAAATGCCCTTTAAGGACATGCCCCCTAGATGGGCTTTCTTTTAGAAGGCCTCATTCCTAAATTTGATACCATTTTCTCATTCTGTCACACTTGTGGAATAAACCTTTGATATATGAACCTTTGACAGATTTCAAATAAAAATCAATGCAACTGTAGTGACCACCAGGAAAAGCTGAAGAAAACATTCTCTCTAATAGACTACTTTGTAGTAATGGGGCATGTTGCCTGGAGTGTTGAGTGCCTGAAGAAGGCTACCCATGGAGAAATTCATGGAAGAAAAGATCTATCAACTGGAAAGTATTAATTTTTGGTCTTCAATGGTAATGCTTTTAAAATTCTAGTAAAGCTTATTGCCCTTTATTTTTAATAAAAACTTTCTTAGGCACAATGTTCTCAGTTCCATACCTCAATAGTCCTTAATTCCAGCAAGTGATTTAATAAGAATATATGTACTCTTTTACTTCAAAGCAACCTCATATGCCATTATCAATGAAAATACCATAGTAATTGCCACACCCAAACATTATTGATATTTAGCTAATGGTAAATATCTAAGTTTGTAGCCTTTAAATTACAGGACTCCAGAAAGAGACTGTGTCCAACATGCACATGAATGGACAAAAATTGGATGATAGTCCAATAATTGTTAAGACTTTAGGTCTCTCCTTTTTATGTATTCAAGATTGTAGGATATAGGAGTTAATGAGAGCCACAAATAGATGAACTATTTATAAAACATTTACAATATTGTTTATAATTACTATTCATTGTGTATTATGTCACCAATGCAGGCCAGTACTTATGTAACATCTTAATAACCTAAAAACAAATTCTAGTTATTTAATCAATAGTCATTTACTTATTCACTACTGTTTTTTGAATGTGACCTAGACTTTGATGTACACTTTTCATCCTTTTGTGCTTTAAATAAAAATAGACATGGCCATCTTCTCCTCTATCACTAGGGTCTATTTTTGTAGCAATTTGACTTACTGATTAACGCTAACCATGGACCACCCATCCTTCAAGTGTTAGTCCTGAAGACAGAGGGTATTTTTAATTATAAAATTATTAAGAGTTACAAATAGGCTAGTAAATGAACTTAAAAATACTATGGGTTAGTGCTAAAAATATTATATATTTAAATACTTGTAGTCAGGGCAGACAAAACACCCGGAAGTACATCCTGTCTATCCAGGGTTATCAATTTTCATGAATGTCTCAAAAATGTATTACTCTGATTACATTCCTATCATTTCCAGACCTACATGCCATATACAGTAAAAAGGCAATTGGGTGCACATGTCTGGATTTCAATGGAGATAACAGACAAGGTTTATATAACTTTCTGTCAACAGCATTTAGAAGGCATTTAAATTCACAGGGCTAAAATTTTTTTCTAATGAGCTAAGAGAGAAGACCATAGGACTAAACTCGAGCCATGAAGTACTAGGAGGGTTTAAGGTTAGTAAGTAAAGTGGCCCCAGTGGCTGAGAAAGAATAGTCAGAAAATAATAGAACCCAATAGAACTCATTGCCTTGGAGAACAGCCAAAAGAAGACAAAGAAAGAGCAAAGTTGTTCCCTGATGCCTTCCTCATCCTATCTGCCTTAGAGCTGGCTATCCATCTCCAGCAACAGTGCTGATGGCTCCCTGGTAACATTCCCAGGCCCGCCAACATCCCTCTTCCCTTCCATCAAGCAGAAGTGGATTTTCCAGAGCAGGCAGCTTCATTGTATTATTATTTTCAAGAGTTCGTTTATGTTCCTCAAGGAAATTGCTTAGAAGTGTATTTGTTTGAAGAACAAGAGATTGAGTTTTCTGTCCTGATTACATTTTACATAAAACATTTTTCAACTTTTTCAATATTTAGAAAAGAAGGTGTCATGTATTTTAATCAAGATACTCACGATTTTTATTCTCTGTATAGGAATACGGCACATGGGCAGAATGCACATGGACAGAAAATAGACCAGAACTAACTTTATATCTGTTTGACCTTAGATGACATGATTACCTCTCAGGCCTCAGTTTCTTCCTTTAAGTAGTGTGCTTGGAAACAAGCACAAGTCTCTGGGAGTCCTTGAAATCAGCATAGAGTCTATGTCCTCTTCTTCTATGAGCAATTTGATTTCTATATCTCATGGTCTCCATGTTACACTTTAGAAAAAAATTCGTAATTTTATGTTTGCATATATCCAAATTGGAACCAAACTCAGAATGATATCCAGTCATCCTGAGAAGATACTACGTACATCTATGTGATAATGTGAATCTTTCTACTCATTGTTGGAAAATGCTGAATCCTATTTCTTAATACCACACAGCAATGTATGTTTGAAATAGTTACTTTTTGTCTTTTCTGTGGTCATTGATAAAAACAAAAACAGAAGAAGGATCTATTGTTTCAGAGGTCTCCACTCATCAATGGGAAGGGAGGCAAGCAAGACAGAGCAGTTCCCATCAAGCCAGGGAAGAAGCAGAGTGTGGGGAGGTCCAGCACTTGGCTGACTCTTGCCTTTATTCTATTGGTCCTAGGACTATGAATTTTGCCAACCACATTTAAAGTCTTCTTTATTCAATTAACCCCACAGTCACCTTCCAGGCTGACAAGAGGCATGTGTTGAAAATATTTTGCACACTTTTCAGTTCAGGCAAGAAGACAATTAGGATGAAAAATTGTAACATTTAACGACAAATGCATATATTCCTTTTCTGTAATAACGTTTTTTTCCAGATAATTGCCTTTGTGTTAGTAAGAGTTAACTTTTTAAATCACCTGCATGTTAATTGAGCTTCAGTATCACATTGTAGTAATCATGGTCTATGTCAAATATTTACTACCTTCTTATATGAATACCCTGTACTTCTAAGTAATACAAAATATAAATTATAAAAGCGCAAATCTTGAGATTAAAATAAAAGGTTTTGAATAGTGTTAAAAGAAGTTATATTAGATACAGGTTACTTATTGACAGTTATGATATCTTAGTTATACAGAAGCTATAATTCAAAAGCTCAGATTCCAAAGGAAACATTAACTGGGGCTGTGTGCAGACTCTATGTTCTGCTTCCTTGCTTTAATTCACTGATGTTTTATTTTATCTGTATGTGGTTGGGAATGAGATAGTCATCACACTTTCAGCTTTTAGTTTGCAGTAATAGCAACCACACCACCTTTGCAAACGATTTGTTCAGGCTAACAGCTTGCCTTGCAATGTGATTCTGAACCACGGGAAGTGAAAGGAGAAATCCATTTATTATTCCTGAAATAGTTGGCAAAAGCTGCACTGCAGGTAGGTTGTAAAGAAGCTTAGCTTATGTGTTAAAATTAGCATTTCTTTATTCATGTACACAGAGAATATGAGTTTTCATTAATAAGGGTCTCTTTATGTATCGAAGTCACTGAAGACAAGGGATTTCCTTTTTATAGACATGGGAACTTAAAAACAGAAACAAATTCAGAGGAATCTTACACAAGAAGACCTACTGAGTAAACTAACCTGGGCCCATGGGGGCTCACAGAGACTGAACCACCAACCAAAAGCATGCATGGGCTGGACCTAGACCACCTATACATATGTTGCAGGTGTGCATCTTGGTCACCATGCGAATCCCCTAACAAAGGGAGTAGGGGATGCCTCTGACCTTGTTGCCTGCCTTTGTATCCCTTTCTAGTCAGGACCCAGTGGGAGAAGATGTGCTTAGTCCTGCCGAGACTTGATGTGCCAGGGCAGGTTGGTATACTTTGGAAGCCTCCCTTTCTCTGAGAAGAAGAAAATGAGAATGGTGGAAAGATACATGAAGGTGGAACTGGGGGGAGAGGAGGGAGAGGGCTGGGATCGATATATAAAGTGATTAATTAATTAATAAAAATAGAAATCTTAAGGAATCAGAAAATAGAAAACTTGCCTAAATAGCAACCGCAAGACTCTGTTATGGGTGTGAAGAAAGAAAGAAAGAAAGAGAGAGAAAGAAGAAAGGAAGACAGAAAGAAAGAAAGGAAGGAAACAAGAAGGGAGGGAGGGAGGGAGGAGGAAGGGAGGGAAGAAGGGTGGGAGGGAGGGAGAAAAGGAGGGAGGAAAGGACACTTTCCAGTTCTTAGAGTTGATACAATTTAAAAAGATAGAATTTCAATCTTGGAGTAAATTAAAAGTATCTTGGCTTTCTGTTTAAAAGATAACACATACTATTGATATCTATGCATGAAAGACATGTCAAAGAACAGAGTGTAGAGTAACCACTCTCATTTACTAAAGGAATAAAGTGCATAAATACATGTATTTCTTGGAGTTTTAATGTTGTATACAATGCTAGTACAACACTGATAATGCTGATCTTAAAATAAGATAAGCAGTTTCAGGTCTAGTTTGTCTTTTGAGGGTAAAAATGTAATTTAATACTATATATGGACACAAATTTTCTTGGTTATCAAAAGAAATTTCTGCTTAATAAACATGTTAGGTCGGACTGGGACATTTGATGAGTCAGTATGATTTGAATATATCTCTACACTTTGAAAATGGCTTCACAATTTTTCTCAACTTTTAATTAGTTTTACGTTTTATATCCATGGTTTTATGCTTTAGGTCCATGGTGAGATTCTTTTTTCTTGAGATGCAAAAAAATAAATGTGAAAAATGAGACAAATTATCTGAAGTTTCTCAGTTTCCTGATTCTATGTTTCCATCCTCCCAGACTAACTATTCCTTCAAGCTGCTTTTTTACCTTGCTGGAATCACACTAACTCATTTGCGCTGTGTCTTTCTCCTTGTGGCTCTCTCTGCCTGTTCCCCCCTTATAACGCCAGTTTGATGATTATACTAAAAAGCACATGCAAAAAAAAAAAATGTGACTCATTCTGAAAACCCAGCGAGGCCATCCTGAGATGTTTCTCGCCCGTACACATTTCTCCTGGAGTTGATTTTGTTTAGCTTTCCTGATTCCATCCCCTGTCTTTCTTTCGTTCTCACATAACGCTGCAGCTGTATATGGCAGCATCCTCAATTTCTTACTGAGTTAGTTGCTTGCTCACGTCCAATCTTTACTTGAACCTATGTGGTTTGGATACCTCCTCTCATGCGTTTAGGATGGGAAGAAACCATGGTGAACTCATACTTACCACACGGAAATCCCCCCTGAAAACTTCACCACCCAGCATGATCATGGATGGGATCTTATGCTCCCTTTATGTTCTCATTAATAAAATGTTGTGCGTCATTTTAACATGGTACTTATCAAACCTTATTTCAATGAGCACCTGATACATAAAGACTGCTATGATTTCTGATTGTTTTTTCCCCTTACTCTTTGTATTGATTCCTAGTGCTGATGTTATTAATCTAATCATAATTAACAATAACAACTAGCAACTGTTTAAACTTCTGCTATTTAATATTCACTATTTCACATTGCCAAAAAACATGAAGAAATGCTAAATATTTACTATGTAAGCTAAGCTCCTTACTAAAAATGTTTGATATAATACTTTCAACAAATCTAAGGAGTTCTTATCATTTTCTCCAGAAGGCTTAAAATTCACACAATATTCTCACATGTGGTAAATATCAAGTCTGAACCCAAGTTAGGCTTGTAAGAGTTCTTGCTTTCTGTCCATAGCTACTACGGTAATGATTTCCTCACCAAGCTGATACTGAGTGAGTGTTCCTTGGGAACATGAGTGATGACTGGGTCTACATAAACCAAAGATATGAAATGTACATCACACGTGGGTGCTTCAATAATCGTAATCTAATTCTTCCCAAATGTTCTAATATAGTGGTTTATTTTACACAAAGAAATGGTCTTCTGAGCACATTTTGTTGCTAAGAGAAATAAAAATGTTCTTTTATGGTAGGTAGATTTTTGGTTGTGAGCCTAGCCTTTAACAGCAGAGCCATCTCTCCAGCCCTGGTAGGTATAATTTCAAAAGGCCTAAAATTCAGGTACACTTTAGAATATAATGGGAGGATTCTTTGCCATACAAAAGCTATACTGGAAACAGATCTCTCAAACTGGATATACTGTGTATTAGTTTTCAATCAGCAATGTAAACAATGTAATAGAAGCATTACATGGATTCTACATTAGGATAAACCAAAACGCTTTTGCCAAGCCAGATGTAATCACTCAAGCTCCACTGGGAAAGAGGTAACCATATTATTTGGTCTAAGTCCCAAGTATTTTATTTAGTAAATAACTTTCTTTGTGTACTCATTTTTTCCTAACACCTATTTCCAACATTTAAACATTACATTGTTTCAAGTATGTGGAACTTAAGGTTCAAATGTAAACAGGACATGTGTTAGTCTTCTGTCCTTAGGCTGTTGTGGAAAACACATCATACACACATACACACACACACAGAGAGAGAGAGAGAAAGAGAGAGAGAGAGAGAGAGAGAGAGACTACTGTCAGAACAATCTAACACTACAATAAGATCTAAAAACAGAGTTACGTATATGCAAAATATACTTTTTAAGATTTTATTTTAATTCTGATTTTTAGTATAAAACCAATTGTCTAATTTGAACCACACATTCTTATTTTTTAAAAATTTGATCCATTGGTTTATAGTGAATGCTTTAGTAATTGTGTTTTATATCTAAATATACATACTTTTGTATTATATCTATCCTGTGACTTCATAAAAATTACTTCTAGATGCATACATTTATGCAAAGTGAAGCTGTCAGTTTTAAATGGCTCAACTGATGAGAACTCAGAAAAGCAGTTAGTTTTCCGTGTATTTACACCTCAGGTTTTAACTAGCGTCTTTAAACTATGATAAGAAACCTCATTTGTTTCCAAAATGTCACAGGAAGGAAGCATTGAAGGAGCCAACAGGGTCAAGGACACCACAGAAAAAACTACAGAAACAGCTAACCAGGCCCCATAGTGGCAGAGACTGAATGCCAAACAGAGAGTGTGCACAGTACAGACCTAGGCCCTCTGCACGTTTGTAACAGTTGTGCAGCTGGGGCTTCATGTGGGGAGTCCTAACAGGAAGAGATGGGGCTGCCGCTCTGTCTTGGACTCCACTGCCTGCCTTTGGATCTCTTTCCCCTACCTAGGCTGCCCTGTCTAGCCCCCAATAGGAAATGTGGCTAGAACTACTACAACTTGATATACCAAGGCTTGATGATGTTCATGGGCGGCTTCCCCTTTTATGAGGAGAAGGGGAGGAGGGGTGCATGTTGCCAGGTGCAGAAGAGAGGGGGAGGAAAGCTGCCATTGGTATGTAACATAAATAAATAACACAATTAATTTAAAAAAATATCCCAGGGATACCCCATCTCCTTTGTCTCTATTTGCAGCTCTCCTTAAAGTCAAATGACCTGAAAGAATGAAAACCTTGTCTGGCAGATGATTTCTTACTTAGAACTCTTCACCCAAAGCTCACTCCTGACCTGAGTCTCGGAGTAGCCAGACCTTTGAAGTTTTTTGAAAGCATTTAATACTCAATGTTATCCGATTTTACCTAATACATTCTTACTGTATAACACAATTTTATAAATAGAAAATACTTTTGAGTCTTAAAATATAGTTATAAATCATCTACATTCAAACAAATTATAAACAATAAATACTCAAAGAAATCATAAAATAATAGGATTTTCCAATAATTTTTTTATCTTTCTTGTGCTTAATAATTTCATCTCATTCTGGAAGTCATGTACATAAGGGTTTTTGATATTTATTCGGTAGGGCACTAAGATCTGTGACGAATGGCTTAGAATATACCTGGGCAGAGCCAAGCAAGTGAGATCCTATTAAATGACAAAAATAAAAATAATGTTCAAGGAAAAAAAGAGGAGATATATTGAAGAAATAATATCTAGGATCTGTACTGAATGTCAAGCTCATTGACAAAGAGAATGAATGAATAAGAACCTGCATTTGAGGCCCAGAATATTCTCCACCCCCTGAAAACATAGACCACCCAATGAAAGAATTTTATATGAAAAATATACAGATAATGTGATATTCTGGGTAAAATAAAACACTGTGTTTTTTACCCTAGAGCTGTATGAACACAGCACTTCACTGATTTGTACTACTTTGTCATAACCATGAGTACATTTCTTTATATTAGTCCAATGTAACATATAGTCAACTGTTTATTTTTTTTTCCAGGACAACTTTTTAATGGGGTTGGATTAGAAATTTAAAAAGGTAAACATCACAGCTAAAGGTTCTCTTGGAAATAGTAGAGGAAGTCTGAGTTACAACTGCCATTTCAGGTATGATGAAGTTTTAAAAATGATATGGTAAAGTTAGCAGTAAGTGGAAATTATATACAAAAGTACCAAGGGCGTTCAGGAAGACATCTGAAGAATATTTAGCAAAGTTTAAAAAATGAGTGTTGCACTGTGATTTCCACACAGTATCACTAATAAAAATGAGAAGCAACTCTGCCTAATGCATTCTGATTAAACACTTCAACATGTTTATTAGAAGCCACTGATGTGCCTCACATTGAGATCTCCTCCTGTAAGTGACACTTCAATGACTTATATGCCACTTTATAGAGGAAAGGAACAGATATACGCCTCTGGCTGCTGTTCCTGGAGGTACATGGATAATAACTTCATCTTACTGAATGTTCTTTCTGAACACTTATCATCCGTTCTTGGCAGCAAGATTCTCTAAAAGCATTCTTACAGATGTTTTGTCATTTAAATCAAAGAAACTGGCCTCAGTGTTCTAATTTCTAATATTCTAATATTCTCCCTGTTGTAAATTTGTTCCAGGCTCCTTTCCTATAATCTCAAGCATTTCCTCTGGCTTGAGAGCCTTGTGAACTCCCTCCTTGCCTCTTAGGAAGATCCCAAATGTGACTTTAAAGCAAGAAAACTAGTTTTCTTTTATCTGCTTTGACTTTTCAGTTATTGGGATTAACTTTCAGGGTGGCAAAGGACATGGTGGTGAGTACACCAAGGCCCAGTTCAATTTTCACAGGACTCCATCAGGATCAATATCACCTTAACAGTGTTTTCTATGTTCTATTATTTTTCTTACTAACACAAATAGATGTTTCTTAATTCTTGTTTAGAAATAAGAATCTTTCAGGAAAATATTATTTATTAATCCTACAGATATCCAATGCTCCACCCTTTTTCTTTTTTCATTAAACATTTTTATTGTTTTACATATATATTTATATTATTAAACATACATTCAATAAACTACCTACAGCAAGAAGAATCTGGAAACAGTCAGGAATTATATAAGTGTTACATTCATAGTGTTTTGGCTATTTGTACTCTAAGCCTTGAAGAAAACATCTTTCCTATCTTGATGAGTCTAAAATTTTGAATGTAAATCAGTATTTATCATATCTCATTTCTATCAACTTAAAACATCTATCTAGACCTAAAAACATCTTAACTTCTAAACAACTAAGCTTAATTGTAAAACTAAACCATCTTGCCTTCAACCCTATCAAAGACTTGAGAAGGAATAAAACTAAATACCTGAGTATAAAGGGAGTACAGGTTAGTAGCTTCCAAAATGAAAAGATGACAGAAACAGTAAAATGTCTCTTACCCTCAATGCTTCCACTGCCTCTGGAATTATATTCTTCTCCACAAGACCATATATATATATATATATATATATATATATATATATATATATATATATATATATATGTGTGTGTGTGTGTGTGTGTGTGTGTGTGTGTGTGTGTGTGTGTGTGTATAAATATGTGTGTGTATATATATATATATATATATATATATATATATATATATGTATATGAGATTATGATATCATCACATTTTTCCCTTCCCTTTCCTCCCTCCAAACTGACCCATATAAACTTCCTCAATCTCTTTCAGATTCATGACCTATATTCATTAATTGTTATTGCATATATATGTATATATGTTCTAAAATACCCTATTATATTCATATAATGTTACTTCTATATATGTTTCCAAAGCTTGGGGTTTGGTACTGGACAACCAATTTGTCTGCTTCTCCATAGGGAAGACTTCTCCCAATCTCAGCTTTACTCAATTGCCTATAGTTCTTTGTGTAAGTTTGAAGCCTCATTGGCTCTTCTCCATCCACTTTGGAATGTCTATTGATGTTGTTTTCTGTGCAGCTCACAATTGGGGTAGTTATGCTGGTGAGACTTTTTGGTGCAGTAGTACTGATATTATTAGGAGATACAATCTTACAGCAAATTATCTGATCTTCTGACTTTTACAATCTTTCTTCTATCTTCCTCCTTCCATTTTCTGCACTTTCCCCTGATTCTTGGGTGCAGGATGGTTTTCTATATGTATTCATTGGGATCAGGCTTCATGACTCTGCATTTTTATTGGTTGTGATTTTCTGTAGTGGTCTCCATATCTTGCAAAGATAAGGAAACCATTCTTGGTACTGGAAATCTGGTTAACTTCTCATTGAAGACATGGTTATTGGAGGAAAGTCTATAAGCACTAACCTAAGTCAGCACAGTCCCTAATGACAGTCAATAAACCTTGTCCTTATTAGCACAAATATGTGTATTTATCACAAACCATCTAAGAAGCTTCTCTTCACAGCAGCAGGAGGCTTTTGCCCCCTTTTTAAAAAATCACACATCCAGCATGAAATATTTTTTGTTTGATTGGTTTGTTTTTTGTTTTTTAGAGACAGAATGTCTCTGTGTAGCCCTGGCTACCCTGGACTTTCTTTGTAGACCAGGCTGGCCTCGAGCCCACAGAGATTTGCGTGCCTCTGCCTCTCAAGTGCTGGGTGCACCACTATGCCTGGCCTAGCATGAAATCTCCCTCATGAAAGCTCACTCATTCTCTTGATTTCACTGGTGATGAAACTGAGAGCTAAAGGGCATTCCTCTTTGAAATAATTTCTAACATCAGTGTATACAAACCCTGAGCCTATTTTTTTTTTTTTTTTTTTTTTTTTTTTTAGTCTTCAGAGTAAATTAAATATTTGTTCAAGGGTGGGCCAAGACTATCAGAGACAAACCCAGACAAAGATGCTTACTGTGCCGTATGTATATTCCACGTCCCCCATTCCCCCGCCCCTGTACAGATTCACCAGTATTGCATTTGATGGAAAATTCAGCCTGCATAAAAATGCAGCCAATATTAAAAAACAGTGAAAATTGTACAGAACTAGACATGCTAATAGTCTGTGTTTACAGATGGTTTTGGATTCTGTAAAGTGTGTAAAGAAGAACATACTAAGCACAGAGCGAACTGAAGAGTTTTTATCAGTGGATCTGCATCAGCTGCTGCTTTTCTCTGAAATGCACATGGGAATGCTATCGGACACTGTTGCTGGAAGTCCCTCATAGCTGAGAGTCAGAGAGGGCACATCATAGACTTCATGGCTTTCCTTGTCATCATCCATAGGTCTGCTATTTCTGTGTATTGTGGTTTCACACCAAAAAAGATTTTATTGTAGATCTGAACACCTTTAAGAGGGTGATGTATGGAAAACTCCTTAAGGAGTGGACATATTTGTCAAGACTTACTTCCTTGTTGTAACTACCTGAACAAGTAAATTCTGCAGTACCTTTGAAGAGTATATGTAGCTTTTTCTCTCTTGACTATAGTCAGCGTAGATTATTGATGGTATGCGGAACACATCTGGATACTGAAAATCATAAAGGAATCATTATTTCTAAAGACATCAACTTTGTTCTTTTTGTTATTTGTATGTGTCACTGTGGAATTTGTTAGGCGTTATATGCCCTTTAGCCAACTTTATGTCACTGTGTCATGTATGAGAAATTTTTACAATTTTATTAACTACTTCACTTCTATTAAGACATTTAGCTGATCATGGACATATGTCTGCAGAGAGATGGAGAGAGTCTACACAAGGACTTAAATGTAAGCTTACCTCTATTGTTTTGAAATTGATAGTATGAGAGCTGTCAAAGTACTCCACATCTCAATCATTGTGTGGACATTAACTGCCATAGTTTAAGGGATAATAGCAGATTTACCTATTCTACCTTAGGAAGTTGAATAGACAGCTCAACATTTAAGAGTGGTTGCTGCTCTGGAAAAACTTGGTTATTCAATTCCCAGCACCTACACTGGATCGTTCGTACTTCCTTGTAACTCCATTCCAGGGAACCTGATGCCCTCTTCTAGTGTCTGCAGGTATGAAGTATACATACATAGGTACTTGTAGTCACATACACATTGCAAAAGTATACATACATATGTAGATGTAGGCCCATACACATACACATAAAACACAAATAAAAACACCTAATCCCTTTCCAATTTGACTCTAAGAGGCATATATAGGATTTAAAATGCTGCATTGAATGTTGTGATTAGATAGCAAAAGGGGTTGATAGCTTTTCTTGATGATCAGAGTAGTGTTTCAAGTGAAGACTTGAAACAACTGATTTCTTAGATAGTGTGAGAAATAAAATTAGAATTCCAGTAAGTATGTCTGTCACATACCATAGGAAAGGAAAGGCCTTAATGATCATTAAAATTAAATGTTGTTGCATATGTAGGTTTGTATGCTTGTATGCATGTATGTATAACTCTAAAATGTTGGCAGTAAGGTGGATTGCGGATCAATAGCTTTTCACTATTACGTAGCAGCATATTAACTGAGTAATGTAAAAGGCCTAAATCACATATAAATTAACATCCACAAATAAATAAATTGTTCTGTTAATACACACTATGTTAGAAAGCAGATTCTGATTACCATTAATCTTGCTTATTTTCACTTGTTGGGCCATTACCATGACTGAAGAGATAATAAATGTTTCTCTCACTTTCACCTCCTGCAAAAAATACCCCTACTCAACTGTCTAATCTTTGGGTGCAACCTCTTGAGGAAAAAGGCAGATCCAATGCAGATCTTCACTCTCCTCATTATGAATGAAATAAACATACAATTCTAATTTAACTTCACTTTCAAAGGCACACAAGATTGTCTCTCAACATGTCTTGCCTATTAAAAAAAACTTTATGATGGTAAATAAACCCTGGAAAATTCCTTCTCAGACTTTACCACCCGAAAATGCAGCTGTTGGCCGCCACTACCATGGCCTCACAGCTCTAAGCTCACGTGCAAACCTCATCAAGAGCAGACATTTCTAATTGATTCCAGAAGGATTTCTTTTGGTTAGATCAGGGGGCAGAGGAAGAATAATGAGCAGCTTTTCAGAGGGAATTGGGGGGTTAGGCTGTTGAACGGAGAGGGGCAGGGGCTTTTAAAATCTTGGGCTTGGCCTGAAATGCTACGCAATTTTACGGTCCATTGGCCAGAGCATCTGGAATGAGGCATTCTAGCTTTGTGGTTAATGATGGTGCAACTAGCTTACAGACCATGGAGAGTCCAACCTAGCCCCTGTCATGTCCTCGTAGAAACCAAGGGGTATGCTCTGCTCAATATCCTGTGCCTTCTTGTGAGACGATTCCCTTCCGATCTAGGATCTGGAACGTGAAATCCTGTCCAGCATGGATCCTCACCTATCTTAATCATTTTAAAAGCCGACATAAAAAGGACAGCCGCACATTAGAACATGCATGTGTTTAATTTCATGTGTGTTGACAACGTTTTCTATCACATGCTTGTGTTTGCTTTCATTTAAGACCTCCTTGATAATGGATGGAGAGTGTCGGATGCTCAGGTCATAAATCACAGAGCCAGGCTCACTCCGCAGAGGAGGTACAATGTGCAGCTCTTTGTTATTTCAATCAGGGGCAGGTGATTATGTGGGAAAAGGTGTGTGCAAAGGCATTGCTCTTTCAAAGCCAAGAAGAAAACCAGGAGTGATATGGAAATAATTTCTTTGGAGAAAATGATGTTTACTTAAAGTCATAGTTAGGAATTCACTTTTCTGTCACTAACAGACTACACCCACAAAGGAATCAGGTAGTAGCACAGCCTGGAAAAATGCCGAGATGTTAAGTCAGAAGGCTGGAAAGCACAAATCTAGACTTCAGGCATGCCTCTCTATTTTTATCCAAACAATATAATTAATAGAGATTGTATCCATTTGAGAAGTTACTCAAAATTCCAAAGTTTGTGATGTTAAACTAAATTGAACATGTTTGCCCTTGCCCATTTCCTGTTTTCAAACAAAAATAAAACAGGAGAAAAAAACAAAGTGAATTGAAATAATCAAATACTAAACTAAACTAAAAATAAATTCATTAAAATTGATTTTAAAATATAAAACACTGCATTCTTGGATACAAACCTTTTCCTCTAACATTTGCAACCTAATGATGATAATATATTTTTATCAGAAATAGTAGATCACTGTTACTTCAAATACATAGGACAATGTGGAAAAAAACCTAAGTGGTAAATTTCTTCAAAAAGAGTGCAAACGCAACTTCACTTGATGAAGTCCAGTGCTAATAACTTTAAAATAAGGGTGACAGGAGAAAGGGAGGAATGGGTTAAATATGCATTATTACCTTTGGTTTTGCTTTTCTGAATTAGGTTCATTCTCAATATAGAAGCCAATGTACCAGAGAACACAATGTAGCAGGAGGCAGCTTCAAACGAGGTGTCATCTTTCTGCCTCAACTTTCCAAATGCTAGGCTCACAGGCATCTGGCTGTGTCTTTTAAATAAGCTTATGCACAGAAAGCTATCATACATGAATATTTCAATGGCTGTTAGATCAGTGCTGGAGAAAAGCACACGAAGCCCAGTACATCCATTGGGTCATTTAGTTTACTCTCTCAAAGCTAGTATATTCCTCCTTTTGCAAGCAGAACAACACAGTACTTCTGTGCATTTTCATCATATTTACCTGGTGGTTCCTTGTTAATAGAAAGAATGGTTGATAACTAACACAGGAAATAGGCAGTGTTAATATATATATAGCTCACATAAATCATCTCTGATGGATTACTCTCACCTACATCTTGATTTGCCGTGTATACATGTGAAGGTGCATATGGCAGTCAAAGGGAGGCATCAAGGTTTTCCTCCATGCCTCTCTACTTTACTTTTTAAGATAAGTCTCTTCATGGAACCTGGAACTCACTGATTTGGCTCGATTTGTTGCCAGTGAGCTGTTTCTAAAGCAATGGGTTAGTAATGTGTGTTAGTTTGCCTAACGCTCGGAGTGGGTGGCGGGATCTGAACTCAGGTCCTCCTGTTCTCAGAGCCAGACTGTCAAACACTGAGCCATCTTTTCTGCTTAAGGAAGATACCTCAAGTAAAGCTGGGGATATTTTCATATTCTTATCACACACAGAACTTCTGAAAACAAAAAAGACAACCAAACATAAGAGGATTGAAAAGACATGAAAAAAAATGACACAAGAAAGTAAATACAATAAACAGTAAACATGCAATAGTGATTTCCTCAGTACCAAGCAAAAATTATAATTATGAATAAAATAATATATTATTTAGTACTATAGGTAGACAATGGATAATAAATCTGAATATTACAATTTAGGTGGGAAATTTTGTACTGTAGTTGTCTTGAATTTTACAAGCACTTTGGAAAATGACTTTATCTCAAAAATTGAAGCACACATTTTCTAAAGTTTAGAAATTTCATCCCTAGCCATGTAACCTAGAAAAATTTTATGTAAGCATAATGAGATTTGTATATTGATTTTCATTGCAATTCTGAAACAAGCACTAGCACGTAGATGTGTCTTGATATAGACACATGTGTGGGTATTTTTAAAAATAAAAATGTATAAACTACATAAAAATGAAACAGAATGATATATTTTGATAAAATATTTTCACAGGAAATTATATAAATGATATATAACATTTTATTGTTATGAAAATTTTTAAATAATAAGGGCTTTAATCTCACTGGGTGAGATTTCCTCAGGTTGTTCTCTCAATCCCATTTGACCATATGACTGATTTTATAACAGTATAATATTTTTCTAGGCATGGTACACTATTTTATCTTTTTAAAAAATCTAATATTTATAAACAACTACAACGGGCTAATGTAGTAAACACATGTAAAGGAAAGCATCAGCTAAGTTTAGTGTAATTTCTTCTTATATATGAAGAACTTGTAGTTAATAAAGTATTTAAAGTCTGTACAAAACCGAAATAAACACGATATAACTGCATTTGCTGCTAATATTCATAAGATTCATAAATTCAGTTGAATGTATGCTTTAGTTTCACCTTGAAATAAAATTTTTGTATTAAAAACTATAATGTGTTCCCTGATGAAAGTCAGACAGGCCCTTGTCCTAACATGCAGAATGAACAGATATAAAGTTGAAGTGATAATGCCTGGCTGTAAGCACATTTACCTGCCTGTAAGCACATTTATCTAACTTCAGCAAGGCAGCTGCACCCTAATCATCACTGTCATACACATCCAGCCATGTGACGACTAGAATATTTTTCATGCCCATACTTCAAATGTGCCATTTTGCAATTGGCTTTTCCAAACAACAGAAATCTATGTTTCTCCACCTGTTGAATTCATGTCTCTTTGGAGGCTTCTTTAATGATCGCATGTGGTAAAATAGTGGATTCTGCAGCAACCCAGCTTCTTGGACTGTTGCAGATTCAGCACTCATGTGACCTGTCCTTGTAAACTGGACAGTGAGGAGCCATGCAGAAGTAAGAATGTCCTCCCTTTGGGCTCCTCCTGTGCCCCTTCAGCTCAGCTGGCCCTTGAAGACTGATGTAGTCTGGGAGGAAGCTTGGTGAAAGCAACAAAGCAACCTATACAAGAGTCTTTATTTTGGATATTAGACCTCTGTCAGATGTAGGGTTGGTGAAGATCTTATCCCAGTCTGTAGGCTGTCACTTTGTTCTCTTGACAGTGTCCCCTGCCTTACAGAAGCTTCTCAGCCTCATGAGGTCCCATTTATTAATTGTTGACGTTAAGGCCTGGGCTGTTGGTGTTCTGTTCAGGAAGTTGTCTCCTGTGCCTATGTGTTCCAGGCTCTTCCCCACTTTTTCCTCTAACTGGATTAATGTCTCTGGTTTTAGGTTGAGGTCTTTAATCCACTTGGACTTGAGTTTTGTGCATGGTGACAAATAGGGGTCTAATTGCATTTTTCTACATGTAGATATCCAGTTAGACCAGCACCATTTGTTGAAGATGCTGTCGTTTTTCCATTGAATGGATTTGGCTTCTTTGTCAAAAATCAAGTGCCCAAATGTGTGTGGATTCATCGCTGTCCAAGGGGTACGTCCCCATGGAAAACTTTACCTACCAGGAAAGTGGGTCAGAGGGGAGGACATCTTATTGAGACTTTAGGTGTGAGAAGCCTGGGAGAATGAGGAAATAGAATGATCCAGAGGGTCCTGGAAAACTACCGGCGGGTCTGGGCCCTGGGGTCCTCCTCAAACTATGGTACCAGCCAAGGAAAATATAGGCAGTAAACTTCGAACCCCTACCCAGACTAGCCGATGGACAGGACATTCTCCACCGTTAAGTGGAGAAGGAGATCTGACTTTCACACAAACTCTGGTGCCCCATAATTGACCATGTCCCTTGGATGGGGGCGTCTGGTGTCATTCAGAGGAAGGATAATAGGTCACCAAGAAGAGACTTGATACCCTATGAGCATATACAGGGGGAGAAGGTCCCCCTCAGTCACAGACATAGGGGAGGGAAATGGGGGGGAAGCGGGAGGGAGGGAGGAATGGGTGGATACAAGGGATGGGTCAACAACTAAGATGTAATTTGAATAAATTAATAATTAAAAAGGAAAAAACAAAACAAAACAAAACAACCCCCCCCCAAAAAAACAAAAAACAAACAACAAACAACAAAAAAAGAGTCTTTATTTATTTGGCGCCATTAAGTTTTGGGTCAGTGTGTTACATGGAAACTTGTAACAGAAAGAAATGTCCAGTTTCACTATATTAAGAAATGTTGAGGGAAAAAGTCCATGCAAACATGACAGTGCTTACTGCTGAGTGTTCTGATAATGTGTATTTTTCTCAAATACTTGGGTAACAAAAGCCATCTGAGGATGCATTCCTTACAATGTGAAATCAATACATATTTAATTCAGTCTTCCAGTTAGTTTAAAAATCACATCAATATGCTCTCCTTAATTCTATTGAGTGGCATCTAGCAGCAGGTGCTGTCAGCACAAATTTAATATTTATTGAATAAATGAATATTGAACTGTCCTGTTCCTTGTGCTGTGAGTGTTGTCTTCCATTTTTTCACATGTCATAGCAGAGAGAAAATGTGCAAATTTTGGTTAATATATCATCAAAAGAATTAAACTTTCTAACCAAGAATGTAATGGCAAATGAATAATTGATAAGAAATTATGATACTGAGATCTGAATAAGAAAAAAAGTAGCTTGTTTCCAAAAAGATGAATGAAATTCCCACTAATCGCAGTGTGTGAAGAGATTCAGACAGAACAATTAATTAGGAGGCTGTGTTGGTTTTCTCTAAAGATTCTTTCGGCATATATAGAACCAATTTCTCATGCTTAGCACCAAGCCCTTTCTCAAGATCCCTAAGACCTCACAGGCTACTCTCTCAAGCTCAGAGGAACTTTCAAAAAGCCTAAGAAGTATGCATCTGCTATACAATAACTAGGTAACTCAAATCTATGCACCCTCTGTTTCAAACAGGAGATCAGGACCTACCTCAGGGTGACACTGGACACTGAACACTAGTATGAGAGATTATATAAACACATCTCTGCAGATTTTGAATTTACTCTCTTGTCTTTATTTTGTTTGTTCTTTTCAATTGGCATTTTCAATCCCTTAAATAAGATTTTAAAATTCAAAGGACAATTGGCATAAGAAATTAAAGCTTGGAATATTATTTTGTTGCAATGTCAAAATGTCTGAGATTAAAATTGTTAAATATATTTATGTTTTGGGCTTTTCTATGCCTTAATACTCTATATTCACTGTGGTAGTGAAGAAATCCTTTGTTTAAAATAAATAATTGTATACTATTGAAAATACATTTATATATTTCATATATTCTGGCAGGCGAGAATTCTACCACTGAACAACCAATGCCTAATGTATTCTGATTATGCTTTCCCCTAGCTCATCCCTGATCCTCCGACTTTACCACCCACCAAAGTCCACAACCCTTTTATCTCTCATTAGAAATGCCCTCATGAAATTTTCAGAAAAATAGATGGAACTAGAAAAAAAATCCTGAGTGAGGTAACACAGACTCAGGAAGACAAATACGGTACACATTCACTGATATGTAGATGTTATCTGTGATTTCAATGATAAGTAAGCTACATTCCATAGAACCACAGAGAGTACCTATAGAAAAAGGAGTAGGGGGAACAGATAGATCTCATTAGTGTAGAGAGAACATCTTGTGTATTTTATGGATGCAACTGCCTGTCAATTAAAGAAACCTATGGCCTATAGAAAATGGTAGAACAGAAGGTAAAACATCTGGCAAGAAGAAAGGATTCTGGGAGAGAATCATACTCAAGAGAGTTGCCCGGGAAGATATGAGGAGGACAGATGTTGCAGAACTAAGAATTAATAAAGTGGTTGTTTTAAGTTTTGTGCTTAACTTGGGGCTGGGGGGCTTGGGGCTAGGAGAACAAACCACTTACCTTTTGCACATTAGGAAAGGGAAATAGTACCGGAATAGAAATAGAATAGGACAGATGGTAGGGGTTGAGGTCTGGAATGGGAGAATAAAGTGCGGAGAGGAGAAGAGAGGGGATTTGAAGAGAGAATACAAAGTAAAAAACTGAAGTAAGTAGCATATGAAGGGTAGTATGGAAACCTAACTGGGTAGAAACTTCCTAAAATATATACATGTATGAAGGCATTCTAAATAAAATCACCAAGTAATATGAGAGATAGAGCCCCATTTGACTGTCTCTTCTCACCAAATGAGCCATCCAGTGCAGGGATTGGATAAGATCTACTTGAGCTGATGGCCAAAGGAGCACCACAGCAATTTCCAAACTACTCAGGCTGTTACCAAGACTATGTGTTCTCTTCCATAAACTGACAGCAAAGTCTCATTGCTAAACACCCACACAACTCATTGAACACAGAGATTCTGAGCTGGTGACTCCATAGAACCTTCACCCCTAAGCTTCAGTGTCTTTAGTACAGTAATGTATGCTCCATACTGTCAAAAATGGAACATAAACACCAAGCCAGCCAAAAGTCTTTTATCTACAATGGTATAACTGCCTGCAAGGTATACTAGGGACATGGTGGCACAAAGCTTGTGAGAATAACCAACCAATAACTTACTTCACTTAAGGCCCATTGCAGAAGGTGGAACCAATGCCTGACACTGCTTGGAGTACCAAACCTGAGAGTAGATAACTCAGAGACCTAGGGTAAAATCAAATAATACTGTCTAAAAACAAGAAAAAATGTGATAAAATTACTCCTAGGGTCATTCGGCTATATTCATAGATCAGTGCTTTGTTCAGCTATCATCAAAGAAACTTCCTTCAGAAATAGTTTCATTAAAATTTTTACAGGTGCCAAAATCTCATTTAAGTTTTAGGAGATAAAAATGTGAAGAATACCCAAGTTTGAAATGTTTAATTAATATATGATCTTAGTGGACTATTGATTTTAAATGTGATCTTTAAAATAATATTAAAAAGGAGTACATGTGCAATTTTTAAAATAAGAGTGATCGTTATAGGCTCCAGGGAGTACTACTATTTGAGAAAGATTAAAGTTGTGGCCTTGTTGGAGGAAGTGAGTCACTAGAGTTGGGCTATGCAGTTTCAGAAGCCTATTCCAGACTCATCTCTCTCTTTCCTCCCATTCTTCTCTCTCTCCTTCTCCCTCTCCAGCCCACCCCTCTCTCTGCTTGTAGATAGATCAGAATGTAGTTCTCAGCTACTTCTTCCATAGCAATAGTAGTAATATTAATGATAAAAAAGAATACTGAACTTCTTCTAGGTTGGTTTTTGCAATGTTTTTTTTTTTTAACAATTTAATTATTTTTTAATTACTCTAACACAATACCTGAGGCTGGGCAACTTTGTATAAAGTTGTTTGTTTAACATACAGCTTTGGAAGTTAAAATAAATGTTCCCCAGCATCAATTAAGCCTTTGTTAGTACCTGCTATATTATATCTCAACAGAAGCCCATGAGCTGTTTGAGCCTTGCTCTGAATCAAGAAAATTACCCTGGTTTGCATCTTTGGTGCATTTGAGTAAGTCTATTTCCCCTTTATTTTTCTGCATTGATGTTTCGAAATTGTTTTCTTTAAAGCCCAGGTTGTTTCAAACTTGCAAACCTCCTTTTCAAAATCTCCTCTAGTGCTGGGATTCCAGGTGTCTGTCAACATGCCCTAAACCTTATGAATATCAGCATAAAAATGCACTGTTTATGCAGTGTTAGGATGAAATACCTGACCAAAGAAAAATTAAAACAGGAAAGGTTTAGAGCTAGAACATTGGTGCAGATGGTAAGAGCCCTTGGGTTTGATTCCCACCACCCCCTCAGGATGGTTCACAATCACAGGTAAAGCTAGTTCCAAGAATCCATTGGCACCTCTGCAATACATGGGTGTCTGTACACCCATGTTCTGCATACAAACAAGTAGATACACACACTTACAAATACAATATATTTTAAGTAAAAGAAAAGAAGGGTTTATTAGGGTTCAAAGTTTGAGCATATGTGCCCTTTCAGGAAACAGTTGGTGGCAAGGGCTTAGGACCGATGGTAACACTGCATTCATCATTAGCACGCGAAGAGAGAAAAGGGCTGGTACTTAGCTTACATTCTAAATTTTATTGACTCTTTGTAACAAACCCATGAAACGATGTTGCCCACACTCAAGGGATACTGTTTACCTCAATTTAGAACCCCCCTCATAAACGTACCCACATATTTGTTTCCAAGGTGAGTCTAAATCCCACAGAGTAGACAGATCAGCCATCACAAAAACAATGAAAGCACATCCTGGTTTGGTGTGAAAATCAAATGGAAAATCTTGAGGAGTAGAGTTAGAACATAGTAAGAACTATAAATGTGTACCTCTTTTATATGTGCAGTAAACTTTGAACCCCTACCCAGATCTAGTCAATGGACAGAACATTCTCCACAGATGAGTCGAGAGTGGGATCTGACTTTCACACGAACTCTGGTGCCCCATTTTTGACCACGAACTCTGGTGCCCCATTTTTGAGGCCTGGTGGCACTCAGAGGAAGGATAGCAGGCTACCAAGAAGAGACTTGATACCCTATGAGCATATACAGGAGGAGGAGGTCCCTCTCAGTCACAGTCATAGGGGAGGGAAGTAAGGGGAAAATGGGAGGGAGGGAGGAATGGGAGGATACAAGGGATGGGATAACAATTGAGATGTAATATGATTAAACTAATAAAATATATTTTAAAAACCTGCTTCAAGGGTGAGTGCCCTAGGCATGAAGTCTAATGTCAGTGTAAGTATGAACCAAAGGACACAGAACTAGGATTGTATTTATGATTATGATTACTACTACTGCTACTACCACTACTTGTGGATCTTGAGGTAAATCACTAAGGAATTAATTCTGCGTTCTGGGTCTTCATATAAATAACCAAGCTACCAATATGATAATAACACTGAACACTTACTGAGCATATACTATCTGTTAATTATTATGCTAAACCTCATACGTATGGATTTTCTCACGCAATCATCCAAATTTTAATAGATAATAACAATACTTCTTTCTTTTACAGGTAAGAAATGTAGTGACCAAATAATTTCTCCATAAATCACACTAAAGAAGCTTTCAGGGTAGAAATCAAATTCAAGCATTGGGGCATCACAGTTTAAATCTCAACTAGTCTCGTCAATGTCTTAATGAATATGTACACTAAGCATATTGCTACTGTCGTTCATCCGACTTAAAAGGTGAACACAGCATCCTCCCCTCTACTATCACATCCTACCCTCCAAAAACAAAGTGTTTTTGTAACAAGGGTATGATCATTTGTACAAAGTGACGTTGGCAGAAGGTATTATTTGCTTCCAGATCACTTAAGATTTGCTTTCACAATATGTACGACAGTAGGTTGGTTCATTAAGAAAACTTTTAATTGTTCTTGCTGGATATTGGAGTTTACCCCTTATTTTGAGTGGGAAATTTTTATCTGATTTGATTTTAAGGTTCTTCTGTCATATATATCTGAACTTCAATGAAAAGGTTGATTTATGCTTCTAGATTATAACAGGTGTATACTTATGCATCTTAAGTAAATATGTAAATCGTCGTGCCTACTTAAAGGTAATGTAGATTAGGTGATAACTAAGATTGTAGAAAGTGGATTAATTCCTGAGGGAATGTGGGTTAATAACAGGAATACTGCCATGTTAGGGACTCTCAATACCTCATCCTCTTGGGATGACAAGGCCTTCCCTGACTGAGGCTCAGAGGAATCTCAAAGCACAGTTTTACAATCAGCTAACCTTTTGCTAGAACCAGTGTTTGCAGAATCTATCCACCACTGATTCTTCATCCAGGATGACTGCAGTCTAGAACTGGTCTTCTCTAAAGGCCTCTCTCAACATTACCCAGCCCATTTCCTCCTTAATCATCTGAATGTAATAAACCATTTTCTCTGTCAGCATGGATAATAAATATGCCAAGTTACAGGGCTACGGATGTACCTCCAGCATGACATACCTTGGCCCAGTTTTCTGTGTGTCTGTCCTTTCATCATCCCCTCACTGCCCCATTCAGGACAAGTTCAGATTGTGCATGTAATGGCAAAAGATTTGGTTTCACTATTGATACCCGTATCATTTAAAAATTCAAAATATATTATGGTGACTCAAAAACTTCAGAGGTACTAAAGAAAATCAATCTAATAAAAATTATCCTTTTCTCTCTTCTAAACATCTAATCCACCTTTCTTTTCCACAGTAAACTATATGCTATGCTCTCCTTTGTCTTATGAAGTATATTAAAAACACCCATAAAGCACATAAACTCACTTATTTGAGATTTTCTACTGCCCATGTTTATAGATCTTCATGCATTATAGCAATGTAAACTTCACATGTATAATTTATAATTTAGAGACTAATCTATATTTATCCCAACAGATTCAATATTTTATATTCTAGATATAGATTTAATTCATGAATAAGACGCAACTGTTAGACAGTCACCTGTGAGTAGCATTAGCTGGTTCTCAGTTTTGCACCATTACAGATGCCTGAGTTCCACTACATGTACATCAGTCCATGCATGTGGATGTATCATTCCTTCAGAATAAATTTATATAATGGAAATATATGATCAAAAGTATATCTTTCTTTTCAATGTTAACTGTTTTCAAAAGTTTTATCATATTTGTAATCATTGCAAAGTATAACTTTATATTGGCTTATGTGTTAACTACTTTTGGTTGTCAACCTGACACCACTGGAAAAATGGTGAAGAAATACCCACAAGTCTGTGAGGCACTCTA
This sequence comes from Acomys russatus, assembly GCF_903995435.1. Lineage (NCBI taxonomy): Eukaryota > Metazoa > Chordata > Mammalia > Rodentia > Muridae > Acomys > Acomys russatus. The sequence goes on along the minus strand of NC_067137.1, from coordinate 50,487,832 downwards.
CTAGCTGATGTAGCACGGCTTAGCCCGCTCTGAGTGGTGGGATCCCTAGGCAGGTCTGCCTCAGCTAGATAAGAATGGTAGCTGGGTAAACCCTAGGATGTAAGCCAGGAAGAAATACCCCTCCAAGGTGCTAGTTTCTTCTTCAGTACTGCCTTGAGCTCCTGACCTGACTTCCCACAGTGTTGAACAGTTACCTAGAGTCATAAAATGAAATAAATTCTTTCCTTTACTCAGTCCTCGGTTACTGTTTTATCACAGCAAGAAGAAACAAATTAAGACACTTTGTCTTTTACGTTAGCATTTATGTTCCCACTTAAATAATGGTATGTTGAATATTCTTACAATATTGGCATATTGTTCAGAGACAGAGCTTAACATTACTATAAAATTCTAATAAACAGAAATGATGAGTAAGACTATTAAGGCATTTTTTGAGTTATAAAGCAATAGATACCCAAAAAGTTCTAAAAACTATTTGAAATATCAATCTTACCTCTCATATCATATCAAAACATATCTTTTATTTTTAAAACCTCATTTTTCTTTTACATATAATTATTTGCATTATAGGTGATTTACAAGCATCTCAAGCACAGCTTTTCATCTTCAAAGCTTGCGTGTCGATCTACCGCACATGTTGGTTTCAAAGCTTCCATGAGGACCTACCATACATGCTGGTTTTAAAGCTTCTCAGAGGACCTACTATACATGCTGGTTTTAAAGCTTCCGTGAGGACCTACAGTATATACTGTTTTTTTAAGAGCAAAGGCTTTTTAATGAATATATTTTACAAGTACACCAGAGAATCATGCAATGCTGCCTGCATTGGATGCAATTCTGGGCCACAAGTCTGCACACTCCTTTGCGACTGGACCTGTGATAGCAAAACCTTTCATCTCGCCTTTATTGTTTACTATGACCCCTGTATTATCTTCAAAAAGAAGAAACACCCCATCTTTTCTTCAGTATGGCTTTCGTTGTCAAATTATCACTGCTGGATGGACCTTTTCCTTAATTCTGGTTTGCCCTTTTTAACTGGCCATCACCATATTACCCACACCAGCTGCAGGAAGCCTGTTCAGCCGTCCTTTGATTCCCTTCACAGAGATGATTTACAAATTCCTGGCTCCTATATTGTCAGCACAGTTGAGCACAGCTCCTACCGGAAGACCCAGGGATTCTGCTTTTAAAGCTTCCATGAGGACCTACCACACATACTGGTTTTAAAGCTTCCATGAGGACCTACCATACATGCTGGTTTTAAAGCTTCTGTGAGGACCTATCATACATACTGGTTTTCTTCAAAATGCTAGGCAATATTTTGCCAAATCTTTAATGATTTAAAGATATATCAACCTAGACTTTTGAGAGGCTAACTCATCCTTTCTCATCCTTAGACTTATCCTTAAATTTTAGGGTGACTTACCAATATTAACTATCTGAAAATTATATAAATACTAATTCAAGATATAGTGCACAGAAAAACTTAGCTATGAATACTAGTCACAAATTTGGTGGAGAAAACATGGCTTCATGAGTGAATTAAACAATTCACTCACCTACAGCAAATGTCTTACCTCAAATACAAATGACAAAGATGGAATGAGAGGCTTTAAGTGACCAAATCTGTACAGGGTTAAGAAGATCAGGCACCGCAGAGTTTCTACAATAGCTGCTCTGGGTCTGAAATAGCATGACATTAATATCCATTAGCTTTAAATAAAGTCTCCATGTGCTCATGTCATAATCAAATAGCAATAACATTTACTTTTGATTTTCAAGAAAGGAAAAGTATTTAACATAGTTGAGTGGTATGTCTCTGAAGTGCTTTGAACACAGTCTTAACATAACAAACAAAATGTATCTTTTAAGAAAAATCTGTTTTTAATCAACTTAGTGTTTGGTTAAAGCAGTGATGAGCTATGGAGAAGCAATAAAGTATCAACAAATAGATGTGGAAGATTTGCAAATAGTCAAGACTGTGGGGATAAGGCATGTGAGGCTCTCTTCAGTAGTCCAGAGATTTTGCTTCAATCACTAAAAATGGCATAGAAGGATAGACTGATATAGTTAACTCATTTAAAACCATGGGGTAAAACACTAAGGTTTTAAAACTAAAAAAGGTCCATGTTATACTGATATTATATAGCACTGAGAAAAAATGTGAATAAAAAAAAAAGGAACAAAAGAAATTCATATCTTGCCTTTGATCCAGAAGGAAACCAATGGATGTCAAAGTCAGGATAATGAAGAGGACCCTCAGAAGGAGAGTGACTTGAGACAGTGCCTGTCAAATAAACACAGAGGTCAATGGACTCCGCAGTGCGTGTTGGAGGAGCATTGGCGGCTAACACTGCCATGGAAACAGTGCTTTTCAGCATGCCACTTGTCATTCTGTTCACAAAGGTTATGGTTACAGAGGGCTTTTTGCTTTTTCTAGTGGTACTTAGTAAGTCAGACACCTCAGAAAAAAAGATAATTTCATTGTAAGATTTTTCTTAAACTGCTTATTTTCCTTCTCTCCTATACAATTTTGAAATTTGTAATTATTTGAAGCATGTGAGATAAATAGATAAATAATTCAAATTGACATTACAGTGCATAGTATAACCTAAACAATTCATTCTGGCATAAAATCTAAAGTCCTTTATAAAAGAAGATACATAAGTAAGAATGTGTTCTTCAGAGCTGTGTTGGCTAATGGTTCTATAATTTATTTTTAAATTTTTATAAAAGCTAACAATTAACTTGTAAAACTTATTTATCCTAAACAGCCTGCAATAGCACTTTCGAAGTACTGGAAATAAACCTTGTATTATAATTGAGTTATATGGATACAATACCTTATATTAGAGTAGAAATATATATTTCTCTCTCTCTCTCTCTCTCTCTCTCTCTCTCTCTATATATATATATATATATATATATATATATATATATATATACTCTATATATATAAAGTGTATATGTGTATATGTGTATATGTGTAGAACAATCTTGCATTTGAATTCTATACCACTGTATCTAAAATTAAACTTATTTTGCATCTATACACAAAATTCTATACCATTGAATTGAAAATAACCTTGTGAGTGACAATTGAGGCACTAAATTGAGGAGTAGATTCACTAATCTAATTTTTGCTTTATCTTCTCTATATATTTCTATATTCCCCCTTCATTTTTGAACTCCTATCTCCAAACCTAAGAATTTAAGATAAAAGAAAAGAGAAACATCTCTGAACCTAACCTTGTTTTCTCTATAAATAAGACAAACAATAACTTGTAACCAACTCCCACTCATAATAACCCTCTATAGCCCAAGAAAGCAACCAACCTACCCAACCCCCTTATAGGAAATGGGGAGTAATTCTCTTAAGGTTTCTTCCAGCTGATTTGGGATGAATAAGTTAATTGTTGTATGATCAAATCACGGTCATATCAATTACTAGTCTATTTTTATTACAAGAATATATGTCTTAGGTGCAAGAGATAGATATGATTCTATAGAAAAATAAGGTAAAATAGTTAGATAAGGTCTTCAGAAACTTCAGAGACATACAGAATATGGCACTTAAAATGTTTTTATTATTTTAAAGATTCGCTGACTATGACACAGGTTAACTCCTGGAAACCCCAGCCTACCTCAAAGAGGATGATGAACATTAAAGAACCTCTTTATGGAGATGGCATAAAATGTGGCAAACAAGTCACTGGGAAAAAATGTCCTCATTTCTACCACAGACAGAATTCTACCTTAAAATAGGCAAACATGGACGCAGGCAGAGTTGAGGGCCAAACTCTTCCAAGACAGGGTATGCAAGTCCTCAATAGTTGCTGCTTTACAACTATGTCTGTCAGATATATTGCGCCAGAAGGCTGAAGAAGATGCCCCAACATCATAAAGAGTTTTGGGTGATTATTTAGGCAGCAAACTGTCTCTGTCATCTTCTCATTTGGAAAGCTACTAACCTGCGCTCCTGTGATACTCAGGTAATCAGGTTCATTCCTTCTCAAGTCTCTGATGGGGTTGAAGACCCGGTAGCTTAGTTTTACAGTGAAGCTTAGTTGTTGAGGGGTGAAGATGTTTTTATTTCTAGATACGTGTTTTAAGTTGATAATGACAGTATGTGATGGAGACTGATTTACATTCAGAAATTTAGAGGCACTATGATAGGAAAGATGTTTTCTTCAAGGTTGTCAAATACAAATAACCAAAAACTAAGAATGTAGCATTTACATAAGTCCGGGTTGTGTCATGGTTCTTCTTGCAATAGGTAATCTATTGTATGTATGTGTAATAATAAAACTGTATATGTAAAAAATAAAAAATGTTTAATAAAAATAAATTTTAAAAAAAGATGTAATTGGAGCTCTAATTTCTTTTCTTTCATAAAACAAGTATAAAAGAAACTGGTGTAATCTATAGGCAAAGCGAATTATCAAGTGTTGAAATCCTTTTCACGCTGTAATTGAAGTTGGAGACAGCTTCATTCCTGACACAAATTAATTCTGAAGGGTACCTTGTTTATTTCCCACACATGTTTTTCTTTCCTTAATACTTGCTATGTGACTCAGAAAAAAGCTTGCTTATATACAAAAGTTTATTGTGCCTTTCTAGTATGGGGATTTCTAAAAAGCATAAAAGACTTTAAAACCCTGCAGTTGTTGCTGCTGTTTTTTTTTTTTTTTTTTTAATCTGATCTGCTGTAGCCAATAATCCGAAGGCTGGATGGCTGGCTGGCTTGAGACTAGGGAGCTTGCTGTATTTATACACACGCTAAAGCAAATAAGTACTTATTTTATATGTGAAAATTCTGTATTAATAATGTTTGGAGTAAAAAGTTTAACGCAATAATGATCACAAAGTTGTGAGAGGTACATTCCTTTTTCTATGTACCCTGCGCATCGGCTACTTAAATACAGTGCTTAGTGGCTGGACTCACAGACCTTATACTAATTTCTTTAGTAATCCTTGTGAAATCAATTCTTAGCCTGACAGGTTCCACGTCATTAGATGATCTTATGGATAGATTCTTGAAAGAGAAATAAGAGCTAAATTTAGTGTGTTGTTCTCCAAACTAAAACAGAAAAGGCAAAACTTTTTAACACACACAAAGGCTTCAATATTTCTAAAGGCCTCAGGGACAAGGGGAAGAGAGAGGGAGAGAATGGGACTGGGAGAAGAGGAGGGAGGGGGGTATGATTGGGATGTAAAGTGAATGAATATATACATTAAAAACTTAAAGCAAAAGCAAAGGGAGATACCTAATGGAAGGAACACCGAGGCAGAAAGCATCCCAAAGGTTTAATTGTGTAGGTCAGTAAGTTCACGCGATAGAATGTCTACCGTCAAGCAAAGAATTCTCTACACCACGTTCACAAACCTATTTCAGATGACATTGTACACTCATAATTCAATATCAAAATTAGGTAGAATGTGTAGAATGTGTAGTGAAGTACTCTATCAATACATAAGTATTTAACAATAATTATATTACTAACAATAACCAATGGATCTAGTTCTCAGCAAACATTATTTATTTATTTTAGCTACCTATGTGATTTTTCAGAAGAGGTTAAGACATCTTGGTTTCAAGTGGGGCTCACAGGACCTCACTGAGGCTGAAGGGCCAGTCAATGGACTACATGGGTCTTCACTAGGTCCTCTGCATAAATGCTGTGGTTGTTTAGCTTGGTATTCTTATAGGGCTCCTAACAGTGGGATGTCTCTGACTCTTTCACATGCTCTTGGGACCCTTTTCCTCCTACTGGATTGACTCATCCAGCCTTGATATGAGGGTTTGTTCCTAGTCTATTATAACTTGTTATGCCTTGCTCTGTTGACGTCTCTGGGCGGACTGTACTTTTCTGAAGGGAAACTGAGGAGAAGTGGATCTTGAGGAGATAGGATGTTGTGGTTGTTGGGGCCTGAGAGAATTAAGGTAAGGGAAACTGTGGTCAGGATGTGATATATGAGAGAAGAATAAATAAATATTTAGTTTAATCTATGTATTCAAGCATTATATTAAATTTTAATACTCTGATACTTTGAACTGTTTGATAGTTTGAACAGGACATGCTTTGTTCTGTTTTTTTTTTTTTTTTCTTCTAATATAAGTTAGTGATTAGTTTTCAAACTATGAGTTAATACTTTTTATATAGATATTTAAGTTTATGTATTAGCTAGAGGAATAATTTGAAAATTTTTAATTAGGTACCTGAATTCTGATCTGAGATCAGCTTAAAATTAATGCTTATTGGCTGTTTATCCAGACCATTGTAAGTATAAGTTTTCATCCAGTCCTGTGTGAAGACCACACAGGTAAAATTCTCAAAACCAGTCAGCCATGAAAGTATATATAAAAAAATAAGTTAAATGAACTCAACTGGCTATACATACTTGCATATATGCAGTAACAGTTAATGAAAAAAGAGGCCATGAATTTGAAATATAGTGGAGAGGGTTTTATGGGAGATTTTGGAGGAAGGAAAATAAAGGGAGAAATGTAATTGAATTATAATCCCAAAAATAAACCAAAATAAAAAGTTCAAAAATTTTCAGAAATATATTTTCCCACTACTGCATCAAATCAAAGTGCAAGACTCCAAATCTTTCTTTGAACATATTTTATTTATAAGTGTTTTATTCTTGTTTTCCGGAATATGTGTTAAATTTTATTTTGAAGTCAGTTACTTTATCCAAAGTTTGTTGTCTGACTGAAGAAGACCCTTTACGTTGTCTCATCAGTACACAACAAACTGTAACTGTCATAGCCCCAAGTCAGCCATACCCAAAACATGGCTTCCTCATTTCTCTTTCCGTAACAATTTTAGTATGTTAGATATTCTGTAATTTTTTGCTATCTCTTTAGTGTATTTCAGGAGATATTTTTGTACACTTATCCACAAATTACAGATGTTCTGTATATCTTAAAAGTATACATACACACACATGCACAAGTGAAACACACACACATGCACAAGCAAACACACACATATACACACATTCACAAGCCAAAACACACACACATACACACACACACACACACACACACAAATATACACACACTGAAAACCTCAGCATTCCTGATTCTGAGATTCACATTCTCTTTGCAAAAAAGACCAATTCAGTGATTTTTTTTTTCTGGCCTATTGGTTTTTTCTACTCTTAATTTAGTTACTTCCTCCCTTTTATCTTCTTTTTTGGAATCATATACTTTTATGAAGATTATATTATAAATGAGTCCATAAAACAAAAGTTAGTCAAAATCTTTATTTTATGCTACCCTCAATTTCCAGTCCAATTTTACATAGTTTTTATATTTTACTTTTGCCTTCTCCAGAACACAACCAATGTGGGTAATGTTTATTAGCTAAAATATACACATCCCTAAGCTATACCTCTTACTGCACTTACGTTTAAACTTTCCAAAGTTTGGTTATGATGTACATCTTAGAGAGAAAAACTGCACAGTTTGCGATGGAAACTTTTTAAACTCAATCTTCAATTTATTGACTACATATACTAGGTATCTTGAAAGTGATAGAATCTATGCTTTTCTAAGCACATTTCAGTCTGACTTTTGAAGTCTTTTACTTCGATTTCCAAAAATAGGATATGTAATTTCTTATTTATCATTTAGATTTGATGATAAAACATTTAACATATATTACATACAGCACCAGGTGGATATAACTATTTGTTTACACTTGATAGTCTTGAGGAATTCACTTTTCATGTTCAATTAAAATACACAATGCTCCCCAAACTAAAAGTAATTATGAAAAATAGAGCATAGTAATAATAAAGAGCTTATTTTAATTTAAAAATTCCCTTAATTATTACTTTCCACTGCTGTATTTAAATTGATGATACCTACCGCTGTGTCTGCAAAGGTCTCTTCATAAAATGCCAGCGTCACCGCAAACTGCAGGACAGTATACATCTTCAGTGGCTGGGATGCTGCTGATGATAAGGGGACTTCCTGTCCTGTAAGCTAGGTAGACAAGAAAGATGGTTTTACATGTAGTCAAAATACTTATGTCCACTTAGATAAAGAGCTCTCACAACTCAGGAAGAAACAATCCAATAAGAACATAGAATAGGGTGAAAGCGGGAGGGTACAAGGGATGGGAGAGCACAACTGAGATGTAATCTGAATAAATTAATTAAATAATAAAAAAATTTTAAAAAGAATAGTTTTCTTTACTCTGTGTCATAGCTCATGTCTGAGAAAAGATGAGTCACAGAGAAAAGAATTTTTTCATCTTTGTTACAGAAAAACTCTGACATTCATTTTCTTGGATAGAAAATTGTGTGAAGATTAGGAGATCTGCTTTTTTATGTAGAATATTATGCACTCTGGTTATGATTTAGTCTTCATTAAGTAGAAAAGCCATAGTTGCTTTAGCTCTATATGTATTCATGATTACAATAGCCAAGAAGATTACATTAGAACCGTGTCCAGCAGCATACCAAGGAAAAGGAGGCAGGTGATTCTGCCGGCATAAGTAACCATGCTTCAGCATCAAGTGGTTTTCATTAAAATAATTTCCTATATTACTAAGATTTCTGGAGTTTCTGTGCTATACTGTGGATAAAGCAGATGAAGGCACATTATCAAAAAACACTATTTTGCTTTTTAAAAATATAGAAAAATAAAGCCACCTTTCCTAGGCATTTTGAAGCAGAAATAATAAAAATACTTTTTGCCTATATCAAGCTGACAAACTACAGCTATTTATAAATATACAAGATATAAGTAATTTAAGATATTTTTAAAATTAATAAAATAGTTTTGGGTTTTTTTCAAAACAGGGTCTCTCTGTGTAGCCTTGGCTGTCCTGGACTTGCTCTGTAGACCAGGCTGGCCTAAAACTCACAGTGATTGCCTGCCTCTGCCTCCCAAGTGCTGGGATTAAAGGTGTGTGACACCACACCTGGCTTAATAATATATTTTTCATATAAAATATATTTTTTGAGACATCACATATTTTTTATCTAAAATGTCACCTTTTAAACAATTGATTTTTTCCTATTGTTCTACACTTCTATTTATAATCTTTTCTATTTATGACCCTGTTTGATAAAGAAACATATTACATACCATGAACAATTGAATACAAATTTTATTTTATTTTCTATTTAAGAAAATTTCTAATTTAAACAAAATAATTCCTGGTTATATGAGCCAGGTGGTGGTGGCACACACCTTTAATCCCAGCATTTTAGAGGCAGAGGCAGGCAGACCTCTGTGAGCTCAAGACTAGCCTGCTCTACAGAGAAAGTTCAAGGAAAATCCAGATCACACAGAGAAATCCTACCTCAAAAAACCAACTGACCAACCAAACAAACAAACAAAGGTTTTTGGTTTTTTTGTATTAAATATCTATATTTCGGAGATCCAAGATGGCAGTGAGCAGTGTAGATCGTGCTTAGCAGCTCCAGTAAACAATTTAGGGAATTGCACAGATTTTGGAACCGGGAACACCAAGTTCCCCACACCATTGCAGCAGGAGTGATCCATGGTTCAAAGGGACCAGGGTGCAGAGGACCTGCATGCCTCTGCACAAGGGAGGAGCATGGATTCTCTCAGATCAGAGTAGCATCGGCAGCAGCAGCAGCGATAGCAGCGGCGGGAGCAGCAACGGCGGCTGAGGTTTGCAGCTCGGAGCCCTCCAGCAGAGGCGATTGGTGTGGTGGCTGGTGGGAGTTGCTGTGGGAGAGGGGACTCTGGGCAGGATTTGGGTCGTGTGGTGCCCTGAGACCCAAACTGGACTCGGCGGACAGTTCAGCCCCTGAGTCCCAAGTTCAGCTCAGTGCAGTTCCACCGTGGAGACGCTAGGTCAGCTCAGCATGCAATTCTGCACGAGGTGCTAGCTCAGCTCACCGAGCAGTTCTGCCCAAGACACTAGCTCAGCTCAGTGCACAGTTCTGTTGCTGACACGGGCTGAGGCCAGCACGTAGATTCAGCCCAGAGTTCGTAGCTGGACTTGCTGGGCAGGTTGGGTCCAGAAACTCTAGCTGAGCTTTGTGCACAATCATGGCCCTGAGACTCTGGCTGGACTCTCCGTATAGTTTAGGCATGGAGTCCCGGGCTGAATTCAGCACGCAGTGTGGGTCCAGAGTCCCTGGCTGAGCTCTGTGTGCAATTCCGCCACAGAGAGACTCTGGCAGAGCTCGGTGTGCAGTTTGGGACCAGAGTCCCTAACAGTGCTTGGCACACAGTTGGGCCCAGAGACTCTAGATGAGCTTTTGGCACAGTCCTGCCTCTAAGACTCTGGTTAGGCACAGTGCGCAGTTTGAATCCAGAATTCCTGACTGAGCATGGTAGAAAGTTCGGGCCCTGAGTCTATAACTGATCACAGCATGCACTTTGGGCCAAAAGCCCCTAGGTGAGCTTGGTGCTCAGTCCCAGCCCAAAATTTCTGGCCAGACTCTGCATGCACTTTGGGGCCAGAGTCCCTAGGGGAGCTCAGTGCACGGATTGGGCCCAGAGTCCCTAGCTGAGCTCGGCAGACGGTTCGGGCCCTGAGAAGCTAGCTGAGTTCTGCGCGTGGTTTGGGCCCAGTGTCCCTGGCTGGAATTGGCAGGGGACCCAGAAGGCTGTGGATACCTTGGCCTGACCCAACGCTCATTCAGAGACCCACAGTACAGGGGAGCTGAGGATCACTGGCTGTGAGAGTCTAAAAAGACAGGGATAGCCTCCTGCCATCCACACCAGTGAAGCATCAGAGCTTCCAGCCTAGGGAAATCATGAGAAAAGAAGTGAATCTATCATCAGACTCCCTCCATTCAACTCTGGAAGCTACCCAACAAAAACAGAGATGACAAGATGTCAAAAAAACAGCGTAAAAGCATACGCAAAACAAAACAAAACAAAACAAAACAAAAAAACTCAAAACAACACGGCGTCTCCAGTTTCCAGCTATCCAAGAGAAAACAACCCAGAGAACTCAAATACAATGGAAATACAAGAAAATGATCTCAAATCCTTAGTAATCAGGATGATAATGGAGGAAAAAAATAAAATTCATAATCAAATGCAGGAAGGTGCAGCCAAACAGGTGAGAGATATAAAAGAAGCGCATAGAGTGGAACTGGAAAAATTGCAGGAAAATGCAAATAAACAGATGAAAAGAAATCAAGAAAACGGTTCAAGCTTTGAAGACCTATTAAGAGGCAATGGAAGAAACTCAGGAATATAAAACAATCAGATGAAAGATATAAAAAAAAATCAGTTCAAGATCTGAAGATGAAAATGGATTCAATGATAAACACACAGACAAAAGAAAAATGTGAGACCTCGGAGAAGAAGGTGAGCAACACAGAGGTGAGCTTTTTTAACAGAATCCAAGAAATGGAGGAACCAATCTCAGGTCTAGAAGATACAATCACAGATCATGAAGCAACCATGAATGCCAAATCTGAAAAAATCCTGACACAAAACATCCAAGAACTCAAGAACACCATGAAAAGAAGAAATCTGAGGATAATAGGCATTGAAGAATGAGAAGATATCAGACTCCAAGGCCCAGAAACTATTCTCAACAAAATCATAGAAGAAAATTTCCCCAATCTAAAGAAAGAGATGCCTATAAGCATACAAGAGGCCTACAGAACACCAAATAGAATTGACCAGAAAAGAAAAATTGCCCATCACACAATAATCAAAACACAAAACATAGAGAATAAAGAAAAAATATTAAAAGCTGCAAGGGAAAAGGTCAAATAACATTTAATGGCAAACTTATCAGAATTACATCCAACTTCTCAAGACACTATAAAAGCCAGATGGGCCTGAACAGAGATCCTGCAAACCCTAAGAGACCACAGATGCCAGGCCAGACTACTTTACCCAGCAAAACTATCAATAATCATTGATGAATAAAACAAAATATTCCATGACAAAAACAAATTCAAACAGTATCTATCCCCAAATCCAGCTTTACAGAAGGTACTAGAATGAAAACTTCATCCCAAAGGGTCAAGCTACAACCAAAACTGCCTAGGAAATAGATAACTATCCCATGGCAAAAACACAACTACACAAACACTCGACTGGAAACAATATCAAAATTAAGACTCTTAACAGTCACTGGTCATTAATATCCGTCAACATCAATGGTCTCAATTCTCCAATAAAAAGACACAGGCTAACTGAATGAGTGCATAAAAAAGATCCAACATTCCTCTGCATTCAAGAAACACATCTTACCCGTAACGACAGGCATTACCTCAGGGTAAAGGGTTGGAAAAAATATTCCAAGCAAATGGTCACAAGAAGCAAGCAGGTGTAGCCATTTTAATATCAAACAAAATAGACTTTCAACCAAAATTAATCAAAAGGGATGAGGATGGACACTTCATACTCATCAAAGGTAAAGTCAACCAAGATGACATCACAATTCTGAACATCTATGCTCCCAACACAAGGGCACCCAAATTTGTAAAGATCTGTTAAAGAAGCTTAAACCACACATCAATCCCCACACAATAATAGTGGGAGACTTCAACGCCACACTCTCACTGAAGGATAAGTCATTGAAACAGAAACTAAGCCGAGAAATAACATCATTAACCAATGCTATGAGACAAATGGATCTAACAGATATCTATAGAACCTTTCACCCAAACAAGAAAGAATATACCTTCTTCTCTGCATCCCATGGGACCTTCTCCAAAATTGATCACATCGTAGGTCACCAAGCAGGCCTCAACAGATACAAAAGGATTGAAATAATACCTTGTATCCTATCAGATCACCATGCTCTTAGGCTGCAATTCAACAACAACAGAAAAAACAAAAAGCCTACACGTACGTGGAAACTAAACAACTCTCTGCTAAATGACACCTGGGTGAGGGAAGAAATAAAGAAAGAAATCAAGGAGTTTCTGAAATTCAATGAAAATGAAGGAACAACATACCTAAATTAATGGGATACATTGAAAGCAGTGCTAAGAGAAAAATTCAGCACTAAGCACCTTTAAAAAGAAATTGGAAATATCGCACATAAGCATCTTGATGACACAACTGGAAGCCCTAGAAAAAAAAGAAGCAGAAACACCCAAAAGGAGTAGATGTCTGGAAATAATCAAACTCAGGGCTGAAATTAACAAATTAGAAACTAAGAAAACAGTCCAAAGAGTCAACAAAACCAAAAGCTGGTTCTTTGAGAAAATCAACAAGATAGACAAACTGTTAGCCAAACTAACTTAAAGGCAGAGAGACAGTATTGAAATCAACAAAATCAGAAATGAAAAGGGAGACATAACAACAAACACTGAAGAAATACAAAGAATCATAAGATTCTACTTTGAAGGCATATATGCCACAAAATTTGAAAGTCTAAGGGAAATGGCTGATTTTCTTGATCAATTTCACTTGCCAAATTTGATTGAAGAACAGATAAACAAGCCAAATTGTCCCATTTCCCCTACAGAAATAGAAGCAATCATTGGTAGTCTCCCAACCAAAAAAAAGCCCAGGGCCAGATGGTTTCAGTGCAGAATTCTACCAGACCTTCAAGGGCGAGCTAATACCGATACTCTTCAAGCTACTCCAAAAGATAGAAATGGATGGAACGTTACCAAACTCATTCTATGAGGCCATAGTCACCTTGATACCTAAGCCTCATAAAGACTCAACAAAGAAAGAGAATTTCAGACCAATTTCTCTTATGAACATCGATGCAAAAATACTAAATAAAATACTTGCAAAACGAATACAAGAACACATCAAAGATATCATTCATCATGACCAAGTAGGCTTCATTCCAGGCATGCAGGGATGGTTTAGTATATGGAAATCCATTAATGTAATCCACCATATAAACAAACTGAAGAGAAAAAAACCACATGATCATCCCTTTAGATGCAGAGAAAGTATTTGATAAAATCCAACACCCATTCATGTTTAAAGTTTTAGAGAGATTGGGGATACAAGGCACTTTCCTCAACATAATAAAGGCTATATACAGCAAGCCAATAGCCAAAATCAAAGTAAATGGTCATATACTCAAGGAAATTCCTCTAAAATTGGGACCAAGCCTGCCCACTCTCTCCATATCTCTTCAATATAGTACTCGAAGTTCTAGCCAGAGCAATAAGACAATAAAAGTAAGCAATGCTGCTCGTAACCACCTCCAGTATGGTATATTGTCTTTAAGGTATCCATTACAGGAGGCTAAGATAATTTTGTAGTTTCACATGAAAATAGCAAACATACAGGCTGGCTGCATATCTAGCCTCACCACCTCCCATGTTATGAACTCTACTTACCTCTGGAATGTCTTCATGCAGCCCAAGTCTCGGTTTACCTGGACCCCATCCTGGTCCTTTAAATAGGACAGAAAACTTATGGTAGAATCCTGGTGTGGCCCAGAATGTATTCCATATGTAGAATAAATGGTGAAACTTGGGAAAATAAAAATATATATAGTTTATTCAATGTAAGACAGCATAACATAGAGATTAAATACAGCTATATATTTTATTATGTTTAACATAAATTACATATTTTTATAACATATGCCACACATGATAAGATTAATAATATATTGATATGTAATCACATCCTGTATTTAATTTCATTCAATAAATCTTTCATATCTTCAACGTGTTCTTATCAACACCTTTGAAGTTAAAAATTATAATTTTGAAATAAAAATATATAATTGGTTACAAAATCAGTGGAGTATGTAAGTTATGAGGCTGCTTCAAATAAAATTAACGAGTGGTATGTAAAAGCAATATCTATGTCTACTGACACCTTTTCTAACATCTGACTTGATGAATATTATAGTTGATCATGCAGGCATCCTAAGAATACTTATCTGTTCTAGTATTACAAATCAAGACTTTATTATATTAGTAAAATGATGTTAGCAAAAGATATTCACAAACATTTCAGATTGTAGAGATTCAACTATTAAGTAACTCATTCTTTCCCTAAAAGGGCAAAGTATGATGACCGAGGGCGACATTGACAATGAGTGTCCTTAAAGATTTGTGTTGGTATTTTGATAGGGATTGCATTGAATCTGGAGATTGCTTTTCGTAAGATGGTCATTTGTACTATGTTGATTCTCCCAGTCCATGGACATCTTTCTGTCTTCTGTTATCTTCTTCAACTTCTTCAGAGACTCGAAGGCCTGTTTTTCATACAAGTCTCTCACTTGCTTGGTTAGAGTTACACCAAGATACTATATGTTATGTGTGGCTAGTGTCAAATGTGTAGTTTCTTAAAGTTCTTTCCCAGTACATTTGTCCATATTATACAGGAGGGCTACTGATATTTTTTTTCAGGGAGAGGTCATTTTGTATCAAGACACTTTGTTGAAGGTGTTTATCAGCTGTAGGAGTTCCTTCGTAAAATTTTTGCATCAGTTATGTATATTATCATATCAACAGCTAATAGTGATTCTTTCTTTCCAGTTTTTATCCCCTTGATCTCCTTCAGTTGTCTTATTGCTCTAGCTAGGACTTCAAGTACTATATTGAAGAGACATGGAGAGATTGAACCATCTTGTTTTGCCGCTGATTTCAGTGGAACTGATTTAAGTATCTTTTTTGCTTAATTTTCCGTTGTCTATAGGCTTGCTGTATATTGCCTTTACTATGTTTAGGTATGTGCCTTGTATCTCTGATCTCCAAGATGTTTAACAAGAATGGGTGTTGGATATTGCCAAATGCTTTCTCAGCATCTGGGGAGGGGACTCTGTAGGTTTTTTCTTTCAGTTTGTTTATATGATGTATTACATTGATGGTTGCTGTATATTGAAACATCACCGGCATGACTCCTATCTGGTCATGGTGAATGTTATTTTTGATGTGTTCTTGGATTTGGTTTGCCAGGATTTTATTGTTGAGTCTTTCTGTGGTTTAGGTATCAAGGTGACTGTGGCCTCATAGAATGAGTTTAGTAGTGTTCCTTCTGTTTCTACTTTGTGGAAGATTTTTAAAAGAATTGGCTTAGCTCTTTTTTAAAGGTCTGGTAGAATTCTGCACTGACTCCAGGTATTCCTTGGCTTTGTTTGGTTATTTTTTGTTTGGCGTTTTTATTTTTGTTTGGGAGACTTTTGGTGATGGTGTCTGTTTTTCAGGAAATGTAGGAGTATTTAATTTGTTTACCAGATCTTGATTCAATCTTGGTAATTGGTAGCTATCAAGAATATTGTCCATTTCACTTAGATTTTCAAATTTTGTGGCACATAGGCTTTTGAAGTATATATATTCACAAATGCTTGCTTTCAAAAGTGTTATGTATCCATCAATAATATCAATATCACCTATAATCTATTCCAAGTCCACAGTGCAGCAGAACCATATCTCCGCTTTTCAAAGACCATCACATGAGTCACATTGGCATCAGGCTTGAGAAGCTCTCTCCAGAGAAATGAGGCAAGTTTTATATTTCTCTTCATGTACTCATATTAAGGGCAAAATATGCCTGGTATGAATAAAATGCATATTTTCTAAGTAGGTTTTCATTTATTAGATCCGATTGTCAAGCTCTGAATGCATTTATGTGTCTCCTGAGAGAAACATCCTGTTTTGCGTGCAGCAGGGACAAAGATGGAAGGAGAATTTTCATGTAGTCGAAAAGAATGAGAAGATAAGCATCCACATTTTTATTTTCAATTGTGGGCACACAGAAATAACATTCAATATAGAAAGGATGGCTGTTGGCCATAATTGGTAGATGGAGCCACAGGAAAGTGAATAGGACTTAAATGAATTAAGTGAGCCTGGGTCCTGGTTTGCTGCATTAAATTAGCAGCTGACAACTGAACCTTGAGTTATTTAAATGCACTGAGCCTGTTTCCTGTGCTAAAAAATAGAAATAAAAGACCCACTGATTCATAAGTTAATACTCTTGGTGACTGAACTGTTACATGTTTGTAGGTACTCCACATAACAGAGGTTCAATAGATGGCAAACTTTTCTTTTGTCTCAATGCTCTGTGCAAACTTAAGTAGGTTTGCAAAGCAGGCCATGTAATTTTATGACTTCCGGGGCACCATAACCAGCCCAGTGCACGGAGCTGTCACTGGCTGACCATCACAGCTTGTAAAGCATTCTTACCTTTTCCTCATCTGTGATCCCTTAACCCCAGGAGCCCTGGTGGTGGTCTGATGCTGACATGTCAAAACTTTGCAGACATTCTATATTTCTCTAGTGCCAACTGCTAAGGGCAGTGAACAAGCAATACCACATGTCCAACAGAAAATTGGGCTGCTCCACGAAGTCTCAGCAGGAGCAGTAATATGTGGACCTAACTGATGTGTAATGCTCCTTGACACCCAGGTCTAAGATGAGAAGGGTAAAGGCTTCACGTTGAGTTTCTAACCAGAGTTTGAAGTCTTGAAGCAAGTATGTTTTTTTGCACTGTGGGATCAGAATTAATTATATGCCGTACCACTACTCCTGAATACATGAATATGTTTGAGGCTTATTCTGAGAAAGAACATGCTTGCTAAAGAGCCACTTTCTTTTTCTTTGAGGTATTGGACACATTTGAAAACTCTTAGAGGTTTTAATGGATTTTGCCTGCCTGACTCAAGTTGTCACTTGAACACTAAAGCTATTTTCAAATTCACTTGTGTGTAAAATATTTTTTAACAACAATGCTATGTGGTTCCACCTGCAATGCCCATTTTTTCTATTAAACATAAACTTTGTGAAATTAAATGCATTCAGAGAAAACAATGCTGAATGAATTACCTGCACTTTGAATGGTTCAAATGTATTAATGGGATGTGTTAGACCATAGATAACCTGTTCATTCTCGGCTTCAAATGTCCCTGGAAGGTAAACATTACAATGACTATCGGTTTTCCATGATTTCCAAAGCAGATAGTTTAACTACTTTGATATTTGTACTCTTTACTTACCAAATATTCTATCCCAAATAATGAGAGTGCCAGCATAGTTTTTATCTATGCAGTAACGATTTCTGCCTGTGAGACAAAATATTAAAATTATTTTTAAATACATGAAATTGAGCATTTGAAATATTTATTTTTATTGTTTTTGAACATATGCAAAAATGCAGGAATAAAACAGCTTTAAGATATCTTCTCTTGAACCTAACAAAAATAACTATAAGCAACTGAAGAAAGCTGAGTTGAAAGAAGTAGTCTTACCCAGGGAAGAACACAATTGCTTGTCCAGTGCCAATCAGTCAACCTTGAAAACATACGTTCAAGGAACATTATACTGACCAAGCAGGACATATTAAAGGATATGTATACATATATTTCATATTCATATACATGTATCATGTATCAATCACACACACAAGCAAATAATGAAAAAACAGGCCATGAATTTGAAGGAGAATGAGCGTATGTGAAGGTTTAAAGGGAGGAAGGGAGAAATATTGTAATTATATTATGATCTCAAAATGTTTTAAAAATTGTACCACTGACAATGACAGATTTTATTTGTGAGTTGTAGTCTCATTTGATTTTCTAGTTTTTATTATTATTTCTAGTTGTTAAAGACATAAAGTTTTTAATTTATGTGTATTTTCCCAATGCTTTAGCTAAATGTCTAGTTACATTTACATAACTTTTTTTTTAAATAAACACTACTGAGAAAGAATTAAAAATCATATTGTTCAGAGGAAAATAAAAAGGAAATGAGATTATATATATATTATATATATATATATATATATTTTTTTTTTTTTTGAGGGCTAGAGCTATGGTTCAGCTGCAAAGAGCACTAGCTGCTCTGCTTACTGAGGTTCAGTCCCCAGCAGCCATGGTGGCTCACAGCGATCTGCAAGAGCAGCTCCAGGGCGTCTGACACGCTCTTCTGGCCCCTACAGGCACTGAACGCATGTGATATGTGAGTATACATGCAGGAAAATACTGACACACACAATTTTATAATAGTAAAATTTAAGAAAGGAAATATATGCATTTGCTTTTTGTTCTTATGATATGTATTCTTAGCTATTTTCTTTGCTGATGTTTCAGAAAAATTAGAGCAATATTTGACTATTTTAATAATAAAGGGCATGGTTAATCAAATTACTCTTGGAATTACAATTTTAGCAATATGTTAACTTTCCAGCTCCAAAATATACAAATTACAATTTAAATTTAATATAAGGAACTGGCAGCTTTTCTCTAAATCATATGTGTTTTAATCTTTTTTTTTTGTTTTGTTTTTTTGTTTTTAGACTGTAGCATGTTTATTGCTGGGTATTTTTAGTGGCTTATACAGTGACAATTTAAAACAAAACACTGAACAGAAAGAAGTGGATGCTATGCAGTTTGGTAAGTAAAGTAGCATGATTTACATACATTTTATTTAATTTAATTTATTTTATTATTTTATTAATTTATTCTTGTTACATCTCAATGTTTATCCCATCCCTTGTATCCTCCCATTCCTCTGCCCTCCCCCCATTTTCCCATTATTCCCCTCCCCTATGACTGTTCCTGAGGGGGGATTACCTCCCCCTGTATATTCTCATAGGGTATCAGGTCTCTTCTTGGCTGCTACTACTCAGCTTTTAAAAACAAGGAATTCGGGACTCTAAATGAGAGACGCATGGGAGAATAGCAAAATAAAAGGATACAGAGGGTCCTAGAAATCTACAAGTAGAACAATATGATAGGAAGATTTGGGCCCAGGGGTCCCGTTCAAACTAAGGCACCAGCCAAGGACAATACAGGCGGTAAACTTTAAACCCCTTCCCAGATCTAGCCAATGGTCAGAATATTCTCCACAGTTGAGTGGAGAGTGTGATATGACTTTCTCACGTACTCTGGTGCCTCACATTTGACCATGTCCCCTGGAGGGGGAGACCTGGTGGCACTCAGAGGAAGGACAGCAGGTAGCCAAGAAGAGACCTGATGTGTTTTAATCTTAAATCAGCTGGCGGGCTGCTTCCCCAGGCCAGAGGAGAAGAGGATATGTTCAACCCTGATACAACTCAATGAGCTGGGATGAGTGGGGGTTGGGAGCCTCCTTTTCTGGGGATTAGGGGACAGGCGGTGGAGGGAAGAGGGAGAGAGGGTAGAACTGTGAGGAGAGGAGCGAGGAAGTCTAAGATTTTGGATGTAAAGTGAATACATAGATTAATTTTAAAACATGTCAATTCATAGACAACTTAAACAGGCTTAATATTATAAATATTATTATATCTGAAGTAAAATAATTTTAATCTAGTAAAACATGTATCTGTATTCATGTGCACACTCCCCATTCAGGGACTCTGCTGAGCACCCTATGGTGCCCAGGACAGTTTCACCACAAAGTGTTGACCCTAAAGTACAGGACACGGTGATGCTGCTCATGTCTAACTGGCATCTGCCAAGTGGGAAGGTGAGGTTGAAGGAAAAAAAAAAAAAAAAAGGAAAAAAACAGAAGAAGAAATCACCAGATGTTTGTTTTTCAGTGTTGTCTCCTCTTTCCAGATTTTTCTGTTTATGTGGAGGAATCCACAAGAATCTTACACTTCCTTGCTAACTGTTCCCAGGAGAGGAAAGAGGACTGAATTTGAAAGCGCTTGACCCATCCTTTTTGTTGCTGTACAAGCCCTGGCCAGGGAGAAAGGGGCAAGTCCCCTGTTGGGTTCCAATGCTGTAGTGTTCCAGCACTGCCTATGAAGGCAGCAGCTTCGAGCAACAGAAGTGCAGATTTCAATGGCTTTGTCCAGGGCCATCAGCATTATGCCCTTAAGATTTATTCATACCCTAGGTATATGGAAGTGGGTTGGAGAATCTTGCTGCTACCCCAGTCTCATTACATGAAAAGTTTACTCCCCCCCCTCCCAGTCACAAAAAACGCACATCCTTAATAATTCATGCACTTCCCAAATAAAACACATTTTGATTTTCACTAAATTTGGTGCCTCTGGCCTTAGGCACCAGCTTCTCATGGGCCAGTGCAGCTTGTGCTGAGCTCCTTATTGAACTGAGACAGGAGAGGGAAGTGTTGATTACTAGTTCTTTTCAAATCCCCGTATATACTGATTTTTTTCAGAATTTTAGACTCATCAAGATAGGAAAGGTGTTTTCTTCAAGGCTGCCAAATACAAATAGCCAAAACACTATGAATGTAACATATATATATATATATATATATATATATATACTCATATATAAACATACATATATATATATATATAATTCCTGATTGTTTCTTTGGTTTTTTTTTTTTGCTGTAGTTATTTTATTGTATATATGTGTAATAACATAAATGTATATATAAAAATTTAATAAAAATTGGAAAAAAGCTTACATATTTTCTAATATTGTAACTGGTTTCTCATTGTTTGTTTCCAGTAGTGCACATGCTTAAAAAGAATTTTCTTTCAAATCACAATTTTTCAGGACTAACAATTTCACTGTGGACAGGGCAGATGTTTACCACTACATTGGAGTAACCTATAGAGGACTTGTTCAAGCTCTTCTCTAGTGGTTTGGCTGACTTCTCAAGCACCATTAGATAAGATAGGAAGAAGTTGAGAAAGGTCATGTCCACTGGACCATGCTTTGACGTGGAGAAGGCTTTTCTATATAGAAAAGGAAAATCAGTTCTTATTTGCAGTGTCCACTAGTAGTGTGAGGTGTGTTTTTATTACTACAGTAGCGCAGGTATGACAGTGAATTATTTTTGAAATGATGAAAAAGCAATAGAACTGCCTTACCATGATGAACCCTGTGATGGCTGGGAGTGTTAAGGACCAGTTCCAAAGGGCCGAGGCTTCTGATGATCTGCTCATAGCAAAAAAAAAAAAAAAAAAAAAAAAAAAAAAAAAAAAAAAAAAAAAAACAACTGGTTAATCACACACATAGTTATCACTGAATACATATATGTATTGCACAAATGCATGAAAATCATATGGGATATGTGATATAGAAAGCTTCAAAATCATTCTACCATGGGATATCACAGGAAGGTGGTGACCATCCAACTGTGTTCATAGATATGGCTCAATTCAGTGTTGAGATTTCATGCTTTGCTGTGTCATCCCAGGAAAACAATTTAAGCTAATGGTAAGTCAGCCCCCTTCTCCCTAAAACAGATGTAGTAACAATGCTATAAAATAACGTAGTACATATTTCTGAATGTGACTGTATCCTGCATGCACTGTGGTTAAGGAGAAAGCAGCCACAATCAATGATGACATTGATATGAACTGGCAACAAATCAGTGGGGCAGGGAAAGAACAGGATGATGGGGTGAAGAGCCTGAAACTGCTTAGGACAAAACAACAAAAAAGTAGCAGTGTCTATTATTTGGGTTCTTATTTGAAAGAAACAAACAATCATAAAGGGTATTGTAGGTACTGACAGGATTAGAAGATAAAAGCCTTTTATTTAGAGTGATAATGGCATTGGCATTGGGTAGGTATGAAAATGCAATTTTATGACAGCATAACTGATGAGATCCAGATTTTGCTTGAAAATATTTTGACAATAAATATACAGAGAAAAAATAGAATGATGGATAGAAATGAATCAAAATATCTATGTTTAATAAAAGCTAACAATAAAAATGCAGATCTCATGCTTTTCTGAGTTATTGACAAAAATGAGGTAAAATTTACAAAAATATGATTTATTAATATATGGCAATATTTACTAAACCAATATTAAATTTAACACGTGTTCAAGCTCAGAAATATATTTATATTTATTTATTTATCTTATTTTTAATTATGTGTATTTGTGTGTTTGTCTTAGTATGATTTGTACATCTAAATATCATACCCAAGGAAGTCAGAAGAGGGATTTGGAGCCGGTGGAGCTGTAGTAGCAGGCAGTTTTGAGCCACCAGACCTGGGTGCTTGGACTCAAATTCGGGTGTCTGTAATACAGTACCTGTTCTTAACCACTGAGCCATCTTTCCAGACCCAGATACACACTTCTTAGTGGATATTCTCCCTCCAAAATAATGTGTTTTGCTCTATCTTATTAACCTACAATATTAAAATAACCAGTTTGCTGCTGTTCTGTAGATATAAGCAGCTGGAATAGTCACTCTGTCCTCAACTTTTTCCACATATCTTTCTCAAATTGAAGCTATACCCTTGCTGTCAGATAGCAACCTGTACCTCCACAACAGCACAGGCGCCCACATCTTCTCCAGATTGTCCACTATTTGCAGGCCTGTAAGGCAGTCCTTGCCTCCAACACTGCTGACATATTTTTTTAGGTCTTTTAAGCTTCTGTCTGTAATGGACAAATGTCTGAATGCAAAAGAATGTAAATTGTTATATGTTGTGTGTTAATTTAGATTTTTCTCAGTCCCTCTATCCCTTTTCTTGTTCCTTTCTTCTGTCCTCTCTATGTCCCTGCTTTCCATGAGGATATTAGACAACAAAGCTGATTGATCTGGAGATACAACATTGTTGTCACTGAGTCTGAATGGAGTTGCCACGGGCCTGTCAGGCACCGGTTATGAATGGAGTTTGATTGGTGCTGCTTTTGGGTGTGAAAACCCATTTGATGTTTACAGTTACATTACAGAGAACTGTGTGAGACAAATGCTAGAGTTCTGCCCCTTTTCATCTTCCTCCTCTTCCTCTTCCTTTGCTCTTCCTCCTCCCTTCTCATCTTCTGCTCCTCCTTGCTCCTTTCCTCATTCGTTCCATCTTTCATCCCTTTCTTTTTCCTTTCTTCCATCTGTCCTCCTTATCCCTCTATCTTTATGTCTCTTCATTTATATCTGGCCTGGGGTATGGGTGCAGGGAGTTCTATCCATCCTTTTTACAGTTATTTCAAGAATAAATGTGTTTTAGCCTCCAAACACAATTCCTTCTCCCTATCAGAGTGGAACTAATCTTTACACTAGAATTTTTAAAAAATAATTTCTGCATTTTCAAGTACTTTGACTCTATGTATTGTTTTTCTTATAGTATAGTCCTATGAAGTAAGGAACACAACTCCCGTCTCACAAACAATGCCAGTCACTGGGGACTGAGAAGGAGCAGCATGCTTTATTACTTAGAACCTATCACTACATCATTCTCTACTGGTGGAAACCTGTGTGAACAGAAGGGAGGTGATGAGTGGAGCATGCGTAAGTGCGCTCCTCAGCATTCAGGACCCTATAAACTCATGCTTTGGGTCCAAAAAACCAGATGGCAAAGGAGAAAGCCATTTGCCCCTGTTTGTCTCTTTGGTGCCTAACATTTGTTACAAAAACAAACAACCAAAGGGGTGGAGGGGCCACACTAAGCAGCTTCTGCTACCCAGATGCTTTGCTGAGCCCGAGTTCTGGCGTGTGTGCAGACCGGATTCAAAGCCACAGGAGTGGGGCGGGGGCAGGGGTGGGAGAGGGGCGCCTTCAGAAGACTGGAGTCTTGGCTTTTGACTTTATTATTATTATTTAATGTCATTTTTCTTTTACCATAGGCAAACATTTTGCTCCTTCAGGTTAAAACACAGTGATACCAATATTGAAAGTTCTTTTAAAAGTTTTGAGGTAAAAGCCAAGTCCAACATACTTAACCACAGTTAAATTCTCTGGTACTGTGCCTGTGAGTACTGTGGAGCTGGAAGAGAGAGACCACCACATGGCAGATGATTCATCATTCAGACAACCCGGTCAGAAGCTCTTATGTAGAAAACCTTCTGATTCAGAGTCAAGGAGAATTCATTAATATTTAATAAGAGCTGAGCGTAACGGTTTAATTATCGCCCACTTTTGCAAATTCAGCCATTTAGCAATTCAACCACATCTAGCTAGGACTCACTTCCTGAAAACATGTTAGTTACCCTGGGAATAATCGGACCCACTGGCACTGTTAGAAAACGTTGTCGCAATTTATTAGATTTAAATGACTTTCTTGAAAATACAGAATTTTACAATAACGGAGCTTAAATATAGTATAAGTCAATATTCTGTCATAAAAAAGCATTAAAACGCGGAATTCTGGGGGCGCAATAACTATTGTAAATATTAGAAACTTAAAAGAGGCACACGTACAACAAATTTCCATCAAATAAAATTAATTTAAACTTGTATGATTCTGATAGGAAGAAAGAGCTAAGGGCATGACTACATAGGAGTGAAAGTAATTCTACTTATTTTTGAAGGTTTCTGCATCCACATTGCAGCAAGGTTTTTGCTCCACTTGTGCCTCTTAGGTCACTGAAGCTATGTACCCAGTTACGTAATTTTGTCCCTAGTCTTTATAATCCGAGCATCATGACTGTCCAGGAAGTCCAGGGACAACTTCAGAAGCTCAGAGGTACTTTGAAGTTTTATACCAAAAATTATGATTATTTTCTCAGGAGGAAATATTGTTTTTTTTTATCATAGTATGAAAGAAAAATATAAACTTTCAAAGATTAATAACTAAGGTCTCACTTCTAAGCAGAGATGACCATAGGTTCCTTCCTATATCCTTCCTATCTGTATTGTGGTATTAGTTTCCACATCATTAAAACTTGTATATGAATTTCTTCCCCAGACTTCAAAGTAAAACACTTAAACATTTCTTGCTCATTGTTGAAACCATTAACTCTTCTACTAAGACAGTTACTTAGGCTGTTTTGATTTGGTGGCACTCAAAGAAAAAAATAAGCAGGCTACCAAGATGAGACTTGATAGCCTATGAGCATATACAGGGGGAGGAGGTCCCCCTTGGTCATAGACCTAGGGGAGATGAGTAGGGTGAAAGCGGGAGGGAGGAATGGGAGGATACAAGTGATGGGATAACAGTTGACTTGTAATCTGAGTAAATTAATAAAAATAAAATAAAATAAATTTTCAAGGAGTTATAAGTGTGTATATGATCAGAATTAAAGTTTGTGAGAGAGAGTTCCATGATGAATACTCCATGTCAGACTTTGTCCATCAGAAGTGCTGTGGGGGTTATTTGCTGATCTAGTCACAGGCTCCTTATTTTTTACTCCACAGTCCTTACTAGGACTGGTGGAGAGTCCTTTATATAGAAACAAGTGAACAAGAACCATGTGATGTGGTCATTATCTGTGCATGACATTTCAAATTTTTTGTTCTGAGAATCAAACCAAAAGCCTTACCATAATAAGTATGCACTGAGAGAGCTACACTGAGAGCTTGCATCATCAAAAAGAAAATGAAGCCAATGACAGACCCCATTCAAAGACCTTAGTAAGGCCTGACATAATCCTAGTTCAATATCTGTAAGCTTTCCTAGGAGGGATTTCCAGTGTTGTATTTTCTTACTCACTTTAGTCTACCTGTCTCCCAGGCCTGGTGGCTTCCTGCCCTTCCTGAGTCACTACCTGAATGCCACATTCAACTACTATTCAAACTACTAATTTTTCAAATGAGAATTTTGCCCTCCCTGCAACTTTGGAAGCATATTGTAAAATCATTGATTCTCTGTTCCTTTGTTCTTTGTCCAAGTTACTAGGGTTCATCCCTAAACTATATTCCAAGTTCAGTCAGAAGATGCCTTATCTTTCTTTTTTCTTACAGCATATACAAAACTTCACAAACACCATGACTACTCAGCAGCATCACATTTATAAAATTATCATGCTTTCCCATACTCACACTCTTATTCCTTCATAGGGATGATTTGCTTGCTCTGGTGAAATTGTTTTATTTATCACAACTGCAAGAAGTGATAGTGGGTTTAATCATGATAAACAGTCTAATTGCACAAGGAAATACCTGTTGTAAAGATAAGCTAATGTAGAGTATGCTTAAAATTGAGATTGAATATACAGATACATTCTCTACAGGCCCTTCAAGATCCAGGGAATAACAACAAAAGCTTAAGACAGTTTGCTATAGAAATTAGCGGAGCAGTGCTTGTGGGATTGAGTATGGCCATTCTAAAGCCAGAGTTAATAAACGAGTCTAGCTCAACAGGATTAGATGCCAGGAAAGTAATACTAGGGCTAAAGATCCATCAAATGACTGGACAATTAAAAACAACATCCAAAATGGAGATGAAAAGATGAGCAGAAATTACAGAGCAATATAAAATGGGAGAATGGGAGAATGAAGTTCTGATGATCACGGGCAGATGGATACCTTTAATGACTCTTGATTTTTAGAATAGAGGGTTATATGAGTTTCATTTTCATTGGAGAAAAGAGAAACACAGAAAAGTGAATTCCTGTGTCACCTGTTAATTTGGAAATACTCTCTGGGGAATCGTTATATCCTACTGACGACCCTATATTCACAATCGGTGTCTTAAACAGATAAACCATTGGCAGCTCTCCTGTTGTGTCTACAAGATAAATCTGGAATGATTTTTACAGTGGTGAAACAAAATGCATGCAGCCAATCCACTAATTAACATGCCTACTTTAACCAGTCATATCTTTCCCATTTTTTGGCTGTCTTCTGTAATGCAAATAACATTGCATTTTTCAGTTTAAACGGAATAGTCTCCTGGAACTGAAAATATGTTTAAAAAAATACTATTCTTAGTAATTGTCCTATTTTAAATTACTTCTTAGGTATCTAACTTATACTGTTCTATTTTACTGTTAATTATTTTCAAATATTGGATTCTATAATAATTGTTCACTAAGAAGGAAAAAAACCGAACAAACACCCTCAAATTGGAAAGAGTCATTTTCAACAAAAATATTCAGTTAATTTATTGCAAATTAGTATATTAGAATTGCTCAGAAAATTACATTTTCTTGCTTCAGTCCAAAGAAGTTAGAAAATCATAATATTCTCTTTTTAACATATTATTTTAAATATATATATGTATATATATATGTATATATATGTATATATATATGTATATATGTATATATCATATATATCTTTGATATATATATGTATATATATATATATCAAAGAATACTTCTGGAGTCCACTTTAAAACTACACAACAGTTATAAGCTATTAGAATGACTTGATTAGCTGGAACAGGACAGAAGGCATTTGCTTTTCAACACACATCATTTTGTTTATTTGCACCTTTGGCTTATATTATCTATGTGATAATGAGATAATGATTATTTTTTACAATTTTTATTAAATATTGTCACATATACATTTATATTATTACACATATATACAACATATACAAATAAACTACCTACAGCAAGAGGAACTATGAAACAATCAGGAATTTTATATATGTTACATTCATAATGTTTTGGCTATTTGTATTTGGCAGCCTTGAAGAAAACATTTTTCCTATCTTGGTGACTCTAAAATTCAGAAGATAAGTCAATATCTATCATATCTCATCTCTATTAACTTAAAACATCTATCTAGACTTAAAAACATCTTAACCCCAAAACAACTAAGCTTACTTGTAAAACTAAACTATGTGGTCTTCAACCACATCAGAAATTTGAGAAGGAATAAACTTAATTTTCTGAGTAGAGAGGAAGTGCAGGTTAGCAGCTTCCAAATAAGAAGATGACAGAGACAATTTGTTGCCTGAAAATCTCTATAATGTTTGATCATCATCTTCTGCTTTCTGCCCCAGTATATCTGACAGATATATTTCTGAGGCATGAAATATTGAGGACTTGAATAACCTGTCTTGTTAGAGTTTGGCCATTGACTCTGCCTACATCCAAGCTTGCCCATTTTTAGGCATAATTCTGTCTGTAGTAGAAAAGAAGACATTTTTCCCAGTGGCTTGTTTGCCACATTTGAAGCCATCTCCATAAGGAGGTTCTTTGATGCTTATCATCTTCTTTGAGGTAGGCTGGATGCTGCCAGGAGTTAACCTATATCTTTGAATTAATAAAAAAAACATCTTTAAAATTTTATTTGACAGCCTTGAAGAAAACATCTTTCCTATCTTGGTGCATCTAAAATTCTGAATGTAAATCAACCTTCATCACATCTTGTCATTATCAACTTAAAACATCTATAAAACTAAGAATGGAACATTTATATAAGCCCTGATTGTGTCATAGTTCTTCTTGCTATAGGTAGTTTATTATACATACATGTAATAATATAAATATATATGTAAGAGATAAAAAAATATTTAATTAATCAAAAAAGAAGTACAATGAATGGGCTGCAGAGATGTCTGGCAGTTAAAAGTACTTATTCTTGGTAAGAACCTGGATTCCCAGCACCCACATTACAACATCATTACAACATCACAAACATCTGTAACCATGGTTTAGGTGACCAGATGTCCTCTTCTGATGTACATGGACACAAGGCACACAGATGGTGCATAGACCTATATATGTGCATAAAATAAAAATAAATAAGCATTAAAAATTAAATAATAGTGAGGAACAAAAGTATGTTTCTGTATTTTCCTCTTTTCTATCTTTTTCAAACATTTAAAATTTGCAAATGCTTTCTCCTTTATTAATTCTTCCATTTCTATTTATAGACAAATATGGAATTATAGATGTGTTTTTCTCATTAAATTTCCTGATCGGGGCTGGGTTCTTGCACTATACTCACCAGCTTCCTTCTGATGCTGTACTCCCCTATTCACATAGCCAAACTAATGGCATCATTTTTGCATTGTTCAGCAGTGTTGGAAGTTCTTTCACGAGTAAATTCTGCACACTATATGCAAAACTGGAATTGTCACTGTTTGTGTACATCCGAGTCTTTTCTTTTTTGCTACTGAATAAAAAAAATAGTTGCTTAAAAGATCTCTAAATCCCATATTCTGTAGGTCTAAATCTAAAATAAAAATGCGTTTTCTACTTTGTTATCAAATTTTAGAAAATTGTTGGAACCATTACATAATATTTCTAATTTTCAGTTTTTATATCTGCAAATGGGTATTAAAATAGTAAAATATAGTCTTGAAAATCCATGGGGATATTTACAAGCACTTTTCAGGACAAATGCATGAACTTGCACCTAATTTTAAAGGTATTTGCAAAACAAGAGATGGTTATGGTTACAAAAAAACTCCTTTCCTGTGTGAGGAAAAAGACATCTAAGAGGGAAAATACGTCTATAAGCATGTGGTTGTTAAGAATCCTCTGTATAAAAGTGAATATCCAAGGAGGATACAGAAATCACCATTGTGGGAGTGATAGTGACACCAGATGAGTATGGCTTAGATTGCTGACATGGACTGTACCTGCTAAAGACTCATGGCATCATGCCTGATTGATGAGCCAGAGTCCCAGATCACTGTAGTGCTCATTCCAATGTAGCCAATATCTCAGAGAAATACCCTTGTAGTCTTTTACACATTTATCATATGTCATTTATCATTATTGTTATGTTTTATTTAACAAACAAAGCTACACTTTAACTGAAATTTTAAGTGGAAAATTTTCTCAGGTAAATCAGTGGCAAGGCTCCACAGAGCCCAAACTAAAATTCAATGAGCTAACAACAATATTGTAATGAGAATTTTCCTCATAGCCAATTTAATACTACGTTCTTGCTTCTGCTGGTCACCATCTTCTTCATCTATTTTCTTCTCTTTTTATTTTTCTTGTTAATTACAGTCAGTATTTCAGGCATGAACTATGAATTTAAATATTTGTTCATATAAAATGTTGATAATACTATAAAAATTTTATTTTATATATTACTTTGTGTATCTTTTGAAACATGAATGGTTATACATATTTTATCACTTTGAATAGTTATATATATTTCAATTTATAGATAGTAAACATGAATAAAATGTGTCAATATGCATGCATATATTCCCTTTATTAAATGTATTTCTCTTGTGCTAAATATTAAATATATTCTCAAATTCCAAATGATTACTAAGCTACCAATACCCATTTTCTATACACACTGTAAATATTCAGAGCATTAAAAGGTTATATGAATCTTGTATTTAAAGTGATTTCATCTTTAATGGAACAAAACCTATTTCCGCATGCATGCAGTCTGTGTCTAAGATATTGCTAAGATATTCACAGGATTTTAGAAGTGAAATAAAATAGACTTAAACAGGAACTGAAGTTTGTTTAGAAGACTGAGTAACT
This sequence comes from Acomys russatus, assembly GCF_903995435.1. Taxonomy (NCBI): domain Eukaryota; kingdom Metazoa; phylum Chordata; class Mammalia; order Rodentia; family Muridae; genus Acomys; species Acomys russatus. The sequence continues at coordinate 50,456,939 of NC_067137.1, read as the reverse complement.
TCAATATATAAAGTTAAAAACTTGATTAAAAAATATTAACAAAGAAGTTACCTTTTCCATCTCTCTTCATACTAAGGAAAGCGCTTATCTTTTTTTTCTATTACTACTACCTAGCTGATTGATTTAAATTTATAATAACTTTGAACTCGTTGCCATCACAAGCATTATCTAATAAGCAGGAAACTGAGTTGTTATCCAGACCTCAAGGTCAAAAGCCTTGAAGTAAAGATGCTTATTCTACAAACAGCCTCACTGACTGAGTTGTAGAAGTCCATGTTTACTATCTTCGTGGTTGACCAGGAGGCCAGCAACATTAGCTTCACCCATTCTGTACTTATTGCATATGCAGAGAGCTTGTTCTAAGATTTCTTGAGAGGACACAGAATAGAACAAAGGAAATTACAGTGTAGTATCTGGAAATTCAATGATTTATTTCAAATGAGTGATGGTATAAGATGAAATAGAATAGTACAGGAATATGCATTTTATGATCAGTAACACTACAGCAATTCTTATTTAAAATTTTAGAAAATGTAAAAGTTCATGAACCACACATATCTACATATTAAAAAGACTTCAATTTGTTGCTTTGAACTGGTTGAATTTTAATTCCTATTGTTTTCTTTGTTAAGAGTTTTATCAGTTTGAGTATTTGTGGATTATTTCATTTTGCCAAGCATCTGGTGAAGAAGTGTAAAAACAGAAACTTAATTGTATCTTCCACTTGTTTTGCTGTGATAATTCAAGACAACACTCACTCGTATTTAGACAGATGGTGGTGGCAGCCATATTAGCCTCAACCTCTCTACAGGAAAGCAGGCAAAAGCAGAGGTCTTTAGGATATGAGCTTATCTGCCTAGTTTCACACTTTGATATACTAGACAAATGCTGATTTATTCATGGCCAGATGTTTTCCTACCTGATTCGTCAGTTTCCTACTTCAGTAGGCATGTAATATGGAAGCAGCTGACTTTCCACACCAACCAGCGAAAAGACAACATTTATAGTTTGGAAATAAAACAATCCTTAGGAATCAGACTGGTGGGATCACAAAGTGCTTCATAGGGAGCAGATCTCTGATGGAACCACAGCACAGGGTTAAAGACGTAAAGGCTGGGTTCAAACAAACACTGGTATTGGGCTGTGTTTATATAGTAAACAAGTGGTAAAAGTCTGGGTTTATAATAAATTGTCGGGGAGGCTGATTCTTGCCACTTCCTATTATAGAAGTCTTGTACAAGAAGACAATGGTAGCACAGAGTTAACATTTATTTAATTTGATCTAACTTTTCCTTTAAATGACTGAAGAAATACATACAATAGAATGCTTAAAATATTACTTCAAGGAGAGATGGATTCCCAATGACTGGTTTTTAATAATTATTTTTGAAATTAAAATATAATTATAATATGTTTTCATTCCCTTTACTCCCTTCTTGCCCCAACCTATGTGCCTTACACCCCCTAGCTCTATCTTAAATTCATGGGTCTTTACCAGCAATTTGTTTTTTAAACTTAATTATTTAATTATTAATTATTTAATATCAGAGGAAAACTAGAAGCATGCATAGGCATAACCACATTAATCCTATAATACTCTATTCTTAACTACCAGTGTCTTTTGTTGTCTTGCCCATTTGCGTATCCAGTGGCAAAATAAGACACATTGCTATAAATAATATGATGTTACCCTAAAACCAAATGTTTGCAAAACTGATAAATTGAGTTTTGTGTGGGAAATCTACTCCAGGAGCTAGGAAGATGGTGGCTCAGTGGTTAAGAGAAACTCCTGGTCTTTAGAAGGACCAGGGTTCTCTTTCTGTCATCTACACAGCAGTTTTTGATGGCCTCTTCTGGCCTTTTCATTCTGTTCGGACAGAACCTGTCATAATCATATTCTCAAATGACAAAGCACATATGAGTCTCCAGCTTGGCTTCCCTTCTCAAAAGGTAAACCTCCTAACTTTTATTCATTTTTATATATTTGTTAAAAATAGATCTGTTTTTTTGTTTTGTTTTGTTTTCATTAATTTATTTATTCAATTTAAAGCTTGAACATAGCCCCCCTCCCTCTTCTCCTCCCAGCCCTACCATCATACCCTTCCCCCATTCCTCCCTTACCTTCTACTCAGAGAATGGGTACTAGCTCACCCTGGCACACCAAGTCTCAGCAGGACTAAGTACATCCTCTCCCACTGAGGGCAGGGATATTGTGGTAATATGGTTTGCAGATTCCTATAATGCCCTGAATACTATCAAAGCTTAGGCTAAGAGACAATATAAATTTGGAGGCCATATACTTTCATGTGCGGTAGGTGTAACATGACTTCATCCACCCTTATAGCCTAATATTAGATACTTTTTTTTTTGTCACTGCAGCCAAGTACTTTAAGGAGAACAGAATCTGTTTTGGTGCATAGTTCAGCAGCATACATGGTCTCATGTACTGTTTACCCAGTTCTTCCCCTCAAAATAGGCATATCTGAATACATCATGGTGAGCACATCATGGCAGTAGGAACAACTTGGCCTATGGTACCAATCAGGAAGCAAAGCATGCTGGTGCTCATCTGGCAAATCAAATTATTTTACTGTGTGTATCTACTTTTAAGTGTGTGTGTGTGTGTGTGTGTGTGTGTGTGTGTGTGTGCATTCTAAGCCAAACACTTTCAATCAGTAGATTACACCCTCCTAGGACTAATGTATATTAAATTCCTTTGCTTGTCACAGCCATTCACATAATTTTCCTTCTTAAAAGAAGCCCTTTTACTAAACTCCATCCCTTCTCCTGTGATTCTTGGTATGTGCTGTATTTTTTTTGTAATTTTTAAATTATGTTTCTTTTTAAACATACACATTTATATTCTTACATATGAATAAAATAAACTACATACAGCAGGAAGAACCATGAGACAATCAGGAATTATATACATGTGACATTCATAGTGATTTGGCTATTTGTATTTGGCAAACTTTAAGTAAACATCTTTCTTATCTTCTTGGGTCTACATTTCTGAGTGAAGATCAATATCTATCATATCTCATCCCTACCAACTTAAAACATCTATCTTGAGCTAAAGGCACCTTAAACCCTACCAACTAAGCTTAGTTGTAAGACTAAACTATCTGGTCTTCAACCCCATCAGAGATGTGAGAATTAATAAAAATTAAATACCTGAGTGAACTGGAAGTGCAAGATAGTAGCTCCCAAAATGAAAAGGTGACTGAGACAGTTTACTGTTTGAACAGTCACCCAACACATGTTGTATTTCAAAGCCGTACATTCTAATAGACAAGGTTACAAGAAAATTATATTATCACTAATGTCTTTTCTCTGTTAACTGAAATATGTTTTTTCCTCTTCTGTCTATCACTTTATACTGAGATCTATCTAGATCATTATTTTGCTTAATGTAGAATCCTGGCAGATGAGTAATGATCAAAAATTCATTTCAAAAGACAGCGGTAGTTTGCTTACATAAATCACAAAATACTAATAGTCTTAGCCTTAAGAGATATGCTGTTGGCTCACAGAGACTGGTGAACTTAATTTTTTTTTCTTTTGAGATTTGGTACACACACTTAATGTATAAAGGTGCTTGCTGTCAAACATGATGAACAGAATTCAGTCCTGAGATCCATATTCTGGTAGAGAGAACCAGAGCCTCAGATTTTTCTTCTGGGCTGTGTAAACACTGCCGCACATGAATACTCGCACACCTCCACAAGTATATAAATTAAACGTAAAAATTGCCATTCTTGTTTTTTATCATGAGGTCCACAGCTGGTGTGACCCTCACCATTGTCTTAAAAGTGATAAAGGACAAAAGGGTTTGCAATAGAAAATTAATAATATTACCTCATTAACAACACAATGTAACTAACATATATGAGATGACAAGTTCAAAACATTAAATGTCTGTTTAGGAGTAAATGTCAAGTATTTAATGAATGTTTTGGGGGAAATGATATATTATTAACTATCAAACTAGAGAATAGATATATGGTTGAGATACTTTCTGATAAACTAAGGCTTGCAGATATAAAATTAGCTGCATGGACTTCAGGAGGAAACCAAAGAAATGATATATATCAGTCATTGAATCCTAGCTTTACTGCTAATTACCTGCAATCACATTAGGGAATTGACCTAAACAGGTCATTACTTTGATTATGCTTATTTCACAGTGAATAGTGTTATGATGTACAGAAAGGTAAGGAAAAAATTCACTTCCACAAAGAACACAAGAAATCTTTAGTCCCAGAGAACCCAAAGAAAATGATATAGTGCACATCATGAGAATGACATCATGTATCTGGAATTTCTCTTTATTCGTGGGACCTAGGGCTAAACAAATGATATTAGTCATAAAAATTGAACTGATAAAATGGCTCCTAATGGTGTTCTGCTGTATTCATAGATCAGGGCCTGTTCAACCATCATCAGAGAAGCTTCCTTCAGCAGCAGATGAGATGAATATAGAGAGCCATGGCCCAAAATTATGCAGACAGACAAAACGTAGAACACACAACTCTAAATTGATGGAGTCATCAAAGCCCTCCTTTCAGAGCTTAGAGGAGCCAAGGGAAGAGGGGCTCAAACAGGATGTAAGAGCCAGAGGATGAGCAAGTAAACAAGGCTCTTACCATGAGCAAAGCTCATATGAGATTCAAAGATGGAATCAGCATGCCCAGTACCAGCCCAGATCTGCACAAGGTCCTCACTGGTTATATTATGGCTTCTAGTTTAGTGGTTTAGTGTCTTATGGGATTCCTGAGGCTGCCAATACGTGGGTCTCTGACTCTTGAGCCATCTCTCGGGATCTTTTCCTTCTGGTGGTCTGTCTTGTCCAACTTCAGAGTAATTGTTTTTGTTTTACATTATTAATTTTTGTTATATTCAAAAAAGGAACGAATAAACTGAAGAATGAATGTTAGGCTAGCTACTAGGGTAAACAACAGAACTGTTATCAACAGAACTGTATTTATACATGCTGGGACAGGAAGAATCAGTTTATTACCAGTGCAATGGTATATCAGGCACTCCAGGGGAGATCTCATGTGCAGAAGTAGATGACTAACAAATAATGAATTCTGCAGTGTTTCTTTTGGTGTGTTTTTATTGGTGTTACAGTTTGGTGTTTGTCTTATTAGGGGCGGTAAATCTTTATCATGTTCTATGTTTTGGTTGCCTTCTTATTGTACTGGAATTTGGAGAAAGAACTTAAAGTTTAATGGCTAGGGAGGAGGAAACGATCTGGAAGGACTTGGGGGAACAGAATAATATGATTAAGATATATTTGAATTTAAAATTGTTTTAAATAATGAAAATATAAAAAATATTAATAAAACCCACACCAATCAAATAAAACACTTAACAGATCTAATCATGTGTTTAAAACACTCATATGTAAGTTTTATAATTATAGTGTAACAAAATATTCCTTAACTTTCCTCCAAGTATCACAAGGCAAAGCAATGGTAAAATTTGTTAATAAAAAAAAATATTTTCTTATTTCAATTTCCTTCCTCCAACACAAAGAGCAAAATAATTCCTCCAGAAGCTTGAAATAAAAAAATCTTTTCTGCAATTATGGCTCAAAAATCACATTACAAATATATAATTTATTTCAGAATGTTAATTGATTTTGTGTGTGTGTGTGTGTGTGTGTGTGTGTGTGTGTGTGTGTGTGTGTGTGTGTGCATGTGTTTGTCTAGAGCAAAAATAAATCTTTCTGGTCTCTTTAGTAAATTATAAGATTTTGATAAAAGAAAAAAGAAAGCTTCAACCCTTCTTTGAAAATGAAATCTGGTGAAGTTAGGAGAGATAAAAATCAAATCATCTCTTGGTTCCATGCCTTTAACCTCAGATTTCCTCACATCAGCTTCTGTCTCCCTGGTGTTTAGCAGAAATGGGCACTAAATAAACAAATGAAAAATTAGAAAGCTACAAAGCACAAAATTTTCTGGCTAGTGTTTCTAATCATTGTCTTGTGCTACTGAGGAAGTATGTAGAGTTCTATTAAGTAAATAAATCAACAAAAAAAGACAAGCTTCATCTAAGAGTCAAATCTCTAAGGGTAAGAAGTATACTTTACTGTGCTATAGACACAGCCACAAGAACAGATAAAGTGAAAATTAATTACTGAAAGTTACACATCCTTTCACTACCGGCAAAATGAAATAGATATAGAATACTGTAACACAAATTTTAATATTTATCATGTGTTCTACAAAGATAGGCATATAATAAAAGTAAATCGTTGGTATCCAGTGAAAAAGACAAATGTGAAATGTAATTTGCATGGTGGTGGTGGGTGGAGTGGGCAAAGTAATACAAAACAAAACCAGCACATTTTAGTGGAATCTTAACAGAACCCAAATGTTGGCATCAGCATAAATTAATTTTAAACTGATCCTCATAACTAATACTTAAAAGAAAAAATCATGGGGCTGGAGAGATGGCCCAGTGATTAAGAGCATACACTCCTCTTGCAGAGGGCCAAGATCAACTATTTGTACCCATGCCAGGTAGCTCACAATCACCTGTCACTCCAGCTTCAGAGGATTCAATGCCTCTGCACTCCTCAGACACTCTTCTCATATATATATACATATATATATATATATATGTATATATATATATAATCCTCCCACCAAAACACATATACATAACTAAAAGTAATAGAATTAATATATTTTATTATTGAAAATAGATTTTTTCCTCATACAATACACCTTGACCAAAATCTGTCATCTTCTACTCCTCTGACATCACCACGTCACTACCACTCACCCTTTTAATTGAGAGATTATCTTGTGTCTGTACGGCAACTTCACCTGTCAATAATAAATCTGATGCCCTATACCTTAGGCGGTAAATAGGAGATTGTGACTCCTGGCAATCAGAAAGGATTCTGGGATAGAACCAGGTGTGGGAGATCCAGCGGGCAATATGTGAAGAGAATGGATGCGTGCATGGTACCTGAGCACAGGGAGCCAGACATGTGGCAGAGTGTGGAGCAGTATAAATGGGTTATTAAGTTGTGAGCCAGTCAGAGAAGAGCCTCTCTATGTGGTCTAGGTATTTGTAATAAATATTTAATGAGTCTCATGAGTCATTATTTCAGAAACTTAGGTCCAGTAGGAAAAACATGTGCCCTTCTACATTTCTGCTTCCTTTCAGAAAAGAGCAGGCCTCCAAGAGACAACAAATATGACAAAACAGAATGCACTAAGACAAGGAAAGCCTTCATATCAAGGCTGGACAGAGCAAGCATATAGGAGAAAAAGAGTCCCAAGAGCAGAGAGACAGACCTATTGCCATCAGGTTCTCTATGCATATGCTATGGCTGATAGTTTGGTGTTTCTGTGAGACTTCTTTTATTTAACAGTCTGGATTTAAAAAAAAAAAAAAAAAAGAGTCTCCCAGAAACATTAGGCTATCTGATTAAATAAACAGAATGAGCTAATTGGTGAAGAACCTATAATAGATAAATGCAGGTTCATTAGAAGTGGCACAGGAGGGGGAAGTGAGTAGGGAGGGTGCCCTGGGGATGGGGGTGGGTGGAAGGGAAGGAAGGAGGGTAGCAAAGTGAGGGAAAAAGGGGAGGAGGGAAAGGAGGGAAAGGGAGAGAGACAGAGACAGAGAGACAGAGAGAGACAGACAGACACACGCACACCACACACACAGACACAAACACACACACACACACATACCGAGAGAGAGAGAGAGAGAGAGAGAGAGAGAGAGAGCCTGAAACAAAAATTTTCACTTATATAGTAAATCTCTGGGAGAGGGAAAGCCCTGCCCCTAGGTAGAGGGTAGGCCATGCCAGCCACTCCGTGCAGCAGGGCCTAACAGTATTACCCATAACATATACACAGAGAACCTGGTACAGACTCGTGCAGGCTGCTTCAGTCTCTGAGCCCATATGAAACCTGCTTAGTAGATTCAGTAGGCCATGTCTTCTGGTGTCCTCCTTCCTCTCTGACTTCTACAATCATTCCTTCCCCTCTTCGAAGAGATTCTTAGAGCTCTGAGGGGAGGGACCCAATGGAGAAGTCCAACTCTGACTCTCTTTCAACATAATGTCTGGTTGTGGATCTCTATACTAGGACCCACCTGCTGCTGAAGGGAGCATCTCTGATGACTGTTCTATGAGTGTAGAAGAATATTTTTAGAAATCATTTCATTGAATGTGTTCCGTTTTTGGCCAATAGTGTTTGGTTCTATCTTAGGTCTCCAGTTTCTGGCTAACAGATTTCCTCTCATGAATCGTGGTTCAAGATGAGCAAACCAGACATCAGTTAGACATTCCCAATATTTTTGAGCCACCATTGCCCCAGTATACCTTATAGACAGGGAAGATTATAGATTAAGGGTTTTGTGGCTGGGTCAGTGTTCTGGCTCTCACTCTGTATCCTTCAGAGTATCTTTCTGAATCAAAGAGACTATAATGTAGAGATGAAAGCTCCATGCTAGTACCACCTCAAGCTCCTTATGTTCAAGGAATTATGTGGATGTTATCCTTGGCAATGTGGCCCTGCTGTCAGTTTGCAAAGAACAATCCTCTGTCCCAGTTTCAGTCTAGGATGTCTAGGGATCTCCCTGAGACCTCTTGGCTATCAATTCAACCAAATGTAACCTGGTCCCACCACTGGAAGCCTAAAAGGTGGCCATTTCAGATTCAATGACTTCCTTTACTTGGAGTCCACACTGTGGTCACACACATAGATTCCAGGAAGTTTCCACTGCACTAGGCTTCTACATCATGCTCCAAATGCCTCCCTATTCAAGCTTTTCTCTCCATTCTCTCCTTCCATCATTCTTCTCCATACTGAATTTTTCCAGCTCCTGTCCCCACATCCCTAGTCCAGTTAATTTCCCCACATCCCTATTCCAGCTCATGTCCCCACCATCCCAATCCAGCTCATGTCCCCACCATCCCTAGTCCACCCATAACATCTATTCTATTTTGCCTTCCCAGGAAGATCCATGCACCCCATCCCATGAACAATGCCTGAGAAATACTTAAATAAATGTCCAAGATACATTTCTATTAAGAGAAAAATGCAAGTCAAAACTATTTTGGGAATCCATCTTACACCTGTCAGAATGTCTAAGATGAAAATTACAAGTGACAGCTCATAATGGCAAGGATGTGGAGCAAGGAAACACTATCCAAAGATCATGGGGATGCAAATATGTACATCCACTATGGTAATCAATATGGTGGTTCCTCAGAGAAAATTGGAAAAGATCTATTCTACTCTTTGTCATTCACCTATGTGCATTGCAGCCTCATTCATAATAGGCAGAAACTAGTAACAACTTAGATGTCTCTCAACCAAAGAATGGATTAAAAATGTGGTATGCATATACAATGGGATAATACTCAGCATTTTTAAATGACATCATAAAATTTTCAGCCAAATGAGTGCAACTATAATAAAGTTCTCTTTATATATTTTTCTTTTATAGGATACTTTGCAAATATTGAACATTATCCCTTCCTTCCACTCGTACCTTCCTGATATGTCTGCTTGATGTTCTTTTTTTTCTCTTCTCCATCTTCATTCTGTTGGCAGCTTCTAAAAGTTGCAGTTTGCCTTACTTGTTTGTTTTTGTTCTTTTTTTAATCCTAATAAATTTGGTTATGAGCTTCTTTCTGAATCCATTCTTAAATTATTTAATTTAAAAGACTAAGAATCCTAAGTGGTACCCTAATTTTCCTGTTAATATATCATAGCTCAGGTGAGACTTTCCAAAAATTCTAGTAATAATTACAGTATTACCTTCTGTTTTTCGACCCACCGTACTTTCTATAATCATCCCCCTTGCTGTAAAGAGAAGCTCCTTTGATGAAGGTGAGAGCTACAATTATTATTCCCCAGTCTCTATTGATACATTTACAACATACCTTTTATACATAAGGCCTGGAGAACATGGAAAAGGTGAGCATAAAAATTATAATAATGAGAGGGCCAGGAAATCTGCTGTGAGATTTGTCTAGAAATGCAAAGAAGCTTCATTCATATCCTAACAATATGGCTGCCTTAATAACACCTGACAAGTACAGCACCCCATAGATAACATATGTATATATATGCAAATATATTTGCATAATATATATGCAAAATGGCCTTGAATTAAAGATATTGGCAAGGGTAGGATGTGGAGTTATATGGGAGGCATTAGAAGGAGGAAAGAGAATGGGGAAATTATTAATTATATTTTAATTTGAAAAGACAATACTTTTAGTTATCAAGATTAATAACTATATATGATGAGATTCTCAATTAAAGAACAAAGTCAGACTAACTGTTGTTCCATCCTTAAGAGCTAATACAAACTGAGCCCCTAACTCACATGGACAGTAATATTTCCACAGAAAACGGTCCCCAAACTTTAAAATATAGTCTCTTCACTGTGTTCCCATTTAGTCACTTCCACTCTTGATCTTTCAGGGTCCTCCACTGTGCAATATACTCTACCCATCTTCTCTGCTACACCACGTGTGTCTTTTCTGAATTCTTAAAGTGGGGCTTACAAGGGCTGAGAAACTGAAGGCAGGGCAGAGCAAGATCTCAAAAGCAACAGCCTTCAGAAACGGAAGGGGAAAATATCTTAGGAATCTGACCTGAGAAGAAGAATATTGAGTGAAAATCCAACCAATACCTTGAAAATTGCTATATGGAAAAAAACAAAACAAACAAACAAACAAAACCCAACTTGACATGAGGGAAGTCTGGAAAGCCCCTGAGCTGAGATCAACTAAAAGAAGCTTACACCACTAGCACCTGTGGGGAGCACTCTAGGCTGTTTAAATGAGGCCCATGGCTATGGTGATACGAATTCACACGCTTGAGCAGAGAGTTACCATATAATACATACTCTTCGGTAAAAAATATGAGATGCTGATGAGATGTATAACACATGAAGATGCCTGTAAGACTTACATGGGACAAAGCATGCCCAAAAGATCCGAATGCAAATGAATTCACAAAGCATGCCATCTAACAAGGACCCCTTTCTTTGTGCAGTAGGACTGTCTAATCTGGTAACCTCCCTTTCTTGCCTGCTTCCTTCTTTTTGTAATAAAAGCTCTCCTGTAGCTTGCTGTTATCCATCCATTCAGTACTTTGTTCTTGGACATAAGACCCCAGAACCTTACCAGAGTTTCCTTCTGAACTCAACCTAAACATCTGCTGATATGACAAAGAAATTTACTAGTTAAAAAAAAAAAGAAAGAAAGAAAGAAAGAAAGAAAAAGAAAAAAAAGGAACTTACTAGGACATACCAGTTTAGAAAAGATAGTGAATTCTTCAGATAGAAAGGACATGCTGGGAAGAAAATAATAAAAAGCATTCGAGACACGGGAGGAGCGTGGTTTTTCTCTGATCGGAGCGGCAGCGGCAGAGGCAGCAGCACCAGCGGCACCAGCAGCGGCAGCTGAGGTTTGCAGCTCATAGCCTTCCGGTGGAGGCGATTGGTGTGGTGGCTGATGGGAGTTGCTGCGGGAGAGGGGACTCGGGGCAGGATTTGGGTCGTGTGGAGCCTTTGGACCCAGACTGGACTCGGCGGACAGTTCGGCCCCAGAGTCCCGGGTATTGGCCCGGCCCAGCAAGCAATTCTGCCTGAGGCACTAACTCAGCGTGGCCATAGCTCCCCTGCTGTGGCACAGGCTTAGTTGAGCTCGCTGCTCCACACTAGGCACCACTTCAGCTCAGCGGCAGCTCCCCTGCAGTGACACAGTCTGGGCGGAGCACTTGTTCCACCACTGGCGCTAACTCAGAGCAGCCGCAGTTCTCCTGCTGTGGCACAGGCTGGACAGAGCTCTCGGTTCCACCAGCTCTAAGACTCTGGTTGGACACAGTGTGCAGTTTGAATCCAGAATTCCTGGCTGAGATTGGTGGTCAGCTCGGGCCCTGAGTCAATAACTGACCACAGCACGCACTTTGGGCCAAAAGGCCCTAGTGGAGCTTGGTGCGTAGTCCCAGCCCAAAAATTCTGGCTGGACCCTGTGTGCATTTTGGGCCCAAAATCCCTAGCTGAGCTTGGCAGACGGTTCAGGCCCTGAGAATCTAGCTGAGTTCTGCCCGTGGTTCGCTCCCAGTGCTCCTGGCTGGACTTGGCAGGGAACACAGAAGGCTGTGGATACCTTGGCCTGACCCAACGCTCATTCAGAGACCCAGAACAATTGCAGGATCCACAGCAGAGGGGGACTGAGGATCACTGGCTGTGAGAGACCAGAACAACAGGGCTAACCTCCTAACATCCACACCAGTGAAGCTTTGAGCTCGCAGCCTAGGGAAATCGTAAGAAAACAAGTGAATCTATCCTCAGACACCCTCCATTCAACTCTGGAAGCTACCCAACAAAAACAAAGACGGCAAGATGTCTAAAGGACAACGAAAAAGCATACGCAAAAAACCCCAAAACAACATGGCGTCTCCAGTTTCCAGCTATCCCAAAGAAAACCACCCAGAGAACTCAAATACAACGGAAATACAAGAAAATGACCTCAAACCCTTAGTAATGAGGATGATAATGGAGGAAACAAATAAAATTCGTAATCAAATGCAGGAAGATGCAGACAAACAGGTGAGAGAAATAAAAGAAGCACATAGAGTGGAACTGGAAAAATTGCAGGAAAAATGCAAACAACCAGATGAAAGAAATAAGTAAAACGGTTCAAGCTCTGAAGACCTATAAAGAGGCAATGGAAGAAACTCAGGAATATACAAAAAATCAGATGAAAGAAATCAAAAAATCAGTTCAAGATCTGAAAATGAAAATGGATTCAATGATAAACACACAGACAGAAGAAAAACGAGAACGTGAGAACTCAGAGAAGAAGGCGAGCAACACAGAGGTGAGCTTTTCTAACAGAATCCAAGAGATGGAAGAACGAATCTCAGGGCTAGAAGATACAATCACAGATATTGAATCAACCATTAAAGAAAATGCCAAATCTGGAAAACTCCTGACACAAAACATCCAAGAAATTAAGGACACCATGAAAAGAAGAAATTTGCGGATAATAGGCATTGAAGAAAGAGAAGACATCAGACTCCAGGGCCCAGAAACTATTCTCAACAAAATCATAGAAGAAAATTTCCCCAATCTAAAGAAAGAGATGCCTATAAACATACAAGAGGCCTACAGAACACCAAATAGAATTGACCAGAAAAGAAAAACTGCCCGCCACATAATAATCAAAACACAAAACATGCAGAACAAAGAAAAAATATTAAAAGCTGCAAGGGAAAAGGGCCAAATAACATTTAATGGTAAACCTATCAGAATTACACCTGACTTCTCAGCAGAGACCATAAAAGCCAGAAAGGCCTGGACAGAGATCCTGCAAACCCTAAGAGAACACAGATGCCAGGCCAGACTACTTTACCCAGGAAAATTATCAATAACCATTGATGGAGAAAACAAAATATTCCATGACAAAAACAAATTCAAACAGTACCTAGCCACAAACCCAGCTTTACAGAAGGTACTAGAAGGAAAACTCCATCCCAAAGGGTCAAGCTACAACCAAAACTACCCAGGAAATAGATAACTATCCCATGGCAAAAACACAACTACACAAACACTCGACTGGAAACAACATCAAAATTAAGACTCTTAACAGTCATTGGTCATTAATATCTCTCAACATCAATGGCCTCAATTCTCCAATAAAAAGACACAGACTAACTGAATGGGTACATAAACAAGATCCAACATTCTTCTGCATTCAAGAAACACATCTCACCCATAATGAAAGGCATTACCTCAGGGTAAAAGGTTGGAAAAAAATATTCCAAGCAAATGGTCACAAGAAGCAAGCAGGCGTAGCCATTTTAGTATCGAACAAAATAGACTTTCAACCAAAATTAATCAAAAGGGATGAGGAAGGACACTTCATACTCATCAAAGGTAAAGTCAACCAAGATGACATCACAATTCTGAACATCTATGCTCCCAATACAAGGGCACCCACATATGTAAAAGATCTCCTAAAAAAAGCTTAAACCACACATCGATCCCCACACAATAATAGTGGGAGACTTCAACACCCCACTCTCACTGAAGGATAAGTCATTGAAACAGAAACTAAGCCGAGAAATAACATCATTAACCAATGCCATGGGTCAAATGGATCTAACAGATATCTATAGAACCTTTCACCCAAACAAGAAAGAATACACCTTCTTCTCTGCACCCCATGGAACCTTCTCCAAAATTGATCACATCGTAGGTCACAAAGCAAGCCTCAACAGATACAAGAGGATTGAAATAATACCTTGTATCCTATCAGATCACCATGCTCTTAGGCTGCAATTCAACAACAACAGAAATAACAAAAAGCCTACACGTTTGTGGAAACTAAACAACTCTCTGCTAAATGACACCTGGGTCAGGGAAGAAATAAAGAAAGAAATCAAGGAGTTTCTGAAATTCAATGAAAATGAAGAAACAACATACCCAAATTTGTGGGATACATTGAAAGCAGTGCTAAGAGGAAAATTCATAAGTGCCTTTAAAAAGAAATTGGAAACATTGCACATAAGCATCTTAACAACACAACTGGAAGCCCTAGAAAAAAAAGAAGCAGAAACACCCAAGAGGAGTAGACGCCTGGAAATAATCAAACTCAGGGCTGAAATTAACAAATTAGAAACTAAGAAAACAGTCCAAAGAATCAACAAAACCAAAAGCTGGTTCTTTGAGAAAATCAACAAGATAGACAGACCATTAGCCAAACTAACTAAAAGGCAGAGAGACAGTATTGAAATCAACAAAATCAGAAATGAAAAGGGAGACATAACAACAGACACTGAAGAAATTCAAAGAATCATAAGATCCTACTTTGAAGGCATATACGCCACAAAATTTGAAAATCTAAGGGAAATGGACGATTTTCTTGAACAATTTCACTTGCCAAAGTTGAATGAAGAACAGATAAACAAGCTAAATAGTCCCATTTCCCCTACAGAAATAGAAGCAATCATCGATGGTCTCCCAACCAAAAAAAGCCCAGGGCCAGATGGTTTCAGTGCAGAATTCTACCAGACCTTTAAGGGCGAGCTAATACCGATACTCTTCAAGCTACTCCAAAAGATAGAAATGGATGGAAAATTACCAAATTCATTCTATGAGGCAATAGTCTCATTGATACCTAAACCTCACAAAGACTCAACAAAGAAAGAGAATTTCAGACCAATTTCTCTTATGAACATAGATGCAAAAATACTAAATAAAATACTTGCAAAACGAATACAGGAGCACATCAAAGATATCATTCATCATGACCAAGTAGAATTCATTCCAGGCATGCGGGGATGGTTTAATATACGGAAATCCATCAATGTAATCCACCATATAAACAAACTGAAAGTAAAAAACCACATGATCATCTCCTTGGATGCAGAGAAAGCATTTGATAAAATTCAACACCCATTCATGTTTAAAGTTTTAGAGAGATCGGGGATACAAGGCACTTTCCTCAACATAATAAAGGCTATATACAGCAAGCCAATAGCCAAAATCAAAGTAAATGGTGAGATACTCAAGGAAATTCCTCTCAAATCGGGAACAAGGCAAGGCTGCCCACTCTCTCCATATCTCTTCAATATAGTACTCGAAGTTCTAGCCAGAGCAATAAGACAACAAAAGAAGATCAAGGGTATCCAAATGGGAAAGGAGGAAGTCAAATTATCCCTCTTTGCAGATGATATGATAGTGTACATAAGTGACCCTCAAAACTCCACCAGAGAACTCCTAAAGCTGATAAACACCTTCAGTAAATTGGCTGGATACAAAATTAACTCAAAAAAGTCTGTAGCCTTCCTATACACAAATGACAAGCTTGCAGAGGAAGAAATTAGGAAAACCACACCCTTCACATTAGCCACAAGCAATATAAAATATCTAGGAGTTACCCTAACTAAGCAAGTGAAGGACTTGTATGAAAAAAATTTCAAAACTCTGAAGAAAGAGATTGAAGATGACCTGAGAAGATGGCATGATCTTCCTTGCTCATGGATCGGGAGAATTAACATAGTAAAAATGGCCATCCTACCAAAAGCAATCTACAGATTCAATGCAATCCCTATCAAAATAACTACACAATTTTTTAAAGACATTGAAAGTTCAATTCTGAACTTCATATGGAAAAACAAAAAACCCAGAATAGCTAAAACAATCTTGTACAATAAAAGGTGCTCCGGAGGAATCTCCATACCTGATCTCAAACTGTACTATAAAGCAATAGTACTTAAAACAGCATGGTACTGGCACAGCAACAGGCTGGTTGATCAGTGGAATCGAATCGAAGACCCAGATATGAATCCACACACATATGGTCACTTGATTTTTGACAAAGAAGCCAAATCCATTCAATGGAAAAAGGATAGCATCTTCAACAAATGGTGCTGGTCTAACTGGAGGTCTATGTGTAAAAAAATGCAACTGGACCCTTATTTGTCACCTTGCACAAAACTTAAATCCAAGTGGATTAAAGACCTCAACATAAAACCAGAGACACTAAGCCACTTAGAAGAAAAAGTGGGAAAGAGCCTGGAACATATTGGCACAGGAGACAACTTCCTGAACAGAACACCAACGGCCCAGGCCTTAATGTCAACCATTAATAAATGGGACCTCATGAGGCTGAGAAGCTTCTGTAAGGCAGGAGACACTGTCAAGAGAACAAAGCGACAGCCTACAGACTGGGAAAAAATCTTCACCAACCCTACATCTGACAAAGGTCTAATATCCAAAATATATAAAGAACTCAAGAAATTAAACACCACCAAACCGAATAACCCAATTGAGAAATGGGGCTTGGAACTAAACAGAGAATTCTCAACAGAGGAGTATCAAATGGCTGAGAAACACTTAAAGAAATGCTCAACCTCCTTAGTCATCAGGGAAATGCAAATCAAAACAACTCTGAGATTCCATCTTACACCCATCAGAATGGCTAAGATCAAAAATTCAAGCGACATCACATGCTGGCGAGGATGTGGGGAGAGAGGAACACTCCTTCATTGCTGGTGGGAATGCAAACTAGTACAGCCACTTTGGAAATCTATCTGGTGCTATCTCAGAAAAATGGGAATAGGGCTTCCTCAAGACCCAGCTATTCCACTCCTTGGAATATACCCAGAAGATGCTCCAGCACACAACAAGAAAATTTGCTCAACCATGTTCATAGCAGCCTTATTCATAATAGCCAGAACATGGAAACAGCCTAAGTGTCCCTCAGTAGAAGAGTGGATAAAGAAACTGTGGTACATATACACTATGGAATACTACTCAGCTGTTAAAAACAAGGAATTCCCGAAATTTGTGGATAAATGGATTGAGCTAGAAATGATCATAATGAGTGAGTTAACCCAGAAGCAGAAAGAATCAAATGGTATATACTCACTTATATCTGCATACTAGCCCAAGGGGCATGTCCCACGAAAGCCTTCACTTACCAGGAAACTGGGACAGAGGGGAAGGCATCCTATTGGGAGTCTAAATGAGAGACGCATGGGAGAACAGCAAAATAAAAGGATCCAGAGGGTCCTAGAAATCTACAAGTAGAACAATATGATAGGCAGATTTGGGCCCAGGGGTCCCGCTCAAACTAAGGCACCAGCCAAGGACAATACAGGAGGTAAACTTTAAACCCCTTCCCAGATCTAGCCAATGGTCAGAATATTCTCCACAGTTGAGTGGAGAGTGTGATACGACTTTCTCACATACTCTGGTGCCTCACATTTGACCATGTCCCCTGGAGGGGGAGACCTGATGGCACTCAGAGGAAGGACAGCAAGTAGCCAAGAAGAGACTTGATACCCTATGAGAATATATAGGGGGACGTAATCCCCCTCAGGAACAGTCATAGGGGAGGGGAATAATGGGAAAATGGGGGGGGGGGAGGAATGGGAGGATAAAAGGGATGGGATAAACATTGAGATGTAACAAGAATAAATTAATAAAAAAAAAAAAAAAAAAAAAAAAAAAAAAAGAATAAATTAATAAAAAAAAAAAAGCATTCGAAAATAAATATTTGAAGACATAACAAATTGATTATTTGATTTTGTTGATTTAACTAAAAGAAAATGGAATGTTAAGTCTACAATAAATATAATATGCATAGATTTACACTATGTGCATAATTAATGTACTTAGGAACATACTTAAAAGATATAGAGGCTGTAAATAGGATTATAACCGGAGTCCTAGGTCAGAATGCAAATTTGGGGGATTACAATTCATCAACAACCACTTGCCCATTTATCCCAAAATCAGAAAATAAAAACAGTGTTGAAAGGCTAGAAAGGATTTTAATCCAAATCTTTATTTAGAATATATAGTAATTGTGCACCTAGCTGATCTTGCATTACTGACAAGAACCTTAGGTACACAGAGAAAAATGCTGTTGGGGGCAAAGTGTATGCATGATTAAACATTAATATTTACATAACAGTAACATCTAGCCTAATCAGTATATCAGATCTGATTTTGCAGAGTAGCCTCAGATAATCTTCACATTATCCTGGAACAAGCTGCTTCCCATAAAGATAATTGTGACTGCTTGCTCCAGTGTGGGAGAGAGTGTTCAACATAAGGTGTCTGTCTGAGAAACCATTTTTTTCTAGAATCCAATGTTAAATCAGATTGAGAACAGTGAATGAAGATGGTCAAGTGCTTTCCCAAGGATTCAGAACATGGTAAAAATGCTCTATTTACGCTAATATTTGTGCTTTCAGCCTTGAAGAAGGAGGTACATTAAGTGGTACCAATTTATAGAGACTTGGGGTTGATAATATGACTATGTACAGAAGCAATCAAGAATCTAATCAAAAGTGAAGGACATCCACACAAAATAAAAATGTCATGCTTTTGTGCTGATTTTAGTACCTTTGTAGACACATTTGAAGACTCATGCTTTTTGGCAAAAGCAGTTTCAGGGTGAGCCTTAAAGAATAATGGCTGTTTTAAGATCCCTAAATAAATGACAAATGCTATTTATGCAAATTAAAAAAACAAACAAAAACAAAAACTAAAGACATACACACGGGTGGCTCACAACTGCGGGTAACTCCAGCTCTACAGAGTTAAAAACCTTCTCATCTCCTGTGGTACCCATGCAGACAAGCAGGCATACACACATTTTATATAATTTAAAAAAATCATCACCAACAGAAAGAGGGCAAGAGAGTGGGAAATCCACAGAAAGGTAGAGGTATAGGCACAAGCTGTAAGAATATGCCTTTAACTATCTCTAGCTTTGTACCATCTAGTGTAGTTCCTTTCCAAAATGAGGAATCAAGAAAAATAAAAAACAATAATCAGACACAACTAAGGAGTAGAAAGAAAGCTTTCTTCCACATTGTTCATGAAAAAAAAAAACTATGAGAATTTTAAGCAAATTTCACAAACTTCAAAAAACTCTTGCTACAAATTACAGTAACGAGTAAAGTGAGAGATTTGTATAAAACAATATAACCAATGATAGAGATTGTAAAAAAAAAAAAAGAAGAAGAAGAAGAAGAAGAAAAGAAGAAGAAGAAGAACTACCATAGTCAATTTCTTTTTTACAAAGGTGTGAAGACTATCCATCAGAGAAAACGGTTGGAGTGAATATATGTCTGCACGGAGCACTGGATCTCTTGCAAAGAACAGTGGATCTAGATCTAAAGCACGTGCTATATGTCTAAGTGACACAAAATGAAGGACAATACAGACAATACATGTAAATGTTAAAACTCTAAGTTTCATAGGAAATCTAAGAAGAACATGTGTCAGGATTTGTGATAGTGAAAAAGCTAAAAGAGACATAAATGAAACAATACAGGAAACCTGAGCCTAAAAGCTGAGCAGGATTAACATTCATTCTTCAAAGGCTTCAGTTTAATATTATAAAAATCATCAAATCATAATTCCAATCTTCAATATCAAAGCATTATATTAATCCACTGTAGCCTCCCTCATCTCAGCATAGTAACAGATTATGAGATAATCTAGATTAATCCAAGTTATCACCACTGTCCTATGATGGTACAACTAAAACCCCATACCAGATAATACATAAGAAATGGAAATGTAGAGCTATGAAACTTAAAACTTGAATATAAATATGTTCTTGTTCTGTATTTATACATTTACAGAAGAAGAGGACACTGTGTTGCCAACAACCTAAGCCCATGAAAGGTAAAGAATATTAAGACATTAAAAACTCAGCAGCCAATAGTTGTGCTGTATACACCTTTAATCCCAGTATCTGGAGGTAGTGGCACTTGGCTCTCTGTGAGTTCCAGTCTAGACTGCTCTACACAGTGAGTTACAGGACAGCTATGACTGTAGAGAGAGACCTAGTCACCCTCTACCTCTGGAAAAATATATAACTACATATACATATGTATATGTATGTATATATACATATAGGATACAATAATTATATATTAAAATTACATAGAGAGATGATTCTATGATTAAGAGTAATCATTACTTTTGCAGAGAACTGGGATTCAGTTTCCAGCACCCAAATGATGACAAATCACTGTCTATAACTCCCTGGAACTTCTTCAGATCTCCACAGGCACTTCATGCATGATGTACACACATACACCCAAATGAGTGCACACAGAATTAAATGCATACATATTTAAATACTAAGAAGAAAATTAGGTCTTCCCTAACCAGATGTCTATTCCGTTTATCTCTATACATCACTGCCAGCAGCCTTTTGAGTTTCCTCTTGAATAATTAATTCTCTTACTTGTAAACAAATGAAAGTACACTGTCTGTAGTTTCACAGCTGTGAAAATTTTGAGGATGAACTCAAAGCTTATAACATAACCCAAAATTTCAAAATGCAAACAATAAGTTTAGAGAATGGGGGTTCTCTCTCTCATGCAATTCATTTAAAGTGGCTCTATTTGTTAAAGTTCCTGCAAAAACAGGAAGGGCAGCATGTAAGGCAGGCTCTAACACACTGCTATTCAACTGGGAAGGCAAGCAGCCAATGGAGCTGATGTTGAAATAATCCCCCACTGTTTTTGGTCTGCATTTTTCTTTTGGAGTAGCACATGAAGCTTGCTTCAAGCATCTTTTGGAGAGACAAGGAAAGGGCAGAAACTCCTTAGGCATCATAGTTCCATATCCTAACTAATGCCCAAGATGACACAAGGCTTGACCTCGGAGCTGCTGTAAAAATGTAACTCTTCTTTACTCCCTCCAAGTAAATCAGCGGAACATTTTCCTTTCCTGATATAAGCAAATTTGGTCTTTTTACCTCTAGAGCCAGAACGGGCCTCAACAACTCTTTCAGATGGTTATACTATGGGCTGTGTGATGTATGTCACCTATCATAAAGCAAACAGCATTTCATGACAGATCATCAAAAAACAAAACAAAACAAAAAAACGATCAAAATCAGGGTAAGAGTATCTCTTCCCCAAGCATGCCTGCAGTGTGAAATAGAGCAGATGAGACGATGCTTCTCTGTGCCAAGTGCTGGCATCTGATGCAGCTGTGACTACTGATACTGTGCACAGCATCCCACCATCTCTCAGTGAGCTCACTGTGAAAACTTCAAAGGCTGCCAGTAAATACAAGTGCTTTTAAGGTTTCTCCTATGTGTGTAGCGATTTTTCAGAGTCTGTGATACTTCTTTATTTAACAGCAAAACGAAGGCAAATAGTTCATAAACTAAATGGTTGTTTAATAATATATCTGCAAACATTCAAGCCTAAACATCTGACAGTCTCTAGAAGATTTGACTTCTGTATTCAGATTTCTAGAAAAACAGAATATAACCCTAATATATTGAACAAATTTAAACATAGCACAACTTCTGTAATTAAAGTAAGTGCGCCAAAATATTTCTTAATTACTGTAAATGTTAAACATTATTCATGTGAACTTTACACACACACACACACACACACACACACACACACACTCCAATCTTTAAATTGAAATGAATTTCAACATCTCTTGTTTAGTAATGTTTAATGAACTGTAACACAGGGAGATATTGTAGCAAATATAGTATTAAAATGTTTTCGTACTTAATAGTTCAAAAATTGTTTTATTTAATTGGGACCAACTGGCTTCATTGCATCTTATAAACTTTGCAATATATATTCAGAATAAAAGGAATAAAAATGAACAGATGTTTCCCCTTAAAGAAGGCAAACTAAGATTTTTCTTACACAATAAATCAGCTGCTAGTACATTTCTAAGACATCACTTGAGGGTGTTTTAGTATAAATTTTTTAGCACACACACACACACACACACACACACACACACACACACTCACATATTCACACTTACCTCTGTGTGGATCCAAAATTGGTAGAGGAGATTGAATTGAATATGAACAGCAAACACTGAAGGTGGTACAAATAGGGCCAGGGGACAGTAGAAAACCTTTAAGAGAAAAATATGCATCACTCTATAAACATGGGCCCTCATCATCAGAAGGTTTATTAATTGTCCTTCTTCATCAAACCTATTTTTCCATATATTTTAATCATCATTTTACTTGGTAAATTTAATTTTTCACATAGTGATAAGTTTAAAACCCAAGTCTTCTTTTTGGCACTTAATGTTTTATAATCACAATATAATATGCTGTGTGTTAGTTCCTTACTATTGAAAGATCAGATGTGTTTCCTGGTGGCAAAGTTGTTGCTTATAATGCACAGATACTTTATTGAAGTAAAACTGTAAAGCACATGCGTTTGTGCCTTGACCACTCCCAAATGCTCGGTCATCGCCTGGTGTTTTCAATAATAAAATGCAACCATAATAAAAGAAAATATGTGACATACTGAAAGAGTAAAATGTGTTTCCATTTTAATGCTTATATGATTGATTAAAGGTAAAATATATCTTAAATTTTTTATTAAAGTTATTAAGGTAGGAAGTGTAAAGTGAGGACAGCTGATATAAGTCTTAGGGTTCCAAATTTTCTAAGAGATGAAAATTTCTGTGCCTTGGAAAACCAAATTCTTCTTAAACCTCAGAACTTCTTGGAATTGATGAACAAGTGTGATTTGCTGTGGTCTCCTAACAGCTTATTCCTATGAGAGGTTTGTTTGATCACAACATTTCCTTGAAAGAAAATCCAAAGAGCCAAATAGATATCAGAAGAACCTCATTTCTGCTTTACATTTCTGATATTCTATAATTCCTATTTCTAAAATGTTGCATATTTTAAAACATTTATTCTGAATGCTACAATTTAATTCCCGAACTATTATTAAGCATTTGTTCTTGATCAGGTGAACAGTTATTGGAAGGATATTTAGTAATGGTGTGCATTGGAAATTAGACATTTCTATGAACTCTTATTTATGTTCAAAATTCAAGTCACCTAAAATATAAACTTTTAACACGTGTAAGTAGGATCAGTTTTATGATTTTTCAATCGATTTAGAAGCAATGGAGCAAATTAGTAAGCAATAAAAGAATATAGGCTTCTTATTCAAGAGTTCGCCTTGGTCTCATTACAGACTACTTTTGAAAGTTAAAAAAAAAAAGGTTTCTGTTAACAGTGTTCCTTGCCTTACAGAAGCTTTTCAGTTTCACGAGGTCTCATTTATTAATTGTTTATCTTAGAGCCTGTGTCATTGGTTTTCTGTTAAGGAGGTTGTCTCCTGTGCCAGTGAGCTCAAGGCTTTTCCCCATTTTTTTCTTCTAACAAATTTAATGTTTTATGTTGAAGTCTTTAATCCACCTGAACTTTAGTTTTGTGCAGGGTGATAAATACAGATCTATTGCATTTTTCTACATGTAGATATCAATTTAGACCAGCACTATTTGTTGAGGATGCTATCTTTTTTCCATTGCAATTCCATCGATTGCCCTGTCTGTCTCTATGCCTGTACCAAAATGACAACCTACAGACGAGGAAAAGATCTTCACCAACCCTACATCCTACAGAGGGTTAATATCCAAAATATTTTTTAAAATTAAGAAATTAAACATAACTAAATAATCCAATTTGAAAATGGGGTACATAACAGAACAGAGGGTTCTCAACAAAGGAATATTGAATAGCCGAGAAACACTTAAAGAAATGATCATCATCCCTAGTTATTAGGGTAATGCAAATCAAAACAACTCTGAGCTTCCACCTTAGACCTCTCAGAATGTATAAGATAAAAAAAAACTCAAGTGCCAACACATGCTGGTGAGGGGAAAACTCTTGCATTGCTGGTGGGAGTGCAAACTTGTACAACCACTTTGGAAATCTATCTGGAACCTTCTTAGAAAATTGGGACTAGTTCTGCCTCAAGACACAGCTATTCCACTCCTGGCCATATATTGAAAATTTGTTCTACCATACAAGAACATTTGCTCAACAAAGTTCACAGCAGCTTTATTCCTAATAGCCAGACCTGGAAATGACCTAGATATCCCTCAATCGAAGAATGGATAAAGAAACTGTGGTACATTTACACAATGGAATACTATTCAGCTATTAAAAACAGGGAAACTAAAAAATAAATAAATAAATAAATAAATAAATAAATAAATAAATAAATTACATTAAAAAAAATGGAAACTTTGAAATTTGCAGAGTAAGGTAACCCAGACCCAGAAAGACATGCATGGTACATAATCACTCATAAGCATAAATTAGCTACATCATACTGGATAACTACACTATAGTACACAGACCTAAAGAAACTAAATAACAAGGAGGACCCTAGGGAGAATACGTAATTCTCATTCAGAATGGCAAATAGAATGGATATCAAACGTGGTTGAAGAGAAGAAAGAAGAAAGGAGCCAACTCTAGAGGTCCTCTGAAAGACTCCACCCAGCAGGAGATCAAAGCAGATGATGAGACTCACAGCAAAAATCTGAGGTGGAACCCAGGGAGTCTTTGGAAGAGTTTGGGCATAGAGGGATCTGGAATGGACAGGACATCCATGAGGAGAACAGTGAAGCCAACAAATCTAAGTGGAGGAGTGCAGGGAGTGGGAAGAAGGGGGTTGCAGATATTGATGCACCAATGGCCATACATGGTGAGGACCTAGACCCCCTGTTCAGATGTAGTCATAGGTAGTTAGCACAATCTCCTTGTAGGACCCATAATATAGGGAGTAGAAGATACATATGACATGGGCTCTGGTGCCCATTCATTGATCACTTCGAGTGCCAGGCTGGCCTTGCCAGATGAAAGAGGAAGAGGATGCAGACAGTCCAGATGATGCTTGATAGGCTGGGGAGATGGGGGAGAAGGGCTCTCCCTTTCTAAGAACTAAGAGGGAGAAGAAGGGTGAGGATAGAGGAAGGGGGAACTTGGAGGAGATGAGGGAGGGGGTTATAATTCGGATGTAAAGTGAACAATTTAAAAATAAAAAAATTAGATAAAAATAGAAAATAAAGGAGAAAAATTAAAACCAAAAATATAGCTTAGCAAAATGTTTCCATTGTCAAGGTTATAGTCAGTGTTAGATGACTGGATTATGAATGGTCATATCTTTTTTTTTTAGAAATATGGTGAATGAAAAATACTTGATACATTGAGGGAGTCTAGGATGGCTCAGCAGTTATGAACATTGCTTGTTTTATCAAAGAACCAGAGAACCCTAGTTTGATTCCCACTGGCCACATGGCTCATTCTGATTTCTTTTGCAGAAAGGAGACATCATCTACAGTGGTTCTAAGTATACAAATGAATCTATGTGCATGGATTTCTTCATTTTAATACCTATTTGTTTTATTATATTAGATAGATGTTTAGAATAACAATATTTCAAAGGAAACACCTAATTTTGTCTATTGTTCACATGTTATTTTGTTGTATTTGTTATGCCTAAGTAATATGATTATCAACTAAACTCTACACTGATATTTTACTGTGTGTGTGTGTGTGTGTGTGTGAGAGAGAGAGAGAGAGAGAGAGAGAGAGAGAGAGAGAGAGAGAGAGAGAGAGAGAGAGAGAGAGGAGACACACACACACACACACACACAGAGAGAGAGAGAGAGAGAGAGAGAGAGAGAGAGAGAGAGAGTCAGAGACAAAGAGACAGAGAGACAGCAAGACAGAGACACAGACTGTTGTTTTCAACTATATATTTTCTGAAAATCCTGTAAAGAATACAGCATTAATTTAATCTTTGTGGTAATTTCTGAGGTACTCTAGTGTTCTGATCTTCATGTTATTAAGGAGCACTGGTTACATATTTGTTAGACTTTCGCTCAGTTTCTGTATGTCATGTGATCTCATTATCTTTTACTGTCAGTTTGAGACATCTGAGCTATCTCAGAGGAAAGTTTCTGTTGAGAATTGCCTAGACCAGAATGATATGTGTGCAAATATATAGAAGATTGTGTTGGTTGTTAATTGATGTAGAAAGACACATACCACTGCGGGTGGTACCATCCGTAGGCAAACAATCTTAGACTGCATAAGAAAACTAGCTGAACGTGAGGCTCGGAGTGAACATTTAGGTAGCCCTTCTGCTTTAATTTTCTGCTTACATTTCTGTCCTGACTTCCCCCACTGATGGAATGTGGCCTCAATTTATAAGAAGTCTTTCTTCCTCCCATTTGCTTTTCCTCACAGTGTTTATTACAGCAACAGAATAAAACTAGAACAGCTTATGTGTTTCCTCATTGACTAGATTGCAGTTAAAGATTTGAGAGATGCAGACTTCAGGCGTAGAAGTTTATTCTAATTATATTTTACCAAATATGTGGCAATCAAAACAATATCACTGATGATAATAAATTTGATATGATATCATGGTTGCCTATATTTTCTTCATTCTAAAACTATTCTTTTCCCATAGTCACCTAGTACTCAAAAGAGATGGGCAACTGAATAAATTCTGTTTCAAGAGGGCCCAGTATTTTGCATGGTTTTTTTTGTTTTGTTTTGTTTTTTGGTTTTTTTGAGTTCTTGAATGTCGTGCATACAGTAGTGAATAATATGGCATAAAGGCTCCTCCTCGAGAATGGGCTGGGGAGATGGCTCAGCGGTTATGAGCATTGCTTGTTTTAGCAAAGAAGCAGAGAACCCGAGTTCGATTCCCAGTGTCCACTAGCACACTCTGTAGTATATATCTTGTTGTAACACTGTCCTAACATTTTACCTTTCAGAACTCGTTCTGATTTGCTCCTCTCTAATTATAAACTAAGTCTTTTTAATATGTTTTTTCAAGACATTTATTTGTTTGTATTGGAACAGATTCTTGCTGTGTATCCCTGGCTGGTGTGGTATTTGCTATGAAGCTCACATTGGCCTTGAAATCATGGCAATAATCCTGATTTATCCTTGCAGATTTTGTGCTTCCATGTTTATGTGTCACACCCAGCTTTCCTTTTCCTTTTTGAGCACATCTGCACTTACACATTAAATGTCAAATTGTACCTCCTACATGAATAATCTATTATAAAGTTAGAAAAAGATGGACAGACCTGGTGCCTCAGGTCTTTATTTCTAGAATTCAGGACACAGAGGTAGGCTGATCTCTATAAGTGCAAGGCTAGCCTGATCTATACAAGTTCCTGGCCAGCTTGAGCTACAAAGAGAGACCCTATCTCAAAACAACAAAAATGGAAGTGATAGTTCTGATATAATTATATATTACAAGATATCCATGCAACTGTTCTAAATACATTTAAGTATGTACTATGAGTGCATTAACATGTATAATGTGAGATTAAAAAAGTAAAAGTATATTGTAAATAAAATGACACCCAGTTTAATAGTATTCTATAAATTGCAGCTCTTTTCTGTGGGTAACGTGAGGTTTAAAATTAACTTTAAAAAAAAGTAGCACAGTTGGAAATTCTAGAAAATTGAATTATTATCTTTAATTGCTTCACCTGAGAGGTCTGCCACTTTAATTTTCACAATAATATGAGAAAAATCTCCAGTCTTACTTTTGCTTCTCATTTCACACACCAATTTTCTTTTCAAAGACATGACCCATTTATTATTTGTTCTAAAATACATGGTTGCCTTGGTAACTAAAAATTATAGGCTTTATATATAACCTCTGATGAGGAATATCACAGATGATTCAAGTAAAAGAGATCTTTTATTTGCCTTTCATTTCAGTATATTGAACATATTTCAATATGTTGAATATATATCTCAAGATAGTGAATATACTGAGGAAGGGACTTGGATGTACTTGTCACAAATCCTGGCTGCCATACACCACTTACCTTTCTTTTCCTCTGTCAGTCGCCCTGTCATCCCTCACCAAACAAATAGCAATTTGTCATATATTCCTATGACTCACTTCCTAATTCATCATCCTTTTCCTCCTGTCTGTGACAGAGTAATATAAGTTTTGTTTTTTTCTTTTTAGTTTACAGAATAGGTCAGTATGAAATTCAATTTATTGAATTTGCACCCATTTTTAACTTTAGGCTTTTTTACTTAGATTATTTTATTTGGAAATATTTACAATAGTAAAGTGGAACTAAGCTTCAGAGGCATTAGTCATCATTAGTTTAGGTTCTATCAGTTTATTACAAAAAGGGAGGCATGGGAACTACTTAGATGATGAAACAGTTGAGAATGCCAGTGAGGTAGGCAGCTTCAGGGAGCAGCATGATCTCCACCCACGTACTTTGCAAGATGGTTACCATCTCTATGAGCAATAGCACTCATTGTTTACAGCTCTTCGGTGCCGCCATAGTCTCGGAAAAGACTAACTGGTTGAATATCTCCACCCTTTCCTTTCAAGATTGACCAGACAGGTATTAGTGCTGCTTGCAATGTTTTTCCTTGAGACTTTTCTAGAAGCATGTTGCCATCTTTTGTTACAGTTTCAATCCACTCCTTTTGATCAACACTTCTGCCAAAGGGCAGAAGGAATGTTCTAAGGCTTATCATCCATGACTCGCACCACTGCAGCAGGGACCTCACACTCCAGCCAACACTGTATACACTGATTTAGTAGCAGGGGGGACACAAGAAGAACCAAAATTAATATTAGAGTGAATTGGGGTCAAACATCTCACTGACATTTTAATCTTGGATTGCTTAATGGAATTTGGGAAAGAGGGGCTTTTCTGAAACTCATTTTTATATTTTTAAAAAGTAGATTATCTATAAATAGATTTCTTCAAATTCTGAGATATATGATGCTCTGCAAAGTCTTTTCTGAAAATATCTCAGACACTTCATTCATTAACTGCACTAATGTCCTTGGTCAAGTTTAGACGCAGCTGTATTATTTCTTGTTGCTTGTACTCTGAAGTGTCACCCCTGGGGATCTCATCAAGGACAACCAGTCCCCTTGGCTTAAAAGGGTAAATTTGAGCAAAGAATCAGGACTAATGTGATATAAAACTTAAAAGTTGGGTTTTAAAAAATAATAAACCCACAACAACAAGAAATTACCTCAGTGTAGTAGAGCACATATTTCTTAAGACCTTGGTAGTAACAGCACTCTGTAACCCCCAGAACTCTGAAACAACACACTTTTCTGTTGTTTTAAGCTGCTGAGTTTGTAGCATTTAATAGAATAAAGAAATGCTTTAACATAAGGGTCTTTGTCATGTTAGTGTTAGGGAAAGGTCCCTTTAAGATTTGTTGAATTAACATTATCATTACAGGCTTCCAGGTTTGCTTTGCCCATTCTGTTATTTAGGATAGTACCCAAACAAGTATATTTTCTCCTAGCTAAAAGGCACCCAGTCAAGAATTTGAATTTTTCGCTTACCAGCTGTATAATCAAACTCACTGAAACTCAGTTTCCTGGTAACAAAATGATTAGCTTTTTAACAAAGATCAAATGAGATAATAACTGAAGAATGATAGTTAATGCTCGTGAAGACTTACAATAAAGATTTTTTTAAAAATCAGGCTGAATGAATTCATCAATATTTTCCTTTACTCTCTCTGCTGCACCAATGCAGATTCAGCTCTATCATCTTGAAATTAGAGTTACTATAGTTCTATAGATTTCATTTAATATACATACGTCACTTATCTACAGAGAGAGTTCTTAAATTATATGAAGTCACTACAAAGAAATTCTTGAGTAAAACTAATGTATGAAAATAACCTTAGGTATTCCACAATTTTAGATAGTGCAAAGGCAGATAATATGGTACAACAGTGGTGAGGGTACCCGTTTGTCTGTGGCACCTCATGGTAGATGTCAAGATCATACATGTCTGTGGTATTTAGATGTCACCTCTTCAAAGAAAGAGGTTGAGGAATCAACTGAGGCCCTATAATTCCTACATCTCCAACTGACATAAAGACTTTCTACAAGTCCAGACTCCTAAAAAGTACCAGTCTCCTAAAAACTATTGAGGACCTTAGTGACTAAGCTATAACATGTATACTAGTTGAGATCATGTTAAAAAAATGAAATGAAAATAGACAGTTGTTTTCTCATATGGCTGCCTATCTGGAGTATTTTCACACCAAACAAGAATTGACTTCTTATAAAGGGGGTGGATAGTCAATCCTTTAGAAGCACTTAGGACACACCTTCTAAAGGTTTACCAGGAGAAAATAGAAGGACTTGAAAATTAAAAAACAAATGATACTTTCATATTTTTTCAATTCCCCACAACTTACCCAGGAACTATATTGCTGCAAGACAGACTGCCTCAGTGCTGTGCACAAGTTATAGTCTTCGGAACTGTGGTGTGCTTGGTGTGCTGCCCAGATAATATTAATCTCTGCAAAACACATGGTTTAAAATAAACAATGAGACTGAGAAGAGAGCAGCTTCCATTCAGCCATGTGCTTTGCTCTGCAGAGAACAGAAGAAAAGCCCAGGACACCTCTGAAGAGGCTGCCAACTGAATCATAATTAAAATAAAGTTCCTTGAAGCACTTTTGGAACCAGACAGTATACAAGCTATAAACAAATAGAAACGGAAACTTAACCTGCAAATACTCATGCTGTATGTGACAGAAAAATGAAACAAAATCACTTCCAAAATTTGTGCTTTGCCAACATTTACAATATGACAATTAGTTTTCATGGAAGGTAACTAGTGGAGTTTTAACAGCATAGTCAATGGCCGGTGATGAGTTTTCAGAATGTGATAACACGTTTCTAATTAAAGAAGAATTCTGCAGTGGAAGAAATCGGTATATAATGAAATATTGCACCATATTATTTCCTGGTTGCTTTTTGAGATCTCTCAAAAGCTGTCTCTCGAAACAAGCGTTCGATGACTGTATTTGATATTGATGTTTAAATTTAGACTTTAAAATTCACACACTGGTCATTGTACTTAGTCCTTCTCTTAGCTTACCTTGCTGTCCACCATTTCACGTGCCTTTCATGTGCCCAGAAAATAAAAAAATTCAAATCAAGACTGTTTATACACCAAGGGATACAAAGATCATCTCATAAGGCCTAGTGTTACTTCAGGGCAGAAAGTGTTCTCGTTAACCATTGTGTGATATATACTTAGATCATGAGTGATTATTAAATTAATCATTTCATCAATCCTAATAGACACACTGTAGAGAAGTAGTTGAAGAGTTATTCTCACACGAATGAGGAGCAGCTCATCATATGGTTCTTTAAAACTACCCAGACACAGTATTTGAAACTGTTTAGGGCCCAAATTTTGCTCATTACATACATACGACTTGAAAGAGATTTTGCAAGGGCTATTTTTCTGGATCTTCAGATGTTGTAAGGGCTTTGTTTAAGAGGTAATAAATTTGATGAATTTCTAAGTTTTATAAACTGTTTACCAACTGAGCCCTTAAAATAATCCAAACATCATTTTCTCCTTAGAATGCTCACTGTTGAGCTTAGTACCCACTTTAGAACCTAGCACTTATAAGCTTTGATTAAAAATAAACATGTACTTTTTACTTAGTAATATTTGAATTTAAATATTGATCCTCTCATGCCTAAAATACAGACTCAAAGAGGGGGAAGGTAGTCAAAAGCTACTTACTTATAACCCTCACAGAAGCAACTGTGGAGCAAAGAAACCATGAAGGCAGAGGTTAAAGACCTGTGTCTGTAGTTGTTTGGAAAGCATTTACTTCCTATCACAAACTGTGTAACAAGAGCCGGAGTTCAATGGAGCACAGCTGCGTAAACAGCAGGAAGGAACAGGATCCCCTTGGCTCACCTAGGTTCCTTTCCAGGGATGGACAAGACTAGGGAAGACTGGTTTTTTTTTGTTTTTGTTTTTGTTTTTGCTTTTTTTGCACAGTGTATATTCAACTTATTGGGAGTTAATTATTTTCAAGCATGGTTAAAATTAGATATTTTAAAAGATGATTCCAATAGTTCTTTTATGAATGGAACAAGAAAATGTTGATTGTTAATTTTTGCTTACCTTCCTTAATGTTTCAATTGGTAAATTCTCTGTTCTGGTAAATGAAAGTAAATATTGAGGAGGGAAAATGATATTGTGGAGAAAAGTGTTTGTTTATGGAAAGTTTTAATAAAATTATATATTCTGTTCAACAGTAATATTTTTTCTTATAAGCAAATTGTAGATTTTATATTCACATAACACTTTATTAGAGCTTTGCAATGGCATGATTAGAAATAATTATTTCTTATTTATAGTGCCAAGATATACTTTTATATGAATATATTTGTTTAATATGTAGCCAAAAATTCCACTAATTTATCTGAATTCTGATGTAATATGTATGTTATATTATTCAGTTGCTAATATTAAATATTTTTATTCAAAGTATAAGTTTCTGGGCCTCGATGGCTCAGTGATTAAGAGCACTTGCTGCTTTTTCTGAGGACCCATACATCTTTCTTATCGCCCATACTGGGAGGCTCACAACAGCTTGTAATTCCATTCCTGGGGATCCAATGTCCTTTTCTGGCCTCTCTTAGAACCTGTTTGTACGTGGTGTAACACGTATACACACACACACACACACACACACAGAGAGAGAGAGAGAGAGAGAGAGAGAGAGAGAGAGAGAGAATGCCCATATCTATATAAAATGTATATACTTGAGTAAATCCCCTCATTTCTAATATTCAGTGCTCAGTAATCAATGCAGCTATGTAATTACTATTCTTACAGAGAAATTTTATCATTCTATATTTTTTCCATTCACTTCTGTGGTTGAGACAGACATAGTTTAAAATGGTTCCTGAACCATATTTTGAATTTAAGAACTTTGATAGTGTGATGACATGGAGCTTTGGGGACCCTGAGAGACAAACTCTTAGGCTTGCGCAGCATGACTTACTTTCTCCTGCCAAGTGAAGGCAAGGCTCTGGAGATTCCTGTGCAGTCATGGCCGTGCCTTCAGGGATCTTTCCTCTTAAATCAGCAAGGTAAAGTACCTCCCTTCTAGGACATAGGATTTTAGCAAGGGTGATGGATAGAATGTCACTTTGGTAAATTAAAAAGAGTAGCTGTGTCTCCAGTACTCTCTCATATTCTCCCATTTCCAGATGCCATGATGGGAAATATTCTTTGCTGGGCTAATTCCGAAGAGGAACTGTGAAAAGTGCTTGAGTATGAAGCCATCAGGAGCTAATATTGTTAGTACAAATTCCAGGAATCCAAGCAACATTTATGCCAGTGCATATGAAAAGAAACTTGTGGAGTTGAGACTCTTGAGGCAATACAGTCTGCCCTCAACAGAATAGAAAACTGCTCTTAATGTAAGCCACTATCTTGTTGTACAGCAATATATATATATCACATATGAAGACCATACATATATATGTATATATATATTTTTTATTTAAGCCACAACCTTGTTGTACAGCAGTATATATATATATATATATATATATATATATATATATATATATATATATTTGTACATATATATGAGTGGGTACACACACACACACACACACACACACACACACACACATATATATATGAAAACCAGAGACTCACTGTCACTCTTGATCTATGCTACCTTACAATTTGTATTCCTGTCCTTTTAGTTTTTTTCTTTAGGGGCATCAAATAAATAGTACCCTACCGTACTCAAATTATGAATTTTAGTTTTCTTTTTAATTCAACATAAATAATAGACTGTCCATTTTCTGTGTTTATAATTATTTTGTCTTTTATTGCTGAGTGGTAATTCTAAGTAAAACTGTTCATTGTTTTATTTTGTTTACATTCATTTTTCATTTGAAGTGCTCATCAGTTATTTTCAGTGCATGATACAAATAAAGTTTCTTTCAATATTTTTCAAATGTTTTATTTGCATATATTCAATGGACATAGTATACATAGATGGATTTGTTTTTGTTTCTCAAACTCACCACTTTTGTATTTATGTGTAATTTTGTTTCTGTCTTAATCATCTAAGAATATAAAAGTAGAGTGCTAGAGAAAGGAAGAGTATATAGTCACGATTTCTAAGCCGAAATGGCTTCAGAACTGTGGGATCCACTTGCCAGTGAAGAAGGAGAGCATTGCGCTCTCACATTCTGTGTCGTGGAGGCTGCCTTTGCTCACAGTACTGAGGAATAACAGCCTGACAATTCACAGGTCTCAGGAGCGGCAAGAAAAACACCCTATCCCTGAGAAAAGGTGCTACTGAAAAAAATAATATAGGTCTTTGAGACCACGCTTAGAACTAAGGCCCTACTGTAGCTTTAACTGTGATTTTGCTGCCAAAAGTCCATGTGAAACTTCATGCCTAGTGAGTTGGTATAGGAGTGCCTGAACCCTGAAAGTGGTCTTTTGTTGGTTAGGGTGATGACCTTTTAGGGCTGCAGTAGTTCTACGAGACGCTGTACCAGCTTTCCTGAGAAGATTGCTTTGCCGTTGAGCTACACTACATCCTGTAACCAGGACTGCACAATATACTTCATTCAAGTTTCAGAAGCGTAAAAAGGAAAGAATAAAGACACATTCGTGAAAAGATGAGGAAAATCGATTTTTTTTCCTTCAAAAGCCTAATGAGTCAATGCCAGAACACATTTTTGTACATAAATATTCACTTAGAGTGTGTATTGCCCATCCTGTTATTTTTTTTTATGATAGACACACTGAGAGTTGTAAAACCAAACAGCTCCACATTGCCATACTGAAGCATTAGAGATATCTAGTGCTGTGCCAATGGCTGTGCCTTTGGACTTAGTAGAACGAATAATGTGCTGCTAAAAGAGATGTCTGCACTTTCCACTGTTTTTCAAGCCAGGCTGTTTAGGCTGGTTATACGCCTGTAGATGCTTGGTAGGGGTTTTCTAACAAATTAAGCTGGCCACTTAGAAACCAAATGTCATTGTAAATTTTCAGTCTGTTGTCTACTTCATGATCATGTTATGATAATAATTAGCTATAAATAATGTTATGAATGAGACACTCAACCGACTCTTTTTTTCTCTTAGCTGTGTCATTCCTCCATTGCATCTCTGATCACAGTTATTCTGTGGTTTGCTATGACTGAGAGCAGATGTCTGTTCATTCAATGCACAGCTGTAGGTCTTGGCCAAAGGCTCCAGAGAAGGACTCCTGATATTAATTTCTGAAAATGTAGTCCGAAAAAGCTGGTTCTTGCCCCCTCAACAGAGGATGTGTAGCTGAAACCGAAATGCCACTAAATCATATGTCCACTGGGATTTCCAGAAATGTAATAGGCTATGAAAGAGACAATTTTGATTAAAAAGATTATTTTACTTCTAAGAAAATTGATAAACCAGCCCTCTATATAGAAAGCGGTTTTCTGAAAATGTTGGAAAAATTGGAAATGAAAGTATTTCAAATAACAGTGAAGTAGGTGTTTTCTATTTTATCCTTTCA
The DNA here is from genome assembly GCF_903995435.1 of Acomys russatus. Taxonomy (NCBI): domain Eukaryota; kingdom Metazoa; phylum Chordata; class Mammalia; order Rodentia; family Muridae; genus Acomys; species Acomys russatus. The sequence goes on along the minus strand of NC_067137.1, from coordinate 50,421,206 downwards.
AGGTCACTTATTCACTAAACAAGTAAATCTTATGCATTAGCTCCAGATCAAAGTAGTCACATGAGTGTCGTAGGCAAGGCTTCAGCACAGTTCAGTTTTGTTTGTTTGTTTGTTTTTTGTTATTTGGGTTTTTTTTAACTTATTTACATTTAGTAGATTTAAAGGGATAAGTGTGTCTTGCAAAGAAAGCAGCCATCTCTTCCACTGTAGTGGCATGCAGAATAACCTGAACAAGCTGAAGTAGGGGGTAGAAACTGTGGGGAAAGAATTGTCATCATGAGTAAGCTGAGGTTGGCAAGTGCTCCCACATACTCCTGTGCACTCTGCTTTCCTGTGGTCAGGCACAATGAACTCTGCTACATTAATCTCGCACCATGATTTGTATAATTTGTAACTTCATGTACCAGAAGTGAAAATCAAATAACTACAAAGTTTAAGGGGGTGTAGCAGGAGGAAGTGGCCAGGAGTGCAAAAGAATACAAGCCAGTTAGGAAAAAAATAGGCAACTAGAAACATACCAGAACATCTAGGTAAAAATGTTTTCTCTGCACAATGAGCATTCTGAGTGGATGGAGATTATCCTTGAGAGAAACAACAAAGTGTACCAGGCTCTCTTTGCCACTAAATAAAGACTTCACACTGGTATGAAAATTAGTCTTTGTGTTACAAAATTGGGCTTTGGCACTTGATAGCAAATGGCTTAGTTTTTACCCTAGAAATTTTCAATGTTACTGAACTTGCAAAGAATAAGGCCGTGTCCAGTAAGTAAACCAGAAAGCATTAACCTCAGTTTCAGTCTTCCTCTGTGGTAGTCCTTAAACACAAATCTATGTGGTTGGCTTACAGCAAAAGTTTATCAGTGAGTGTTAGATCTTGATATAATTGGAGAAAGAGTGTTTATGTGGTGGCTGTGGGTCTTTGGTCACTGAAATAACTGTTCACACCAGTACTGCTATGATTATTCTAAAAGGAGTAACTCAAATTTCACCTCACCTATCTCTTTGCCATGGTCTATTACTCCCTGGCATTCATGCCCACAAATTGTGAGTTTCTTGTCTCTTCTCAAATATTCTTGTTGATTCTCATTTTTCAATGTAACTATACTACCCTTTTAATCATACTATCTTTCTAACGACAATCAAAATGCCATCATCTGTCCTGCCAATCCATTGTACCGTAGCATCTTTTGTCCCTACACTCACTTTCCTAAATGGAATCTTCACAGTCAGTGCAATCAGAAGCATTTACTGAGAGACATCTTCATGTGGGCCTCATATTAAAGACCCAGTATAACTAGGGTGTCCATTTCTTGCCAAGCCAAAACCCAAGTGTTAGTCCAGCAAGACAGCAATGTGTTTAACATTTTTACATGAAACTTGAAGTAAAGTAGGAAGAGTTATATCTTGTGGCATATAAATGTTATATAAACATATGTGTTTTCTTCTCAGTCATATATGCTCCATACTCTGCCTTTCGAACACCGTAGTCCTTACCGTGGCTCCACATCTTTTTGTCACCTGTCAACACATTTTTCATCTCTATCATTCTCCTAAGGAAACTCTGTTTAGTTCTCCCTGGTGAGAATGTGTGAGTAATACTTATTTTTTTAGGCAAGTAAGCCTCTAATTTTTAAAATACTCTGTAGTTTGAATCTTAAACTATTTTATAAGTTTTTGAATTTGAAGAAACTTAATTTTTCCATCTTTCTTTAATCGATACACTTAAGGTTGTTTTTCTATAATAGACAATGCTGTATGTTCTTGATTATACACGTTTACTTTGTAAAATTCGTTCATCTGAACCATCTACCTGAATCACAGTATTTACTTATTTACTTGATTTCTTAATATGTGTACTTTCACTGGTAGTAATCAATCTTTCCTTGGTTTGGCTTGTTCTTTAGGCTGATCCCTCTCCAGAAGTTTAAATTTACACAAACATTCTTTCTTATAACACAGGACTCCTCTGACCCTCCTCTTCACTACTTTCCTTTGTCTTAAATGTCTGTGAAGGGGCAGATGATTCTCCACACCTTGACTCTCTCTAAAGGTCATTGCTGATGTGATTTGAGTCACTTAAAAGGTCTTATCAGTTTCCTCTAGCCGAAATGGAAGCCTGTACCTTAGCTGTGATTCTCTTTGAGCTTCTCAAAACACTGTAGTCTGAACCTGCTTTGCATGGTTTCTGTTTGATTGTTTGTTTTCCTCAGCAGTACCACTTGTTCCCAGTCATTCTCTTTTGCCTCAATTGTGTACACACTCAACCTCTCCCTTTTTCCCAACCAGCCTTCAGGGATCCAACTCTTACATATGATAAAATGCTTGAACACAATTTCAATGCAGAAAAGCAGTATATAAAAAGCAGCAGCTTTAGATGATGAGAAAGAACCCAGGGAAAAATCTTAGGCACACTTGTATTTTTTAAAAATATAAGAAAAAAATATTTCCTAAAATGAGCCTGTGCGACTGAGAGACATTATAATGAAAATATTTAAAACATTTAGAAAGAAATTAAGGAGATATTTTGAAATGGAAACTCTCATTTTAGGTATTACTATGTTGTAAAATCAGAAAACGAGCATCTCCTAAAAGTACTTAACAAATCTTTCAAAGTCCCAATGCCATTCTTCATGGAAGTAGAAAAAAAATATAAAAATTGATTTGGAAATGCAAAAGAATCTGGACAGCTAAAGAACAATAAAAGTAGAGTTATCATCAGAGATGATTTAAAGTTATACTGTGAAGGGAAAATAATAAGCCAGCATGCTTCTGGCACAAGAACGCCATGTAAAGCAATGAACTAGAATGGTGGCTCCATGCCTAAACTTATGCAGCTACAGCCACCTTGTTTGTTTTTTATGTTTGAAAAAATGTCAAAATTATATATGAAAGATGACAGCCCCTCTTCAACAAACAAGAAAATTGGGTATTGACCTGTAGAATAATGAAAATAGATCCCCACAGTTTATTAGAAAATAAACCTCAAATGGATGAAAAAACTTGGTATAAGTTCCAAAATCTTGAAATTGTGAAAGGAAAACTGAAAAAACACTTCGAGATACCTTATCAGCTAAAAGAGATCTGCCAGCTGACTCAGCTATACCACTCCTTTGTATTTCCCCTAAAGGCCTCCATGTTGATATATCTCATATATATTTGTACAGCATTATTTTGGCCAGCACTAATTATAGTCACTAAGTTCTGAAGACAGTAGGTGCTTAAAACAAAGGAATAGATAATGAAATATGACAGGTGCACACAATGGAATATTTGTTGCCTCTAAATATGAACAGTTATGTCAATTGTAGGAAAATGGTTGCAACTGAGGCTAACCATAATGGACTTAAGCTAGTCTCAAAAAGACAAATATTGTGTATTTTTTCATATATAGTATAAATACTTTAAATAGATGCATAACATCTTGTCTTTGTGATTTGAAAGTTGAATCAACATTAAAGAAAGAAAGGGGACTAATGGGAGTGGGAACAAGTGTGAGTAGATGGAAAGGAATCTTCTCAATATACTTGCAAAAAATGTCATTATGTTACATGATAAAAAATATGCTATGGTCACAGAAAACACCTAAAGTTTTGCTAAAATGCCCAAACAAGAATAAATAAATGATTAGAACACACAGGTATATCTGTGTGCATCTTATGTTGTAATCTGTACCTGTCTTCAAATCTTAAGAAGTCTACATGGCCATTCATCCCTTTCCTCTTTTTCCCCCAGTAAGATGTTTCTACTTCTAAAAACCAGCCTTGGTCATACCCTGTGCACACACGAATGCACTTGCACACAGATGTTCATGTGCACTACATGCACATGCACACACGAATGAACATGCACCTGCACACACACACACACACACACATATGTGAAGGAATGAGAGAACAATTATGAACATATACACTCCCCCAATAGTACCATTTTGTATTTAAAATAATTTAAAATCAGTTATGGAAAACAGTATATTAAAATAATTAGCATCAGAAACCTTTACCTTAAAAGTGATAGGACAGGCACTATGAAGACACAGTATCTTAAGATCACATACTGCTCTAGCTGAGTCTTGAGTTCAGTTCCCAGCACCCATGATGAGCAGCTCACAACTTCTAGTAACTGCAGATCCAAAGAATCTGAGGCCCTCTACGGCCCTCACGTCTTCATATCCACATGAACATAATTATAAATTGAAAATACTTCTAATTTAATAGTGCATTCCTTTAAAGTACTTTTAAAGCATAACAGTACATCAAAAGCCATTAGATGTCAGGCATAAACAGTTAAAATGTATAACATTGTTACGTCTGTGTCTCGCGCAGATTATTCTGCTACTGGTAAGCCACACTTTCCTTGTCATCAGAACGTCACAGCATGCTGTGGATAGAAGAATCCTGACATCTGTTAGGAACAACATGATCAGGTAGGATAAGCAAAAAAACAAAACAAAAACAAAAAAACAAAAACAAAAAACAAAAACCCAGCTTAAACATGTTTGTTCTGTGACTAACCTTTTGTCCCCTGTGATAAATTTGCATTAATGCTTGTGAAATGTTGTGATTTCCCCTACTGAATCCAGTTTTGACAAAATAGATAAACTGTGACCAGCTTAACATTTTTCTGTTAGGCCAGATAACATATACGTGTAAAGTATGAGATGCATACACATTTCTACAAGGAGTTTACTTATTCCTAAATACTGTGATACTGTGTCACAATGAATTAGTGGGTAATAAATAAATCATTATAAAAAGACATCACTGCTGTGTGTGTTTGTGAACGTGTGTGTGGTGTGTGTGTGTGTGTGCGCTTGTGTGTGTGTGTCTTTGCAGCCAAATGGACTCTAAGTAATTTTAGTGTAAAGTCCTTGTTGAGAAGCTTCTTAGCAAAATGCTTTGGTGGCAGTCTTTCTTCTCTTTTCCTTCTTCCATTTGGTTGGATAATGTCCCATTTGTTCTTTTAAGAGCACCCTTTTTTTTTTCATGTGTTCTGGGCTGTCTTAAGGAAAGATTGATGTCTGATGTCACTGCTAGGAAGTGCAGATTGTACAGGCTCGGTGCCCTCCAAGTCCTAGCCCTCCTACTCAGCAGGATATCACACACTTCTGCAGCCAATATTCAGAAGGGAAATTCTTTAATGGAAATATGCTTGCCAATGAAGCCTTCCCCAAATGCTCAGAACTCTTAGTGGTTGGATGTTAGGGCACCAGATGGCAAGGCTAATGGGAATATATTTGTATGTGAACTGAACAGTGCTAGCCAATGCTAAGAGAGTCAGAATTCAAAATTTCCTATATCATTAAGCTTTTCACCAGAAAATCATCCCAATGGTAGCCTGTGAGGATCTGGATCTATTTAACTACAGTCTGACCCTCTTCTTCCAGACGTAAAATCTTAGTGATCAATTGCATTAATAACAGCAATTGTCAGTGTGCATTTTACAAGTGATTTCCACAGTGTAACACGTTCCAGCTATACCTCCACCCCTATGGAGAGTAGAGCAGTAAGAGCGAACACTTTGCACTGTAAGGAAAATGAGAGGAATTTATATAAAATGACGTGAAGCAGGTGTTTAGGAACCATTGAGCTCCATATTAGGGGAAAGTGCTATTGCAGAATTTAACCATTTAGAGGCTTTGTGGTCAGAAAAACCAGAGGCTCTCTGTTTTGATTTTGTTCCTTTTTGTTTTTGTTTTATGGTTTTTGTTTGTTTGTTTGTTTCTTTTTGTTTTTAGAGAAGAGCTCATGTAGCTCAGGCTGGCCCTCCATGTAGGCAAAGTTGGCCCTGACATTTGGATGATCATTCTCCCCCTATCTAAGAAGTGATGAAATTTTTACTTCCTTGAATGCCTGGTTACCATGCTTCCTATGTATTAGGAACCACCTTTTATGAAGAATAATATAACTGGGTTCACAGTATTGAACAGAGATAAAATACGGAGCATGGTTTAACCCTTTTTCTTAATGCAGAGTTATACAAAATTATATTTTGGTTGCTTCAGGCTACAAATGTAATGGAAATCTAACCCAAGTAGAATGAATGAATTTTGTGAAAATTTATCCTATCACCTTGAGTCCTGTGTTCAATACTTATGACCTAATCTTTTGACAGAACAAGCATGAACATCTATGAAGTGAATGTGTACACAACACAAATTTATTTCTAAGATTCCCACCACTTTCCTCTTTAAATGTACTTGATGTGTAACATTTTTGAAGAGCACCCAGTGAAGGATGATTCAGGAATGAGGTTAGTGCCTTTATAAAATAAGCCCCAGAGAAATTCCTCAGCCATTCCTCTACATGTTTCAACATTGCACAATGTCCCCACTTCACTTAGCTGATATTGAATTGCTGTCACCTTGATTTAGACTTCCCAGCAAAGCATTCTGACTATGAAAACATTCTGTAATTTTAAGGCATCCTTGTGTGGCAAGGCTTGGCTTGTCCTAGACTCACAGTGATACATCTGCTTCTCCTTCCTGTGTGCTGGGATTAGAGGTGTGTGCCACCATGCCTATCAGCATAAATAGGTTAACATGGTTATTCTTCAGATTTCAAATAAAACATTCAAACTTAAATATTCAAATTGATCCTAATGATCAATGATTTGATCATGAAATGATTTTTCTAATGAATTCATTTACAGTATCAGTTTTCTTTTGTCTCTTGCAAGATTTTATCAGATATAAGAAAAACCCTGCCTTTTATTGTGCTTGCAAACTTGAGACAATATAAGCATGAGAGAAAACAAAGAAAACGATAATTGCTTTGAGGGAATTATAAATTAGAACACATGAAAATGGTTTGAAGGAGGGAAAATGAATGAAAGATATCATAAGTTAAAAAGCTATTATGTATAGAAGTCTGCACTACCTATGATATTGTTGGATAATTGTTGTAGTATTTTGCTACTTCATTCCACTATTTTAAAGCTCAAACCAAACAAGAGGCATAGAAGTGTCTCATGCTCAGAGCCACCAAGGGGCAGAGTTCAAACGTCGATGCAGACCTGTGTGGCCTCAGAGCTGGAACTCTGCAGAGCCCCTTTAGGTCCCCATTCTGCTCAGCATCAGATTGGGCAGTGCTCATGAGCATTTCTTCTTCAGATGTAAAGAGAACATGGAGAATATCACTTGAAAATGCAAAGGGCTCCAGCTGGAGACCTGCACAAAGAAACAAGAACAGCTGGAGACTTGCACGAAGGAACAAGAGCACAAATTGATCATGAAGAGTCCTCACAAGGTGGAGGAGTTGAAGAGCACGGATGTCTTCCTCATGTGAGAAGGACTGGCCCATAAGGCACAGGCTTACCGTTGTAACACACAGACCTCTATATCTGTGTATGTAATGAAAAATATTTACCTCAATTTGCTGCCTTGTAAAAAAATACACCTATACACATTGAGATTAACTCTGTTAACAGATTGTTAGCTTATTTTTGCAATTCCAAGCCAATTTTGTTTAATGTAACATTTTATGTGTAATTTTAGGGACTGTTATTAATGAATTAAATGAGATCTACAGACTATAACCAATTTAATAATAGCCCACTTTTGAAAGAGGAAAATGAGGTTCACTCACTTGTGCCATCCAATAAATAAGAACTTCTTAATTCATATTTAAAAGCCCACTTTCATAAATTACAACAAATGGTTCTGACACATGTAAATGAATATCTGCTTACTCATTTTACCAGTTTAAGTTTCCAACTTACTTTGCATAATCACAGAAATCTAGTCTTTAAAACCTTCCAGAAATTTAAGCATACAAGAAATACTCTCTAATTTCTAGTTACCAATTTTCATTTCTATTTTACCATACATACTATGCTGGTGTTCTGTACTTTTATAAGAATATTGCATTTTATAACAATCTCTATTTAAATAAGGTTATGAGTCTGTCTAGCTTAAATGACATGCAAACACTCATACATACATGTCACACAAAGTGTGTCTGGCATTACCATGGGTGGATAAAGTATTTGGCTTATGGACATGTTTAGCAGCAAAATGTTACCCTAACAATAAAATACTCACGAATATTCATGATTCCTTGGCTTTACTAAAAAGTATATTGCCAGCTCTTGAACCTTCCTTTCACAGAATCAACCTATGTGGTCATTGGAAGACAAACAGAAACCTGAGCAACTGCTCAGTGTGAGGTTTCTTCAGCTCAGAGTTTCTTCACCGCAGTGCACAGAATAATAACCAAGGCACACATTGGAAACATACTATTCTCCATTTGCTTCAGTTTCTCCTTACTTGTTCCTTTCTTCCCATTGTCTTTGCTTTCTTTATTTCTATTTTCTTCTCCTCCTTCTTTTTACTCTCCTTCCATCTCTTTTTCTCTTCTCTCTTGTCTCTCAGGCTATGCTCTCTGTATAAATGTATAAATTGCTGATGGTGTGCTACTCTTCAAGTCACGTTAAGCAGCTATTTTCACTTTGAAAGAATGTTAAATATAATCGCTCCTAAACCCACAGTGAAGATTCTTTCAACATTGCGTCATGTAACACATTTCATATACTTCAAGTTCTAAATTTTTCATTTATTTTTATTTTGGGGCAGTATACACATAGCAGTTTTTTTTTAATGTTTCTACATCTGTTTGTCCTTCATTAATTAATTTATTTTATCACTTTACAGCCTGACCTCAGACCCTTCCCTTCTCTCCTTCCAATCCCACACTCACATCCCTCCATATTCTCCTCCCCCACACCATTCCCACACTCCTCAGAGAGTGGGTGGGTACCTACCCAGCATGGCAAATCAAGTTCACAGCAGGACTAAGTGCTTCCCCATCCCACTGAGGCCAAACAAGGCAGGCCAGCTATGGGCGAGGGTTCCAAAGGCAGGCACAAGGGGCAGAGACAACCTAGGCTCCAATGGTTAGGGGACCACATGTAGACCAAGCTGCACATCTGCTATGCATGTATAAGGAGTGTAGGTCCAGCTCATGCATGCTCTTTGAGAGGTTATTCACTCTGTGATCCCCCATTGGCCTAGGTTAGTTTCCTTTGTTGGTCTTCTTGTGGTGTGTTTGACCCTTCTTACTCCCCTGGGATTTTTCCCTCTACTCCTTGAGCTCCTCCCATTCATTGTTTGGTTACAAGTCTCTGTATCTGTTTCCATCAACTGCTGGATAAAGCCTCTCAGAGGACAGTTTTGCTAGGCTCCTGCCTGCAAGCAAAGCAGAGTACCATTAATAGTGTCAGGGGTTGACTCTTTTCACTGGGTGGGTCTCATGTTGGGCTCAACTTTTTAAAAGTTGACTTTTAATTTGTTTTTAATTATCACATTACCTTTATCTATGTGTTTTTACACATTTATTTATATTTTTTATGTATGTGAGTGTGTGGCCTTATGTGTGTATGTGTGTATTTCTGTGAGCAATGATCATGCCTTCTGCCTGTAGAAGCCAGAAGAAGGTTTCTGAATCTTTGATAATGGAGTTATATTGGTGCTGGGAAACAAGCCTGGGTCTTATGCCTGAGCAGCAATTGTTCTTAAACATTGAGCAATTTTCCCAGTCCCTATTTATATTCATAAAATCTATGATCATAATTTTCTTTATAAAATGAAGTAAGATTTTCTAAAATTTATACAAGTGTATTACATCAAGAGAATTTAGTATCTTTTTGAACAAATAGGTCAGTGGTTAGGTATATAGGCTGGATCCTATTAGGCATGACAATCAAGCCATTAGCTGCATATTATCTAAGTGTGTGTGTGTGTGTGTGTGTGTGTGTGTGTGTGTGAGAGAGAGAGAGAGAGAGAGAGAGAGAGAGAGAGAGAGAGATTAGGCTGAAAAACTAAAATTTGAACACAAAAAAAAGAAGAAAAAAATTTTGGGGAAAAGGATAATAGAAGAAAAATGGAATGAAAGAAAGAAAAAAAGAAATAAAGATGTATAGAGAAGTAAGAAAGAAAAAATGCAATTCAATATTAACAAAATACTAAACATTGTAGAGCAATTATCTGTATGGTTATAATGTCATTAGTATTCAGTTTCTTAACTCCTAACTTAATTTCAAATGCATATTAATAATTTGATTTATTTAATACATAAAATTTCTAGCTTATTTTTGTATTTTATCTAAAGTGAAAATTGAATTAATCTTTCATTTTATATATATACTACACTTTGAATCTAACTTATTTCATTCTTTCTTCTCAAAGGCATATAAACAAGGTGATTCTACAACACCTAACATCTTCATGATGACAGGGCCTGAGGCTGTTACACCATTTGCTGCTTTCCTTATACAACCAGCATAACACATTCCAATGACACTCAGGCTCTGAGCTTACCTCCATATTCTCCTCATTATAGTGTTTGAAATTACTGTATATTCTCAAAATTGTCAAGCGTGAGGGTAATAGGAAATGTCCAACTCATTTTGAGTTTATAGCAATCAGATAAAAACTCTAGACTGCTCCAACAAGGAATCACTTTTCACGTGGTTGTGACAGATTTTCCAGGTGAGCCACAGTGTGTGTTATACATACCCCCTGCAGCCTACCAGATTTGCATTATATGTTTACGGCAATCTTTCACCTGCTTAGCCGGACAATTTCAGCTAAATGCTTTCCTGGTAGAATAAAACCCAGTGAGGAGTCACAGGCAAGACAGTTTGATCAAAGAAATAGTTTTGTATATTCTCTAGTTGAATGCATTGGATTCATCCTACATGAAAATTAACCCATATGGACAGAAGACCCAATGAAAAGAGATGAAACAAAAAAATTTTAGAAAGGAATTCAAATTTATATCTAAAGGATCTTGGATTAACCAATGGATAAATGACAAAGAAAACATATGAAAAGTGATCAAAATTTGAAATCTTTAGTGAATCGAAGGGCATTGTGAAGGAAGCAAAAATATATTTCACACAATAGAGAAAAATATTTATAATGTATTAATAAAGAACATGTATACACGTATTCATATCATTTTAATCAGCATGGACATCTGAAGAAGGAGCGAGAAAAGCAATTGTGGACTTCAATGCCCCAATAAAAATTAAACAATATAATATGTAGTATGTAGCCAATCTATAAAAAGTTCCAATGTGCCATTGCAAAATTCAAGTTTCTACTCTTAGTCCATCAATTTCCTAGTACAGAATTTGAAATGTTATTTATTTATTACATATCTCTTTTTAAAATTTTAATTTTATTAATTTATTCAGATTACAACTCAATTGTCATCCCATCCCATCCCATTCCTCCCTCCCTCACATTTTCACCCTATTCTCCTCCCTCTAGGTCTAAGACTAAGGGGGACCTCCTCCCCGACTATATGGTCATACGCTATCAAGTCTCATCTTGGTAGTCTGCTTATTTTTTTCTTTGAGTGCCATCAGGCCTACCCACCAAGGGAGCTTGTCAAAATGGGGCACCAGAGTTCATGTCAGAGTCAGTCTCTGCTCTCCACATAACTGTGAAGACTGTCCTGTCCATTGGGTAGATCATAGTAGGGGTTTGATGTTTGCTACTTGTATTGTCCTTGGTTAGTGCAATAGTTTGAGCAGACACCATTGGGCCCCAATACACCCATCATGATGTTCTTCTTGTAGGTTTCTATGACCATATGGGTCCTTCTATTTCCACATCTCCTATATTTCTCTTACCTAGAGTCTCAGTAGGATGTCTTCATATCTATCCCAATGTCCTGGTAAGTGAAGACTTTTGTGGGACATGCCTTTTGAGCTAGTGTACAGTTATAAGTGAGTATATACTATGTTAGTCTTTCTGGGTCTGGGTTAACTTACTCATTATGATCATTTCTAGTCTCATCCATTTGTCCACAAATTCTGGGATTTCCTTGTTTTTAATAGCTAATTAGTATAACATAGTGTAAATGTACCACAGTTTCTTTATCTATTCTTCAACTGAGGGACATTTAGCCTGTTTCCAGGTTCTGGCTTTTATGAATAAGGCTGCTAAGAACATGGTTGAGCACATGTCCTTGTTGTGTGGCCGAACATTTTATGGGTATATTCCAAGGAGTGGAATGCTGGGTCTGGGGGAAGCCCTATTTCCAGTTTTCTGAGAAAATGCCAGATAGGTTTCCAAAGTGACTGTAGAAGTTTCCATTCCCACCAGCAATGAAGGAGTGTTCCTCTTTCCCCACAATCTCGCCAGCATGTGGTGTCACTTGAATTTTTGATCTTAGCCATTCTGATGGGTGTAAGATGGAATCTCAGAGTTGTTTTGATTTGCATTTCTCTGATGACTAAATACATTTCTGTAAGTGTTTCTCAGCCATTCGATATTCCTCTGTTGAGAATTCTCTGTTTAGTTCTAAGCCTCATTTCTCAAGTGGGTTATTTGATTTGGTGGTGTTTAATTTCTTGAGTTCTTTAAATATTTTGGATATTAAACCTTTGTCAGATGTAAGGTTGGTGAAGATTTTCCCCAGTCTGTAGGCTGTCGCTTTGTTCTGTTGACAGTGTCTCCTACCTTATAGAAGTTTCTCAGAGTCATGAAGTCCCATTTACTAATAGTTGACCTTAAGGCCTGAGCTGTTCGTGTTCTCTTCAGGAAGTTGCCTCCTGTGCCAATATGTACCAGGTCCTTCCCCACTGTTTCTTCTAACCAATTTAGTGTCTGTGGTTTTATGTTGAGGTCTTTAATCCACTCGGACTTGAGTTTTGTGCATGGTGACAAATATGGGTCCAATTGCATTTTTTTTTTTTTTTTTTTACACGTAGACATCCAGGTAGACCAGCAGCATTTGTTGAATATGCTATCCTTTTTCCTTGAATAGATTTGGCTTCAAAAATCAAGTGACCATATGTGTGTGGATTCATTTATGGGTCTTTGATTCAATTCCACTGATCAACTAGCCTATTGCTGTGCCAGCACCATGCTGTTTTAATTACTGTTGCTCTATAGTACAGTACAGCTTAAGATTGGGTATGGAGATACCTCCAGATAATCTTTTATTGTTTTTGCTGTTCTGGGTTTTTTTCCATATGTAGTTGATAATTGATTTTTCAATATCTGTAAAATATCTTATAGGTATTTTGATAGGGATTGCATTGAATCTGTAAATTGCTCTTGGTAAGATGGTCATTTTTACTATGTTAATTCTCCTGATCCACAAACAAAGGAGACCTCTCCATCTTTTGATGTCATCTTCAATCTTTCTTCAGAGATTTAAAGTTATTTTCAAACAAGTCCTTCACTTCCTTGATTAGAGTTATTCCTAGATATTTTACATTACTTGTGGCTATCGTGAAGGGTGTAGTTTTCCTAATTTCTTCCTCTGCATGTTTGTCATTTGTTTATAGAAAGGTTACTGACTGTTTTGAGTTAATTTTGTATCCAGCCAATTTGCTGAAGGTGTTTATCAGCTGTAGGAGTTCTCCAGTGGAATTTTGGAGGTCACTTATGTACACTATCATATCATCTGCAAGTAGGGATAATTTGATTTCTTCCTTTCTCATTTGGATCCCCTTGATGTCCTTTTGATGTCTTCTTGTTCTGGCTAGAATTCAAGAACTATATTGAAGAGATATGGAGAAATTGGATAGCCTTGTCTGGTCCCCAATTTTAAAGAAATTTCCTTGAGTATCTCTCCATTTAATATGATGTTGGCTATTGGCTTGCTGTATGTAGCCTTTATTATATTGAGGTATGTGCCTTGTATTGCCGGTCTCTCCAAAACTTTAAACATGAATGGGTGTTGTATTTTGTCAAATGCTTTTTCTGCAACTAAGAAGGTGATCATGTGGTTTTTTCTTTTAGTTTGTTATATGGTGGATTACATTGATGGATTTCTATATGGTAAACCATCCCTGCATGCCTGGAATGAAGCCTACCTGGTCATGGTGAAAGATATTTTTGATATGTTCTTGTATTCATTTTGCAAGTATTTTATTGAGTATTTTTATGTCAATGTTCATAAGGGAAAGTAGTCTGAAATTCTCTTTTTTGTTGGGTCTTTGTGGGGTTTAGCTATCAACGTGACTGTGGTATCATAGAATGAATTTGATAATGTTCCATCTGTTTCTATCTTTTGGAGTATCTTGAAGAGTATCGGTATAAGCTTTTCCTAGAAGGTCTGGTAGAATTCTGCACTGAAACCTCTAGCCCTGGGCTTTTTTTTGGGGGGGGGGGGTTGGGAGACTATCAATGATTAATGATTGCATCTATTTCTATAGGAGAAGTAGAACTGTTTAATTTGTTTATCTGATCCTGATTCAATTTTGCCAAGTGGAATCGGTCAAGAAAATTGTCTATTTCCCTTAGATTTTCAAATTTTGTGACATATATGCCATTAAAGTGGGATCTTATGATTCTTTGTATTTCTTCACTGTCTGTTGTTATGTCCCTCTTTTCATCTCTGATTTTGTTGATTTGGATAGTGTCACTCTGCTTTTTAGTTGGTTTGCCTAATGGTTTGTCTATCTTGCTGATTTTCTCAAAGAACCAGCTCCTGGTTTTGTTGATTCTTGGAATTGTTATCTTTGTTTCTAATTTATTGATTTCAGCCCTTAGTTTGATTATTTCCAGACATCTACTCCTCTTGGGTGTTTCTGCTTCTTTTTTTCAAGGGCTTATGTGGGATGTTTCCAAATTCATTTTAAAGGCACTTAGTGCTATGAATTTTCCTCTTAGCACTGTTTTCAATGTTTCCTACAAATTTGGGTATGTTGTTCCTTCACTTTCATTGAATTTCAGGAAGTCCTTAATTTATTTCTTCCCCCACCCAGGTGTTATTAAGTAAAAAGTTGTTTCGTTTTCATGTATCTGTAGGCTTTTTGTTATTTCTCTTGTTGTTGAAGTCCATCCTTAGACCATGGTGATCTGATAGGATAAAAGGTATTATTTCAATCTTATTGTATCTGTTGAGGCTTCCTTTGTGACCTACTTTGTGATCAAATTTGGAGAAAGTTCCATGGGGTGCTGAGAAAAAGGTATAATCCTTTGTGTTTGGGTGAAAAGTTCTGTAAATATATGTTAGATCCATGTGATTCACAGTGTTGGTTAATGATGTGATTTCTTGGCTTAGTTTCTGTTTCAATGACCTATCCTTATTACATATCTCAAAGCCACTATTTTCTGAAATAACTTCCCAGTGTTCAGATAGCTGTGATCCAGGAGTATATTTCTTTTATAGAACTATATTCCTCATTAACACAACAAAGACTTATATAGGTATGTATGTATGTATATACATATGTATGTATGTAGTAGGAAAGAGGTAACTTTGTTTAAAGTTGGGCTTCATAATGTTTTTAAAACCTTCATTATCTTATACAAATTGTGAATGAAATTAATTAGACATATTATTATTATTGTGTTCCTTGTAGAATGTGAAGAACCCTGCTTTGTGTTTACCATTTTACTCTGGTCATACTTTCCCAGGAGAAGGATATAATTACTATTTATTATAATCATGATCAATTATGCTTACATATTCTGAAAAATAGGTACAGTAGATTATTTGCTCTAGTAATAATATTTACTTTGCCTCATCAGTGGTTAACATATTTAGTATGACTAAACCACAGTGTCCAACTTATTTTGTATATAATACTCTTAGAATGTGACTCTAGAGGTGAACCACAGTGTGTGCTATACTTGCCCTCTGTACACGTAGCAGATTTGGATTATATGCTTATAATTAGTACTTTCAAGTGGATTTCAATGCTCAAGCAGAAGAATCATATTTTATTTAGAAGATAGAATTATGAATAATAAATTATACCTGCATGAAGTACTTTACCCTGTCCACTGTTAATGGGTGAGTGAGACCCTTGTAATAGTTTCCATGTTATCATAAACAGAAACGCTGACTATCTGACCCTTTAGTGATGACAAAAGTTGTTTTTATAATTATATGTTAAAGTTAAGTGCAAATCAATATAAATAAAAGTTATTCAGAAGCCAAAACTGACTTTCTAACTTATAAAGTTGTTGCTTTTCTTTCTTGCCTACAATAAAGCACTGCTTGATTTACCAAAATAGCTGAATTTTTTCCTGCTTGTTAGCCCTTAACCACATACTGGCACTCAAGAACACTGTCTTCCCTTCAGTGAATTTAGCCAAATACAACTGTAGTCCAAAAAAGACATCCTGTCCCTCCTTTGACAGTCAGAGTCTCCTCACACATTGCCAAAGAAAAAGAGGGACAAATATTTGCAAAGATTTTTGTCTTGAAATAAAAAGGGTTGTAAAGAATAAAACCATGCTCAAGGGAAGGTTCAGGGAGTATATAAAAATGATATTGTAATTTCAAATTGGGAAACATTAA
This sequence comes from Acomys russatus, assembly GCF_903995435.1. Lineage (NCBI taxonomy): Eukaryota > Metazoa > Chordata > Mammalia > Rodentia > Muridae > Acomys > Acomys russatus. The sequence goes on along the minus strand of NC_067137.1, from coordinate 50,404,936 downwards.
TCCCTAATACACAGAGTATTTTTAGACAGTTCTGGGAGTGGTGTGACTTGGTTTCATAGGAAAGGAATGGCCTTGTCTGGGGATTTCATTGGCAGATAGCAAAGCTTAAAAATGCACATGGGATGTCTGTCTTCTAGACTAGGAAGTATAATTTTTTTTTCTTTTCTCCTTTAATGATAGGAATCAACTATTACACAAGAAAGGATGTCTTGCTTTTCTCATTACTTCGTCTCACTTCTGCTAAATGCTAAATGCTATGAATATTAGTATGTTTTTATGGTTCTTCCTGGTTTATGGAATGCCTTTACATGCATCGCTACTCTTAGCTCTTGGGGTATTATTCATATCTTTCCACTGTTTAAGAAAAATGAAATTCCATAGAGATTAACAAATTTATTAAGATCAAGTGACTGTTTCATACCAGGGCCAAGTCTGAATCCAGAATGGACACTCTACCATTCCTGTGGCATGTCTTCACTAAAATAATTACTTTAGTACAACGTCACATTTTCCAAGTTTTCAGTTTACACTAGGTGCTATTTCCCGTAGTATATCTTAATAAAGCACACATTATCACTATCTTTTGTCTTGAAAGAGATTAATACCTGTAATTTTTTCATAGTTTCTTAGGAGATATGTAATTTTCATACATAAATATTCTGTTAACATTAAATTATAAAAATATATTATTTCCTTTTTTCTTTCACTTGTTTGAGCACTTGCAGTTATTCTTGTCTTTATATTCTTTTTTACTGATGTAATTAAGCAATCTCTAATTAAATTATGCAGTGGTTTATTCTTAATGAACCCTTTTTGTTTTTATTTTGTCATGGACTCCCAATCAAGTTGTTTTAAAGGATTAATTCCTGTAAAAAACTGTTTCTGTGGTGCAGTGTAGAAAAGGTGTTTTTAGGCAAGAGTTCCAGAGAATTCTCAGATGACCAAAATGCTGTTTTGCAAGCTGAGGACACTGCATAGTGTAGTGTTCTGAGTGCTCTCATTTCCTGCCCTCTCCCCATGGAAATCACAGATATCACAGAAGGTCCCAGGATGAACTTTGCTGAATCTCAAAATAATCCTTTCTTATTTTTTTACTTCTTTCCCAAGGAAAACTATCAGCACAGTTTTCATTTATTCACATGTTTATTTCTTGTCCCTTCTTAAAAGCTGTTTTAAAGTTAAGATACAAATATTTCCTTATAGATTTTTTTTTTCAGGCACTATCTTCATTGTCCTCATGCGCACTTCTCCTCCACTCCCCATCCTACCTTGTACTTTCCTGATTTTGTGTCACAGGGATCTCATCACCGTTTCTCAATGTCTCTTGTTTCCTCTAAAGGTCTCTTAACTAGTTTCACAGTCTGTATACATTTTCTCACACACACTTATTTGTATAAATATGAACATTAATATGCATATTAGAGAACAAACATTTCTTTACCTTTCAAAATCCACCTGCCTTCATTTAGTGTATTACCCTCCAGACCCATTCATTGGCCTACAAATTTCCTTTATTAACTATTAAATAGAATTTTATTTTTATGTATGGCACCTTTTTCTCCCCAATTCATTTGTTGATTAACATCTCAGCTGATCTTTATCTTATAAAAAAAAAAAAAACCAAACAAACATTCATTTGTTATCTACATAAAAAACTTAAGTAGTTTTATTCATGTATTTTATAATCCTAAACAAAATCATGTTTAACAGTAGCATGTATGTGACTCAATTTAAATAAAGAGAGAAAAATGGGGGAGGAAAGATTAATATGCATCAAGATAAGTCACTAAGCTGCCTAAACAACTGCTCTTTGTTTAAGATATAGGTACTCTAATTATTTTATATTCTCTAAAGTGGATAATACACTCTCTAAGACAAGACTCTTAACCTACTTTAGTTTATACTATCATTACTAGTTAAGAATTTTATTTGTTATGTTTTGTTTACTGACTAATTATTCCCTCATTAATAATACCTAGTGAATGATTATTACAACAATGGTAACTTCACATAGTCGCTTTGCAGATATGGGGATACCATTGGTGGATTTTAATGCAGTTACCAGCACAATTTTACTTGTTCTTCTCTGTTTTTGCACTTCTTACCATACTGAAAATTGAACCAAAGACCTCATACATGCTAGGAAGCTGTTATTGTCACTGTACTATACATCCCAGAACTAACATGAATATTTTTGTAATATAAACTTTATACTAGTTAAAAATTAAACTTTTAAAAATATTTTTACTTTTTATTTATACATTTATATAATATATAATATATATATATTATATATATATATATATAAACTACATACAGTAACAAGAACAACAAAAAATCAGGAATTATATTAATGTTACATTCATAGTGTTTTGGCTTTGTATTTGGCAAACTTGAAGAAAACATCTTTCCTATCTTGGTGACTCTAAAATTATGAATGTAAATCAATATCTATCATATGTCATTTCTGTCAAATTAAAACATCTAGCTAAATCTAAAAACATGTTAATCACTAAACAACAAAGCTTAATTATAAAACTAAATTATTTTGTCTTCAATCCCATCATAGACTTGAGAAGGAATAAAATTAATTACTTAAGTGAGTAGGAAGTGCAGGATAGCAGCTTCCAAAGTGAAAAAAAAAAAAAATGACAGAAACAGCTTGTTGTCTGAACAGTCACCCAAAACTCTCTATAACATTGGAGCATCATTTTCAGCCTTCTGGCTCAGTATATCACACAGACATATTTGTGTGGCAGGAACTATTGAGGACTTGCTTACCCTGTCTCTGCAGAGTTTGGCCGTCAACTCTGCCTGCATCCAAGCTTGCCCATTTTTAGGCAGAATTCTGTCTGTGGTAGAAATGAAGACATTTTTCCCAGTGGCTCGTTTGCCACATTTGAAGCCATCTCCATAAGGAGGTGTTTAATGCTCATAAACCTCTTTGAGGTAGGCTGGGTGTTTCCAGGAGTTAACCTATCTCATTGTCAATGAATCTTTAAAATAGTAAAAACATCTTTAAAAACCATATTCTGTAGGTCTCTGAGGTTTTTGAAGACCTCATTTAATTATTTTACCTAGTCTATCTATAGAATCATATCTATCTGTTAAATTAATAATTGATATGAACATGATTTCATCAACTAACAATTAACTTTTATAACATACTTATCCTAAACAGCCTTCAATTGTCCTAGCTTGTTTAACCATTTTCCCCAATTTTATTTGGCCCCCTACAATGGTATTATTAGAACCAAATCAGCTGCAAGAAAACTTAAGAGAACGATGCCCCATTTCCCTTAAGGGGGAGGGTTGGTAGGTTTGGTTGCTTTCTTGGGCTATAGATGTTTATTTCCATTAGGAGTTAGTTATAAGTTACTATTGGTCTTATTTAGAGAGAAAACAAGGTTGGACTCAGGGATGTCTCTCTATTTCTTTATCTGTCTTTCTTAGGTATGGAGATAGGGGTTGAAAAGAAAGAAGGGGGAATATAGAAATATATAGGGATGATAGTACTAAAAGTAGAATATTGAACCTACTCCTCAACTTAAGGTCTTAATTGTTACTAACAAGGTTATTTTTAATTCTTTGGTATAGAATTTTGTATATTGATGCATAAGAAGTTTCATTTTGATACATTGGCATAGAATTCAAATTTAATATTATTCTTCACAAACATATATATTTCTACTCTAATATGAGGTATTTTACCCACATAACTCAAGTAGAATACAAGTTTACCTCCAATATTTTGAAATATTAAAATTTCAACTCATTTTAACAACATAAAGTGGAAGTATCAGAAATACAGTAAGTAATTTTGACATGAAATTAGTAAAAAGACATTAAAAGAAGATAAAATATAAAGGCAGAATGCTAGGTAAATTATAATCATGCAAATTCATTTGATCTCCAGAGAAAATAGAAATAAATAATATAGTTATTGATGAAATAAAAATAAATCATTGTTAATGAATTCCTTTCAGAATTATATTAGGAGTTTTCTTTTTTCTTTCCTTTTGGTTTTTTTGAAAAATGACCCATTTTAGTTATTAAAAACCACAACACAACATGAAATTTCCCTTACCACCTACAATTCAGTTAAAAACCAACATCCTAAGACTGAACTGAGTCTCCATTCCAGAGGCAGAGAATGATAAGCCTTGAAGACACACAGGTGAATGCTGAAGGCCCAGTTAGTTCCACCTGCAGGCGGCCAGTCTTCTGGGCAAATGAACTCACAGGCTCTTCTTCTCAGTTTGTTCATGGTTTCACAGGAAGTTCATTAAAACCATTTCATCTCAGGTACCAGATTTCATCAATGATATGCAGTGCCATAAAATTTGAATTCCCATCCGATAGGAATAAATAACAAGTTTTTACTTTCGTCTTTTTCTGACAGAGTGAAGTAAAATTATCAGTTGACTCTTTTAATAACATACAAAGTATTAAAAGCAAATAAAATATCGGCTGAGCTGGATTCTGATCTCTTGTCTCTCTGAGAGTGTGACTTCAAGTTAATTAAATCACATTTACACCACTACAATGATTAGTTCTAAATTTTTTAGACGATATAAGAGAAAATACCAAAAGGACATAAAGATGGTCAACACGGGTTTTTGTTTTTGTTTGTTTGTTTTGTTTTCTTTGTTGTTGTTGGTTTTTTTTGTTTGTTTGTTTGTTTTGGATTTTGGGTTTTTTTCTTTTTTCCTTTTTTTTTTTTCTTTTTTCAAATTGCAGGTAACTTTTCCTTCCGCCCAAAAAGATCCAAAATGAACAAACTCCGTTTGTTATGCCAGTTCAGCCATGTGCAGGTTCCCCACAGAGTGGGAAGGGAACAGACATAAGACTGTCTTAGTACTGCTATAGCGGGAAGCAGCTGTGTTCATGGCAGCTTGGTTTAGGCGCACCGATCCTCTGAATACATGTGGGGAAGCAAAACTGTGTTCTCTGCTCACATCTGAACACATTCAGCTACCATGGAATCTACAAAGCAAGAAAAATTATACTTATCCCAGGGTTCGTTTACTGGGATTTTAGAGTGCCTGTTCTTCCTCAGAGCCCCTGAGTAGTGATGCAGTGCTAGGGCCTGCTGTGTTTTCCAGCATGAGCTCCCATTCTCTGAGGGTGCTGAGAAGGGTAGTGGACTCTTCATGAAAGGAGGGGTCTGACCCATTGGGTGGAACATATGTAGTCCAAAACCTGGGGGGCAGGGCGGGGCGATCCCTGGGTGTCGGGCTAGGGCAATGTTCACTACTGCAGGAGGACTACTTAGGGGCAAGTTGAATCAGTTGGTAGATGCCTCCTCTTCTGCTGTAGGAAGAGGAGGCAGAGCTCCAGGCGGTCCTGGTACATATTTTTCTTTGGTCATTTCGTATGTTTTCTCCAAGACGCGACTGACACAGATTAGGGAAATCCGCATCCTACTAGTTCTGCCTGTTGGAAGTGTTGGAACCCAGAGAGGTCGCCATATTGGGAGTCCAGCAATGGTACCCCATTAGGGAGACCGACCGCCACATTCCCCACAGGCCATCAAGGTTTTTCTAATGCTTCATAGATGATAGTGATTACAGGCCCACTGTGTGACTTACTAGGGTTTGAAGAAGACAATGCAATGTAGCCGACTATTGAAGCACGAACTGTTTAGAAAAGTGGACTCTCCATGGGAAGATGTGTCATCAAGCAATGAGCCTTCATAAATATGGTTAGAAATCCCTGCCACCGGTAAATTGCCTCAGCCTTTCAGTTCTGGATGCTTCTCATATTGGCATTTAGGTATGTTGTGGATTTTTGTATCTAACGATAATTATAACTATCCCTGTAGCAGGGTGTAGAAGTGTGTGTGTGTGTGTGTGCACTGAAGTGGTACAGATAAACCTATACAAATCTCTTTTCCTTGATTTCTATGATGTCTAGAATACTCCAGATTCTATAGCAGTACCTGAAGTACTCTTTCACAAATACTGAAAAGGCTTGACTTTCATAAATCTTTGTCAGCATTTGTCCTTTTAATAGATATTCCTATTAGGATAGAATGGAATCTTCTCTCTCTCTCTCTCTCTCTCTCTCTCTCTCTCTCTCTCTCTCTCTCTCTCTCTCTCCCCCTCCCTCCCTCTCTCTCTCTCTCTCTCTCTCTCTCTCTCTCTCTCTCTCTCTCTCTCTCTCTCTCTCTCTCTGTGCGTGTGTGCGTGTGTGTGTGTGTGTGTGTGTGTGTGTGTGTGTGTGTGAGAGAGAGAGAGAGAGAGAGAGAGAGAGAGAGAGAACATTAAGTTGGTTACGCAGGAAAATCAGAGGACCAGGAGGAGTTGAAGGAAGGAAAAACATCATAGAAGTATGTTATATGAAAAAGTTAACAAAATATTAACTAATCATTCATGTTTTATCATTTGAGAACAGTCTCATCCATTCATTACCTTTTTTATTGAAAGGCATTACTGGTTTTGTTTGTCTTGTTTTATTTGCTGCTGAGTTTTCTTGTTTACTTATAATCTAGATATTAGACTCTGTCTGAAGCAAAGTTAGCATAGTTCTTCTCCCACCTTGTAAGGTATTTATTCAGTTGATAAGTTTTGCTATACAGACAATTTTAATATTATGTAACCACATTTGTCAATTTTGGGGTTAATTCCTAGGCTGGCAATCATGTTTATTACAGCTCTCTTCACAACAGTAAGGGAATAAAATCAGCCTAAAAATGTCCTCGATAGATTATTGAATAATGAAAATGTGTCATACAAATACAATAGAACTTTATTCAGCCATAAAGAAAAATGAAGTTATGAACATTGCAGAAAAGTGTATGTATGTGGAAAATATTTTATTAAGTGTGAGATCCCATGAACAGAAAAACAAATTCCACAACTTGCCTCTCATAGGTCCTAAAGGTTAAATGTATGTATTTAAATGGAAGTAAGTATTAGAAAACACCAGGAAATTAAAAAGAGGCTCATGAGACAGGAAATAGAGTCTTTACCAAAAGGTATGGGGAGGAACGCAGAGCATGAGATATGATAGCATATCAGTGATTACTAAAGCAAGAAAAGGTACACAAAGGATGAAAGTGAGCAAGTAGTGATGTCTGGGAAAATTGCTTCTGGATTGATGTGTAAATTTTCATCTCACAATTTCCTCAATACTGTTTATGTAGTATTTACATTATGTTAAATATTAAAATATCATAATTATAAAATAAATAAATATCCCATATTTGACCTACTATATGCAAAATTATCATGATTGTGCCCATATTTTCAAGAAACACCTGTATGAGGTCTGGAGAGAACAAGTGTTATTAACATATACTCTTAATATTACAAGTTTGCCTTTAACTTCAATAATAACAACAACAACTAAAACATGTAAAGGACAAACATAAAAGGCTTTAGTAAAACAATGATAGGAATGGTGGCCTACTTAAACACTATGGTGGCCATGAAGGACCATTTTACTCAAACTCTAAGTTGTCAACTAATGAACAGTGGGAGTTTATGTCAGCATGCATCACATCTTCCTGCAGAAACTTAAGCTGCTGGTCACCATGGACCAAGTGTGTCTCTTGGCAGTTTGTTGATCAGCCCTTTGGGAGATTAGAAGGAAAGCAAGCTCAGTAAAAGATTTGAGGATTTAGAATTCATTCTCTTTGCCAAGAGAGAAGAAAATTAGCCTCCTTTGGTGACCTGATAATCTCACATTTTTGCATATGCAGTTACTTCAAAAAGCATGATCCAAATTTCCAGGACACCTGTGGAAGTAAGGTTGCTCTTTTATGATCATACTTGGCAAAGAGTGAGAGGTTCAAAGTCATGACAGACAAATATTATGACCGATGAAATAATACTTTTCCTTCACGTGTTCACTACAAATGCTTTGAGTAATCTACAGTACTTCTAGCACAACCATCAACAGCTTGGAGAGTTCAGACTGGAGGACACCAGGATGAATACAGAAGAATAAAATTGAAAAAGTAAACTCATATTAAAAATAGATACAAAATAGCAAAGATATTACAGCTGTAGTTTGTGACTCACATCCAGACAATATTCGGGGGAACTAGATTATAGAGAATAACACAAATATAATTTAATTGTAATCACATCCTACTTCACTCAGTTACACATCCAATACCGTTTGAGGCCAAGCAATAGTAGCCAGGGATATAAAACCATTATAAAGGAAGATTATTATTTCCTAAGTTATTATTTGCTCAATAAACCGGAGGAGTCCAAATTTGAGAAAATCTGAGAAATGTTTTTGTACAATTGTTTGAATAGATCTAAATCAAATTCATTGTTCTCCTGGGAAGTCCATTTTATTGTAATGAACATTGATCATCACATATTGAGAGATGATGGGAAAAACTTGAGCCCTGAAAAATGTATTAATATCTGTCTTAGTTACGGTTTTATTTCTCTTAAGAGACACTATGGCCACAGAAACTCTTTTTTTAATTTCTTATTTTTTATAATTTATTCACATTACATTCCATTTGTTACCTCCTCACTCATGTCTTCCAGTTTCCATCCTTCCTCCCTTGTCTGTCCTACTCCCCATGCCTAGTCCTCTGATGGAGAGGGGGCTGGCTCCTTCCTCACTACCTGACCATAGCCAGTCAGGTATCATCAGCATAGCCTGAATCCCCTTCCTCTGTGTGCCCACAAGTCTGCCCTGTCAAGGTCAAGAGGAAGTGGTCAAATGTAGGGCACCAGAGTTCATGTCAGAGGCAGTGCCTGCTCCACTACCACCATGAAAAGTGGAGAATAAACTGTCCACCTGCTAACAAAAACATTTCACCCTGGTGTGGTGGCGCATGCCTTTAGTCCAGTCTCTTAGAAGGCAAAGGCAGGTGGGTCTCTGTGAGTTGGAGGCCAGGCTGGTCTATGAAATTGAGTCTAAGACAGCCAGGGCTATAAAACAGAGAAATCTTGTCTTGAAGTATTGAAGAAAGAAAGAAAGAAGGAAGAAAGAAAGAAAGAAAGAAAGAAAGAAAGAAAGAAAGAAAGAAGGGAAAATATTTCACTGGGGTTATCTTACAGTGTTTTTTTTTTTTTCTTTTTTTTTTTCTTTTTAATTTTTTTTATTAATTTATTCTTGTTACATCTCAATGTTTATCCCATCCCTTGTATCCTCCCATTCCTGCCCCCCCCATTTTCCCATTATTCCCCTCCCCTATGACTGTTCCTTAGGGGGATCACCTCCCCCTATATATTCTCATAGGGTATCAAGACAGTTTTTGAAGTTTAGTAAATTATTGTCATGGTGGGAAGCCTCATGGCATGCAGGCAGGCACAGTGCTATAGAAGGAGCTGAGAGATTCTTATCTGCAGGCAGCCGAAGGAGACTGTACACCACACAGACATAACGTGAGCATAGGAGACCACAAACTCACCTCTGCAGTGACACACTTTTACAAACAAGGCCACCTGTTCATGAGTCTGTGGGACTATTTCCTATTCAAACCACCACAATATCCAACCTGTACAAAGGGTCAACTGGGAAGGAACAGTATTTAAGACCCCATAAGAAGCACTCCTATTGTACTGTGAAATTAAAAATTAATCCCCATAGGGCTAGCATATGACACACTCACTCTAAAGCTGAATGCATTCTGCAAAATACCATACAGCACATAGAACTCTTTCTCAGTCCAAAAGTCTGACACATGATTGGCAACAATGTTATATGAACATTGCACATATATGGTCAATATGCCAAGAAGGGTACTGTTTTATAAGCGAATCTATGCAAAGTAGAGAAGGAAATAAAAGTGAATTATGCAATTACTCCAGTCTCTGTTGTAAGCACCCTCTCCATTGCTTTTTTTTTTTAACAACATTTTTCATTTATTTATTAATTTAGTCTTTTTATAGCCTGATCCCAGCCCCCTCTGTCCCCTCCTCCCAGTCCTACCCTCATGCCCCCCAACCCTACCACCCATTCCTCTTCTCCTTCTTTCAGAGAAGGGGAGGCCCCCAAGAGGCACCAATCTACTGTGGTCCCTCAAGTCACAGCAGGACTAAGTGCATCCACTCCTACTGTGGCCTGACAAGATAGCCCAGCTTGGGGAGAAAAGATCCAGAGGTAGGCAACAGAGTAAGAGACAGCCCCTAAAACTCTGGGGAAGGAGTCAGAAAAGCAAGGGAAACACTTCTTATCAGAAGTAAACACAAATGCTGAGGAAGAGGGAAGAGGAAGAGTCTGTGAGCTTGTTCTGGGACTGTAGTGACCATTTTTAACATCTTGGTTAAAGCAGAAGGAAGTACTCGGATTTGTGTTTCATCCAAGGTCTTACCTAAAGGCCAAGAGAAACAAGGTGAGTAGATTAGCAGGGCTTTTTAAGTGTTTGAGCACAATGTAGTCTGTGGAGCCATGAGAAATCTTTCACCAGCTACTTCTAACAACTCCCTACTTCTTGCCAAGGAGGTTTCTTTGCCTTAATACTAGTTTCCTTCAGCAAAATACACACAATCCTCATCACGTAAAGAAGGTCCCACCCACAAATATTTCAATCAATGCTCAGATGAATGAAAATTCTTCAAAGTTATATTTGTGCAGTGCCAGACACATGTATATCAAGCACACATGGAACATTCGACTGTCAGACAGCTCTGCCTAGTCTCTTTCCACAGACCAACTGGGTGGTTGGATGCCAATCCTCATTTAAAAATGAAAAATAATCTAAAATTTAAACTACAGACTTTAGCTAATAATTTTCGGTAAATTAATCTCTAGTATGTCTCATAAAACAAGGTACAACTAAAATTTTAAATCCTCATAAAAGATTGTTTAAACAAGCAAGTTACGTGTTCCAAGCTCTCAGATCCTGTGGTAGTTTCTTCACTTTATATTTCTGCCATAATCCATTAAAGATACTGGCTAATTTAGTCTCAAAAATAGTTGGTTAATTCATCTAACAGGAATGTCTTGCAACATGGAAACATCAGTGAAATAACCTAGAAAAAAATCCAATGCTAGTTTATGGCTATTTGGGGATTTAAGATCCAAACACTGCTGCAGAGAGCTTAGTAGTTTATGGCTAGGTGTGTAGCACAGTGGCTGAATACTTGTCTACAATGTGAAAGGATCTGGGTTAGTTTCCTTCAAAAATTAAATGCACACCGCCCCACACACAAACACTTTATAATCATTGCGTATGTGCTATGTTACAACAGTCAGCCCATACTTTGTAATAAAATGACTCAGCAAATATATCAAGTATGGTTTAACAAGAAGGAACACTAAAGATAAGAACCAAATCAATTATACAACTTCTTGATAGATAATAGATAAAATTACTTGATTAAAAAATTGACTTGATGTCCTATAATTTGAAATTTAGACATGCATAATCGTTAAAAGACCAATGCAATACTACTGACAGGTACAAAAAAACTTTTGGCAAGAGAGAGTGTTCTATGATACTATGCACAGACTACAGTTCATTCAGAGCTTGATGTATCACCAAGTTCACATTGCTTTAAGACTTTTAAAAGTAGTACTATATTTACAAAAGTAATAAAGGGAATGTTCTTCTTTTGGGAAGAAATTTACTGAGGTTATACAACATGCAAAAGTCTTGTTAGGTGTTTGGTAACAGGATGCTTCATGCTCCAATTTTGTCAACTGCACGTCATCCAGTTTGAACCACACTCTCCAGAACAAATGTGTGGAACAATTGGAACATGTAGTCTATCTCCGTTCTCTCCACTGCCTCCCAGAAGCAAAGGTACTCTGCCAAGATAAATACCAAAACCTTCTCCTGTTAGTCAGATGTATACATCCTGGAGCAGATAACACACAGGTAGACGGTTTCATTTAATTGTAAAGGTCAAAGTAGCAACAAAAGATTTGCATACATGTTATTATTTTCCTGAAGATATACTGAGCTTCTGATAAGGAATTGCCAGCTATTCAGCTAAAGACGAATCTCTTTGACCCATTTCCAAAGTGTTTGTTAAATGGACACACAAATGTCCTCTATCTTTTTAATGTTTCATTTGGTTTTTCTGATGGAAATTTGTGAACACACTAATTAAAAAATGAAGAAATGTACAGAATAAAAAAAAAACGCAATCTACTTGGGAAACAGAGGGCTTTGAATAAGATTTACATCACTGTACAAAGTCCACAGGCAAGAAAGAACACAAGATCCTGGAGAGAGGACTTAGTGGGGAAATTACCTGCTGTACTAGCATTGGTAACCTGAGTTCAGACCTCCCAAATCCATGTAAAAGCCAGCTGTGGCCACAACTGCCTGTGACACCAGCTGTAAGCCCAGAGACAAGTCATTAACATGCACTGACTGGCTACATAATCAAGCTAGATAGCTCAGGCCCCAGTAATAGACTCTGTTTCAATGAACTGTGGTGAGAAGGGGTTGAGAAAGACACCTCAAGTCAAACTCTGACCTGCACATACACACACATAGAGAAGTGCACACTACTCTATGATTATCATAGATATGCATAGATCACACACACACATGCACAGGCACACACACATGCACACACACACACACACACACACACACACACACACACACACACAAGAAAAATATATAGCTGTTTAAGCACACAAACTTGACTTACTGTTTGGTGTCACACGATAAAGAACTAATATTGTCTGTATGTGGTTTGTTTTACACATGTGTAATAAAATAAAAGTATATATTAAAAAAAGAACTAATATTGTAGTTTAACGAATATATACTGATATTTGAGATATTATTATTAGCATCAATCTTTCAAAACAAACCAAAACATTGTTCCCTTTAAGTAAACAAGCTTGGTAACATGAACCTTTTGTCAATCTATTCTTAGTAAAACAGGTACTTAATTTATTTATTCATATGTTCTTGTTACATCTCAATGGTTATCCCATCCCTTGTATCCTCCCATTCTTCCCTCCCTCCCATTTTCCCCTTATTCCCCTCCCCTATGACTGTTCCTGAGGCGGATTTCCTCCCCCTGTATTCTTATGTTCAAGTGTCTGGCCATGGCACCAAGGTTACTTATTCTCCTCTAGTTGATGATGGTTCTATAATAGCCAGAAAAATTTAATAGAAAATTAATAGCTCTAATAGCTAATTCTCAGATACATCAGATAATTTAGTATATTAATTAACTTATTATATTATAATTTATTATATTACAATAAAATTTATTATAAGGTAGATATATAGTTTCTGAAATGCAAATAGGATAAAATATTGATGTTCTTAATTCATGTAATCATTTCAAAGCTTTGTTTTGAAGCAACAAATGAATTTATAGTACTCCATTACAAATTGGAAATACAACAATGGATAAAGATAACAAAGCCCTCAGTCACACTAGAACCATGTTCAATTATCCTAATACCTATTTTGCAGGAACTGATGATGCTAGTAGTGGCAGTGAAGATAGGTAATATTTAATGAAATACATATATATATATATACACCCATATATGTATATACTATAAACTTTATATATATATATATATATGAAAATCCCTGAAAGGGGAAAGAAACTCAGAAGTCCTCAGTTTTGGATACCCCTCAACTACTTGTCCTGGACTAGCCATGTATCGATATTGAAACATTCTTTTTAAAATCACAGAGGTAAGCTGTTGTTGTTCCAGCCACCAATAACCCCTATCAGCTGTCAAGGGACTTACTGTACAGAAAACTTCAGTCCTCATGTGGCTCCACGTGGATAGAATCTTACAGGCTTTGCAACAGAGCTGCACATGTTCACCTGTGGATTTATTGTTGACTTTAAAGCAAGGAACAGGATAGATATGCTTGATATGCAGGCATGTACACAAAAAAGTGTGAAGTTAAGTACTCCTGGGAAACTAACAGAAACAAGAGGCAGCAGAAGAAATCATTAGCTGTTCCTAGCAGTGATGAATGTCTCAATAAATTACAAGGATATATTATATTAATATGTAATATAACTTATATTATATACAATACATAATATATAATAATATGTTATGAATGGTATATAATAAAATTATATCAGATATTAATACAAATACATAAATTAATATTATATAATTACATATTATATATATAATAGAGATAGGTCTTTCATTTCTCTCCATTAGCATCTACTTTTGTTTTCTTCACATTCTCTCTTTGGAGTAATACTTGTTGGAAAAAATGTAGTCACAGAGAAAATGTCTTTTTTTTTTTTCCTTAGGATATATATATCCCAAGCATTAGGATTAAAGGATGGAGTGTAAGTTGTAGTGACAATCAAGAGCTGGAAAAGCTTCTGAGAAGGCATATTTCCACTAATACCATGTTGCTTAGACTTTACAAAGGGTCTCAGCTGGAAAAAGAGGAGAATTCAGTTTGTGTGTGCAAATCTCTCTACAGGAAAAGTGAGGGACTTCTAAACCAACAATAGTCAGAGAGAGAAGTGGTTGGAACACCACGGGACTGTACTCCAAGCACAGAAACCGTGAGACAGCAGCTGATGTTTATTCTCTGAAGTTATTACCAATAGCAGTGCTATTCTACAAATAATGAAAACGTAAGAAAGGACGAAGACCTTGCCCAGAGCATAATACATAGAAAGAAATCATGGAATTGTTGAAACTACCCAAGTTTTGGTCTATATTCTGTCACTGTCCTGCAATTTTCTCTTCTTTTAGGTTGACTGAAAACAGCACCTATAGTGTATTCTTGAAATAGGACTAAATAAGTTAACACTTGTAAAGCATTTCAAGCAATTTAAAGTATACTCATTTTAAGTAGTGAAGGTTTGCCGGAGCATAAAATCAGGGCAAGCAAAATCATCAGTCCAGGCTCTCAGGTTATATTCTCTAGGCTGTTCTTTAATATGTAAATAGCATATGTAAATATGGTAACAAGGGACTGGAAAGGATCACAGTGATCATGAAGGACCGAGTAAGAGATGAAAAATAGTACTCAGTAGTACGGACTTGATTCCTTAGCACCACTTCATTGGCATCCTAAAGTACAGATTTTACCCTTCGACAGTAAGGCTACATTTTAAAATACATAACAAAGAGTAAAAGAGTGTAAATCCTGACCAATGGGATGCCCTTGGGAATTCTGCATGGAAAGCACACTTGTGACAATGAAATGTTATATCCTTACATGCCTGGAATATGTTGAGTTTACTAAGGCTTCCCACATTTCAGAGGGACATGTGGAACTTATTGGACAGTGATTTGGTGTATTAAGAGATTGTTAAAGGGCTAACTACAAGAGGTTCCAGCCATTAAAGAAAAGCCTGACCAGACACAGGAAACAATGTAATTCATGAAAAACACAGCTAGTATGGCCACTGAAATATTTGGCCTGACAATGTGACCAGTTAATGACAACTTTCCAGTCTGGGTATTAGCATTTGTTAATTAAGCTTCTTTCAGTTTAAGAAATCCTGATATGTATCCTTTCACAAAACACTGAAACAAAACCACTTTAAATATATACTAAGGGACTAAAACTTCACAATGGTGCATGGAAATTTAATAATGGTAGGATTCCTGAAAATATTTACACCCCAACACTGTGTCTATAATGGCTCTTCCAGACAAATAGAAAATCCAGAATTTTACACATGGTATTTGCACTATATTAAATAACAACCCATCAGTATTTTTTAGATATTATCTCTGAGACAGTTGCGGGATTTGTTAAATAAATATACATTTGAAATTATTAAGCTTTATTCATAATTCTATAGCCTTAATACAATATAAGTAAAGATGAAAATATTTAATTCTTTATAGGGCAGCTTTTTATGTATTCTTGTTTTTGGCAAAATAGTCCTTTTCAGTCTCATGTGTTCTTGAGATGCTGGGTAAGTGATTTGCCCCACCCCTGCCTGACCTCAGTAAGCCAACACCACCCTCCCACACAAACTCAACATCCCCTTTGACCTCAGGAGACCCAGCAGTCTGTTTCTCATTTGTAACTCTTCCTTTACCTAACTTAACAAGATTTTCTAACAGATCTACTCCTTCCATCTCCTGACTGAACAAAATGGACAATTTATTAAAGTCTCATATACTTCTAGGACAAGCCATAGAGCAGATTCTGAGTGTAAGTGTTGGATCCAGTTGTTAATCTATGATAGTAAAAAAAATATAGTAATAATACAATGACAGCTCTTACATCCTTTTTGTCACACAAGTGGCAATGCTATACAAAAACTGTTTTTATTCTTATTCTTATGTTTGCCTTAGTGATGATAGTACCAGACATGGAAACAAATGAGTGCATCAAGAAAATATTTCCTACATAGTTTCAGAATTATCCATGCTTGCAATATACTAGATAGCAATTTCACCATAGGGAAATACACTAAAACCAATTGTATGTGAAATATATATATATTGGATTTAATATACATAAATACACATGATTACATATCTATTTTAAAAGCTATATACTATATAAGTATATATGGTTTTGTTTTATACTTGATGAGAAGATGACTTTGACAACCACTTAGTTTTAGAAATTATGTCAACTAGTAAATAAATTTGATTTTTTGTCAAATAATGGTTTGGAAATATTTGTGAGTTGAGAAAAAATACATAAGGATGGATGATTTTATTCTTCAAGATTTTACAGTATTGTGAACTGAGGAATAAAATTCATTAAGAGTCTATTCCAGAGAGCATATTAATATATATTTTCTCTAATAAATACATTTCAATGAATTAAGTATTTTATGCATTTCCAGAAGATTACTGCTCTATTTAA
This sequence comes from Acomys russatus, assembly GCF_903995435.1. Classification (NCBI taxonomy): domain Eukaryota; kingdom Metazoa; phylum Chordata; class Mammalia; order Rodentia; family Muridae; genus Acomys; species Acomys russatus. The sequence continues at coordinate 50,388,210 of NC_067137.1, read as the reverse complement.
TTCTATCTATTTGAATATAAACAAATCATATGTTCAATGTAAACCTTTGAATTGAGATTATTGAAACTGCTCCTTTAAATGTTGTGTATTGTGGGCATGATGGCTTACTTGTTTGATAAATGACAACCAAATAAAATTATAACTTAGGCTGAAATCTCCCGTATGATCTAAGCCTTCTCTCAGCTGCTGGAGATAGCTTACTTAAATGCAAAATAAGATTTCATTTTAACAATGCATTTCATTTTTGACCTGCCCAATATAGGTGCTAGAAACTTATCTTGGGTCCTCACTCTTAAACACTGAGCTATTGAAATGAGAGCTTTTACAAGCTCTCTTTTAGTAACTATTTCAAATGCTGACCAAATTATCCATAAATTTGTTTGGAAACTTCAAATATGAACACCTAGGGTTTCTTTGTTAGTTTTGTTTGTTTGTTTTTTGTTGTTTGTTGTTTAGTTTAGTTTTGTTTTGTTTTTGTCAAAATTTAGGGGCAGAAATAATTTTATGACATAAAGATATCAATTTCTTATATCATAAAATTGAGTAAAAGCTTATAAGCAAAATTAACAATAACACAATAAACAAGTTGCTTTCATTAGTTATCAGATTAACTATCTAGGAATCAGAGATGTACTTGGGTCAGCTATTTGCTGAGATACCAGCTTTGTAACATTGTGTGGCTCAAGACTGTTATAGACTAAAGTAAAACATTAGGGGGACATTCCAGACTGAGCATATTGACAAGGTTTTGTGATTGATTAGACAATATAGTCAACTTTTTGTGTTAATACAAAGTGCCTATAAAATAGTTACATAAATAATTATGAAATAGAAAAATCAATAACAGTGGTAGCGAGAACAGGGGCTCTCATATCAACACAGGACAGTGCTTGGAGATAGTGACAGAAAACAATACAATGGAAAGAATGGAATATCTCAGCTCCTGTCTTAGGAGAGAGTAGTCTAGAAAAGATGGAGAGTAGAAAGTTTGTCATATCTGAGTGTCATATGAAACTGCATAAAATATAGAGAAATACAGACCTGCTGTGGTGCTGTGATTTTGTAGGATTTGTGTGTGTGTGTGTGTGTGTGTGTGTGTGTGTGTGTGTGTGTGTGTGTGTGTGTTTTATTTATGGCATGGGCCTTTACATTCTTATATACTTAGAAACTATAAGTTAACTATTTTCCTAAGATTTCCAACTCTGAGTATTCATAATTAGAGCCTTAGTTGATTGATTTAAAAGATAAATGCCAATTTTACAGATGCATTAAATCAAAGATGGAAAAATTCTACAATATTTTCTCTTATAACCCAAGTGGAGTTTCTCTTCATAAAACTTTAGGCAACTTTAGGTCACATAAGATCTTTGCTGCATACTTTTTAATGTTAGCATTTCTGAATTTTAACTCTCAAGGGAAACAATCTACAGGAACATAAAAACTAATGTGTCTATACTTATACAGTTTTAAAGTGAGAGTAATTCTAAGAGAAAAACTATTATTTCTCAAAATACCCATAAATATAAATGTTATTCACAAATGTGCTCATTTTTGGTGAAGGTGTGAATAGTTAACACATTCATTTTGTCTTTTGCAAGCATGTAAATGGTTCTTGAATAGCAAACATATTTGTCATCTTATACTAGAACAGTTTTTACAATAACCACAGTCTTTTGGGACAGTCAGTTGTTTTTCAGTAACGTTGAATGGGTCATAGAGGCACCTTCCTGCTCTGGACTTGGCAATGTATTGTAGTGACAGCACAATTAAATGAGCATGTCTCCTTAAGTAGCATTTTGTGCCTCTAGATTCCTCTTCACATAAATCATGGTTGCATTCTATTGTCATTATCTCGTCCCCATTTTCTCCACAACTGTTTCATAATGACCTCTTGCACTGATGTCGCCTCAAACTTTGCAAGCTGGAGATGACTCAGTAAGCACTATAGCCACTGATGGACAAAGATAGGGTTCCAATGTACAGAACTATAAAATAATATTTACTGGATGCATTGTGCATCCATCCGTCAGCTACTCCAGCATTACAACAAAGAAAGTGAAACATACTAATATTGTTCTACAAGGAACCACTTATGAGCACATTCCATTGACTTCACTATAAGAATGACATAATTGCCCAGGATGCTCCCTTCTACTTTAATTATCAGTGACTAATATCATGATTGCCCCAGCTCAGCCATGCTTGGCAGAGCATGGAAGAGTCTGGATTCTTGGGCATTGCTTAGTAGCTCAAACTGTAGCTGAAGATTACTCCAACAGTAAAGCAGCATTGTTTCAGGAACAATCTTCAGCTTGTGATTAATGAGGTGATGGACGCAGAACATATGACTGATTCCAGGGTCATTCCAGCATTTTTCTTAACATCAGCCCCAGCCAGAACTGTCAGTGCTAATGACAAGATGACCAGATAAAGTTTCGCCTGTGAATGAGGATCTTGACTACAACTTAACTTTTCCAAAATTTCCAAGAAGCACAGCTCTTACCTAAAGCCAATTTTTTTTGTGTGTGTTTCCTTCCAAAAGCTTAAAAACAAATGGGATTGTAAATCTCTGAGGAGGAAATAGAGAAGCTTATTTTTCACTCTTGGAACTCTTAGAAGTACATGCAGGCTGATTAACAGGGTGGTGATGTTGCCTAGAGGTTGAAATATGAAAAAGAAAGTAGCAGTAAAAAGAATGTTCACAAGAAATAGGGGATGAATTCTGAGTAGCAAAGACATTTAAAATGCTGGAGTCTGCAGCCTTCCATGAACACGTTTAAAAAGGTAGGTTGAGGTCTATCATCTGACAACATTCTTTAAACTGTTTGAGGTCAAGGGCTATGTCTCATCAACTTTCGAAGCTACAGGATCATTAGTACTCAGTGTTGTGGGGTCCAAGTCAGCTATCTGGATAAGTTTCAGGCTCATCAGTAGCCACCATTTCTATGGTGTCATGCTGTGATAGATTTTCTCCTCAGTTCATTAAGGAATGAAATACACAGCATATCTAAAGCCTATTTTTAAAATAATGAGCAGAACTGTATTTTCTAAAAAAAAAAAAAAAAAAAAAAAATGGTTGGCAGTTAAAGTCAGATATATGTAATTACCAAATTATTTTAAGCCATTTCTGCATCTGTGAAGTAAAAATATAGCATTAAATATGGAAGATCTTTTCCAGCATCCTGGAACACTCTAGAGTCACAACTTTTAGAATTAAAAGAAGCCTGAAAAGTCAGGGAGCCTCAGTGTTGAGTTTATGTATAACAAAATAAAATGCATAGCTGGACTGAAAAAGGCCATGTTGTTCCCTAAATTTGTAGAAACAATTCCACATAGCACTTGATTTAATCATTATTTTTATGGGCCTGAAGAAATTGCTCACACACCAAAAAAGAAAGAGTTTATTTTGGATATAATGCCAAAAGAAAGTAAGAGGCTGTATGGTAGGAATAAGCAGGTGGTATGTGGAACAAGAAGCTGAGACTATACATCTCTAACGTGAAGCACGAAAAGCAACGAGAATGGACTGGGGCTGTTGAAACCTCCAACTCTGTCCACACTAATACCCTTCCCCCACGAAAGCCACACCTCCAAAGCCAGAGATTTATAGAAGATATTTCATTCAAATCATTAGAGCATAGACGTGTACATGCACACATACAAACCACATGCATGCCTGCACATATGTGTGCCCATACATGGGCACACAGGCAATCCCAAGAGTCCTTAAATAGTGGGGTGTTGTGGCATCACATCTGTAAGCCTAGCTTTGAGGGCAGAGGATGGAAAAGTGTGAGCTTCAGGTCGCCCAGGACAGAATGAATCTCTGCCTTAAAAAGAAAATTTTAGGGTTCCTGAACCCAAAGGCACATTTTTTACATTATTTAGGTTTTTGAATGCTAAACATACATGTAGCCTAAAAAGTTAAATAGTGACTTGACATTCTGGCTTTAAATAAAATTGAAGTGACACACTCAGAAAGACAAATGTTTGCAACCACATACATAAACTGGTGATTATGAGCCACATGCATAATTGATATGCACGAAAATGTAAGAGTGGAGTTCAATATTTTCATTATTAAAAAGAAGTACTTAGACACAGGTAAATAATTGTATTCTAGGTAAGATCTACACAAGCAAGCACACACACACACACACACACACACACACACACTCTTGAGTGCATGCATATACACACACACGGGTGCGCGCTTCCCTCCCCACCCCCACCCCCGCACGTACACACACACATACTCTCTCTTTTAAGAGGAATCATCTTGAGGAGAAATCTCCATAGTATGGGGACACACTGAAGAAGTGCATTTCTGCTTCATAAGTGCCTTTGTCGTGAACTGTGTAGGTTAGTTTCTAATCAAGAATGGTTGATTCCAGACACAGAAGAATACAAGTAGGAAAGGCTACGGGTGCCAAGGTGACTGTGTTCCAAAGTAAAATTTACAGTTTCAAAGATTTCTAGAGGTCACAGTAATCCACACACAGATTATATCATTCTTGACATTTTGCTAAGAATATTGAACTGTAACTTTCATGAGAAATTCTGTCTCAGCACATGTTCTTCCCATGGAATTGTTCATGCATATTGTCTAAGAAATCCAATTAGACAGAAAGTGGTGTCAGTGGTGATTGCTCCCTTACCATGTTTTGTGAACAGTTACTGTCTTTATAACATTTGTATATACAATTATATTTCTTTCAAAATGAGAAGAGAAATATGCATTCAGGTTGCATGTATTCATTCCTTTTTTTTTTTTTTTTTTTTTTTTTTTTTGCCTTTATAAGAGCTTTCTCTCTAGCTGTGTGGCAAACTGGGCTTGTAGTGTTTCCTTCTTTCAGGCTTTGAGGATGTTCAGTAAGATTCTCTCTGTTTGGCTTTAAAACATTTGAAATACATTTCCAGATATTATGAAACATGTATGAAGTCAAGCAGAATGTTGAATGTCCGGTGGTTTAGTTCTGTCCTCCTCAGTTATTTAATATGACTATTCTACCAGTTTTATGGGTAAAGAACTAGAAACACATCTAAAGGAATCTGCTTTTGAAGTACAATTGCAGCTCTAGCCTTCTGAGTCTAGGGACACACCCCTTTCCACAGATCTGCTTCTTGCCAGAGAGTACATCTAAGCGAAGTTCCTTCATGGCTTGACGGTGCCTTTGACTTTTACTCATGTTAAGTATGTACATGAAAATCCTTATTCTATCATGGACTACTCATTTAAAAATGCTTGTTTCCCTGACTGGAGACATGGCTTAGAGGTTAAGAGCACCATCTGCTCTCCCAAAGATCCTGAGTTTGAATCCCAGCAACCACAGGGTGGCTCACAACCATCTATAACTGAATCTGGGGCCCTCTTCTGGCGTGCAGGTGTACATGCAGGCAGAACATTGTATAAATAATAAATAAATCTCTTTTAAAAATGCTTGATTTTCAAATCTGTTTCATTTGCCAAGTTCAGAAAATTATATAAAAGATATATGCAGAATTTCAATACAAACCACTGATGGGCAATGATGAAAAAACATACAGCAAGGTATAAAATTAAAGAATCTTTTGTCTCTGGTGCCTCCAAGACTGAATAAAATAACTGAAATAGATAATTAAGTAAGATTATGTAATCTTCCCAAAGATACTAATAGATTATTGTTTCAATCTACTGTTGAGAAAGAATCATTGGAGAAAATAACATGAAACTGGTATATATGTGCCAACGGAAGTTTACAAATCTAGTCACCAAGTTTGAAATAAAAACAAAATAGTTCTTAAAGGTTCCCTAGTACTTCTGGGAATCTAGTATTCAAGATACCGGCAAACTACAAAGAGATCCATGGTACCATCCCTACTGATTGATGATACTAGCTATGTTGCTTTTCATAGCTCAAACTTGTTACCATTAATTCTCTTCAGGAAATAGTTGTGGTGGTTTGAAATGTCCCCCATGGACTTGTATATTTAACTTTACACTCTTGGGGGAAGTTATGAGCTCTTCTTTTGGTGCAGCCTTACTAGAGGAAGTACATCACTTGGAACAGCCTTTGAGATTCTATAGGCCCAACATCTTCCAGTTCACCTCTCTGCCTACGATGTGTGGAAAGATTGGATACCTGCTGCCATGTCTTCGATACCTTTACAGATTCTCCATCTGGAACTATATGGGAAAATAAACTCTTCCTTCCATAAAGTACTTCTCATCATGGTGTTTATAACAGCAGCAAAAGGTAACTAATACAATAGTACTGACTTCAGGTTTGTACTCAAAAGTCATGCTTTCTTTTTTCCAATTTTGTATTTTATAATCAATTTTTGAAAATTATTTTCACATATAAAAGCAACGTGACATTAAAACCAATTTGTCAATACAAAATGGAATAGCTCCTGATGATTCTAATAGCCCAAATTGAAATTAACTCTATACATTGGTTTAATTTGTTATCAACCTTCAAACAATTTTATTTGAAAATATGAGAGGCTGAATTCTTGCATTCCTCTCTTGTTCAGATTAAAAATATGTATCCTTTGGAGAGATGCTCTTTCTTTGGTCATGTGTCATATGGGCATTTTAACTGATATTTTCCTTATACACGTAGTTCTAGATTCTTAAAAATTAAAGTTAATCTTTATACAATGTATTTTTACAATAATCATTCTCTACCAATTCCTCCCAGATCCTCCCCATCTTTCTATTGACCGATACTCGTATGTTTTCTCTCTTTCATTCAAAAAATAAAAGAACCACAAAAACAAAACAAATTAAAAACAAGTAAAAATTACAAAAACAAAACAATACTTCTCATAAACAAACAAATAACAACAGCAACAAAACCTATCAAGTCTGTTTTCTGTTGGCCATGGACTCTTGGACATATGGCCTCCTCTGGAGTATACTTGATATACAGAGTAAAACTCCATTGGAGAAAATGGACAATTCTTGCTTTCATTACAACAATGTAAGGATGGAAAGTTAAAGGAAAAAAATGGGCAATGATGATGATGATGATGATAAAAAATAATAATAAAAGAAATCAAATGCAGGCTCCTAATCCCTACTACAATTTGCTACAGGGCCCAGAGCAAATAATTTAATCCTATTAGCCTTTAATTGCCTTGTTTCTAACATAAGGCAAATTTGGTAATCTTAAACAAGAAAGACCACATGGTTCATGTACCACTGAAAACACATTGAAATATTTAGCTGCCTTTTTTTTTTTCTTTCCAAATGCACTCACTGCGGATCAGACCGTAAAATGATCACTGAAACAAATCAGCCAATATACTGTACAGAGAGCAGTTCAGCACATGTACAGAGTGTGCCTGTGCCTTTCTTGTCTGCTGACAGACATCAGACCTTGTCACTAGTGCAGTCAATGGGGTGCAAAATCCTGTGGAATTTGCTCAAGCGAACAGGATACCACATACAATGATGGGAGCACCAGATACCAACCATGTCAAGTGTTGTCATCAGTGGTGGAGTTCTTGTTCTCACTCCAGAATCAGCCAAAGTCTGTTTATTATATTCAAGGTAAAACTATTTATTCCAGGTTAGATATTCAACAATGATTTTGACTCAGTCAAGACCTTCTCTTTTATATTCAAGTTGTGACTTAAAAAAAAAAAGAATACACATTTCATTACAGTCCTCACCCCTAGTAATACTTGTCCAACACGAAGCAAACTCCAAAGCTCTAAGTTTGTCTGTCTGTTTGTTCTTGCTTACTTCTGTTTTGAGTTTTTTCTGTCTTATTGTTTTTGTGTGTGTTGAGAGAGAGAGAGAGAGAGAGAGAGAGAGAGAGAGAGAGAGAGAGAGAGAGAGAGAGAGAGAGAGAGAGAGAGGACACGAACACAAGAGAGAAAGAGAACAAAATTGTGAGGTGGGGAGGTGAAGAAGATCTGGGAGGAGAAAAAGTCAGGAGAAAACATGATCAAAATGTTTCATATGAAAAAGTTAACTAAAAATATGAGTGGGACACACCAAAAACAATCCTGATTTTCCTTAAATTTAGTGCCATAACTCTTAGTCTGTCTTGCTGTTCATCTCATAAGTACTAGGAACATAATCATAAGTTGTGTGGCAATGAGGCCAATAGCCATATTATTGGTGATATTCTCAAATTAAGTAAACAATACTTTATGCATAGTTTTCGTTACAACTAATGTAAATATTTGTAGAGGATCTGGTTGCTATTTATAACGGACAGCTATTAAAAAGAATTTAATCAGTATGAAAATGAAGGGTCACCTCCAAATAAGTTATGCTTTTATGTTTGAGTTAACAGAGATGACAATGATGGAAGTACTATAAGGCAAGACTAGGAAAGAGAGGCAGCCAATAAGAACATGAGGCAAAAGAACATATCTGAGATACCCCTAGATGGCAAGAGATCATTTAAAAATCATCAGATCCTACAGTTGGAAAGACATGAGCTAGAAAAGGAAAAGACTCTTGAGTCTATATGAGATTAAGCAATGCCCTTATATGACAAGGATGGTACTACAACATTCAAATTTTCATTCTCTCCTAAAGACACAGCATCGGGGCCTCTCAACATCTTCACAGTGTATAATTGGCTCAATTGTGAATGGACCTCATTTCCTTGTCATGGAGAATAATGGAGGAAAACAGAGTTGTGTTTCAAGTTACCCCTTGCAAGAACAGTCATTTAGATACAAATACAGGTCGTTTATTCCCCAAATACAGTGCTATCAAAACAGGAAACCTTCCACCTTCCAGAAATATGCTAATTGCAAGGGATACGAAGCTGAGGATATCACTGGCCATGGAGCATATTTTTTTGACTAAAGGACACAGGGGACAAGTTGTTGGATAAATCTGAGACACTGATGATGAATTCTTAGTAAAAATGGCTGAGAACTTTAATAAAAAGTTAGATCCTGAAGGATAACACACTGGTAGGATTTTAAATGATTTTGACATGAATAGCCAATGTAAAGCTTAAAGCAAAGTGACATCATGAACAGTTTTGTTTTGAAAAAAATCCTATTTTTTAAATGTCATAGACAGCAGATGGTGATAATAACAGCAAAAGTCCTAAGTCAGAAGCACTTCAATAGCTGAAGAATATATAGAGCCTGAAATAAAAAGCATGACCTTGACTCAGCCCACACCTGTTTACAAGATAGAAATACTAGTCTCAATCGATACTTATGAGGTGATTAGAAATGACCAGGTATAATTAAGAGTTAATCATGGGTACTAAGATTGACAAGGTCATTTGCAGATAAGATTTCTTCAGTCACGAAATCAGTAAACAGAATATAAAAGAGAAGGCATTGACTGAGCCAAAATAGTTGCTGAAGATTTATGAACAGAGCTATTCTGTTAAGAGCACTTTGTATTTGAGGTTGTTGTAATTAAGTAATGACATTCAGAGACAGTTGGTTATAATTTCCTATAGTTCTGAATAAGGGTTATAAATAAAAGTGAGCTTGCCCTGTCTTCATGCTGAAAAGATGCAAGAGAGCAGTGCAAAAGAGCAGAGTTGAATCAGACAACTATGTAAGGAAAGATATTCTAGCATTTCTCACGACTACACAACAAGTAAACATCAAGGTTTATATTCAGAATAAGCTTAGCATTTAATAGTGTCCCAGTTTTGCCTGGAATTCTCCTTTTTGGCTATGTAACAAATGAAAATCTTGCCCAAATTAGATAGCGTCTTTCCATGAAGGCAGAAAACATCATCATTGGTATTTTCTTATCTTCCCATTTCACACTAATTTTATTAATTTGATCTTCAAGTCTGTGGGTTTTTTTTTTTTTTAATGTTTTTGACATATTTTGTTTTTCTAAAACAAAATGGCTGGGTAATGTGTTGGTGTCATTACAAGAATCTTGACCAACAGGCCAACCCTCAAATCAATCATCTTACAAGGTTCAAATAAAAGGCAAGCTCATATTGTCCAGAGTGATTCATTAATGAATAAGAAGTTCCCCAGAAACAAGTTGATGATAATCATAGCACAGCTCTCTGACAATAGTATATGTTGCCACATTACAGAAATATAGCTCTGAAGACAATTGCAGCCAGATGTTAGTTAGCAGTTGTCTCAAAAGAAAATGATGTTATATACAAGAAAAAGGAAAATAAAAGTAAATATATGACATTTTTAGGAATAAGGGAAGGAGATGGTAGTTCTTGATGTCAGGTCTAGAAAAATACAGAAGAATCTTTGTCTGCAGGAAAGAACTTTGAGAAAGCTCTAAGAGTGACATAAATTCTGAGAGTTGCAATTCAGTCCCTGAAACTCAGACAATACCATTGAGAGTTGGTGTGTAGAAGAGCTATATAGGCATAAATTTCTATCTGTTAAAAGAGACACATATTATTTCTATCTCAAAAAATGTATAATGCTAAAAAATCAATTCATAAACAAATCATACTTGTAAAATATATAAACAAAGACAAAATAATGAACTATAGAAAAATGAATGTATGTTCAGGTGGGGAGACCACACATCTATCCATAACTAATGAAAAATGGAAGAAAAAAACTACCAAGAACAGCAAAATTATGTTGTTCTTTTGTTGTGTAGTTTAGAATACAGCATCATTAAATTACATTCTGTCTAAGTGGTCCTGTTTATTTGGGGGCAAAAGGAAATGATAAACCTAGTGTAAGAAGCCTTCAATAATCAAAATAGCAAAATAATATAGTTTGTGCTATCTAGGAATTAACAACAAAAATTTAACTTAAAGGTTCTCAAGCTTTTAGAAATTTAGCAATATCACTTATAAATAACAAATTGATAAAGGAATAAATCTCAGTAAGCATAGAATAATATAAATTGAGGCATGTAGCCAAAGCTCTGCTTTTAGAGTCACTTATAGTTTTGCAGAACATACCTGCAAAAACAGTCCTGAAAATAATACACAAATTCTAATTATAGATAATATGATCACATCAAATATACAGTTATTATCAAGCTCTTTTCCAAAACAGATATATCAACTTATATAGCCAATAAATATGACACTACAAACTGCTATAAAATAACTCCCAAAATAATAAAATAAATATAAAAAATTTCAAGTGGTAAATAAAGGTAGTTTTCATAGATCATCATAATATATATTCAATCCAAGTATTCTCTCTTATATTTGGAATGACAAAATAGTATGGAATATGGGAATTTATTTGCATTATGTTCAGAAATTAATATTTAATCTGCAACATTCATATAGAATGGTGGTCACATTGAGGGATGATGAGAGAAGGAAGCCAAGAACGAGACTTCGTTCATACTAGGAAAGCTGTGTGGGGTTTTGTAATAGTAGCTGCCAGGAGTATTCACAGAATAATATTCATCCATTGAATACTGGATTTTAAATATCTAAAATATTAAAGTCTCAATAAGAATCATTCTCATCTTTAAATACAGCCCACAGAATACGATTTTGTTAACTCATCTCACAAAGGACATTTAGTTAAGCGAGTGCTA